>NC_133836.1:4087637-4389331 GCF_047830755.1 Zonotrichia albicollis | reverse complement strand
CAATGTTTAAAAATCCAACTGAGACCAGCAGAAAAATATCCACTCCCCTCTTTAAAACACACATTCATCACTTGAGAATCTTAATGCGTCTTTCCCAGCCGGGGAGGTCAAACACGCCTGCCTAAAGCAGGCTCATTAAATATACATTTAATCACGGTTTGGATTGAGAGACAAAGGCTGGGAGAGACAGGTGCTTTGCTGGAGTGACCTTTTGGATCCCATTTTAATGTAACTAGTTTACAGCTTATCTGAAAGGCCAGCTCCTGGGGAAGGCGAGCTGCAGCACAAACGGGGAAAGTAATTATGGGGGGAAGGGCTGGGGAGGTTTGGGGGGCAGGCTGCACCATCCTCGGCTGCCGCCACGCTTCCCAGCCAGCCCTGCAACGTTTGCTGAAGTTGGACTTATCAACCACAGAACCCAATTTAATTTGCTTATCTTGGCTCCTTCCTCCCCCCTGCTCTCCTCCCCGCTTCTCCTGCTCTTTTTAATTATCGGTTAAATAAATGTCTTTTTCAATAAGGGAAACAGCATCAAAGCGGGCGCCCGCCCCCGGGGCACTTACACTTGCGTGGCTCCAGCGCCTTGTTGGGGCAGGGGAGGTGCTGGGCTGGGGGGTTCTGGGTCCTCTGCAGGCAGGCCAGCATGGTCTGGGCTTCCCTGCGGGCGTTGCCGCCCCACGCCCTGCAAGAGAGGAGACACACGGTGAGCCAGGGACCTGCCACCCCCGTGCCACCACCCCCTGCCACCACCACCCCCGTGCAGCTCCCCAGCACTCGGTGCCTTCGCTCCTCTGGAGATAAACAGCCAGCTCTGAAAGCCTGGAGTGAATAGGGATGTATATAAAATAAAGATGAAGGTCTCGGCGGGTGGTTTGTGCTTCCTGCGGAGCTTCCCACCCTTCCCAACGGGAATGTGGCGGTGCCAGGCGTGCCAGCCGGTGCCTCCTGGCACAGAGTGACCCCAGTCAAGGCTGGGGAAAGACAGTGCTAACATCCCACTCGGGGTCCTGGGATCTGTCGCCAGCTCCCAGCTGGCATCAAAATCTGTGTGACAAAAGCTGGAGGGGCCAGGCCAAAGCCGCCGTCACTGCGGTGCTGCTCGTTGTACATCCATCCCCAGCCGGGGCCCTGAGGTACAACCAGTTGCTGCTGACGCCCTCCCACTGCTCCAGCTGGCACAGGGATGATATTCCCACACGGAGAGGGCAGGGAGACGTGGGCAGGAGCAGCAGAAAAGCGGGCATGGTGCCCATCCACCAGTGTTGCAGCTCCTGCACTGGTGCTCTCTGGCTGAACGTTCATGGATGGCCGGAGGTCACAAGTGGATATCATGGATGGTGTCACTGCTGGGTCCATCACTCCATCTTCTCCCTCGTGGGGGAATCGTGCCCTCCTGCAGCCATCCAGGATGTTTCCCACATGTCCCAGTGCAGGGGAATGACGCGGTGGCCTCAGGCACGTGGTGGCCTCTGGCAGAGCCCGTGACCATCAGCATCAGGAAACAAAGCATGGATTGATGCTCCCTGAGCTGTGTCTGGGGTTCTCCAAGCTCTGCTGGTTTAAATGTCACCCTTTAAAACACCTTGACAGACATCATGGGACCTGTGCTGCTCGCTCCTGCTCTGTGCCCTCTGCCAGGCTCTGGGATAATCCTCAGGATGGGATCCATGCAGGGCATCCACGCCTCAGCTGGGCTCATCAGGCTCAGGGTCTCACCCTGACTCCCCCAGCAAACCAGGGACAAGGAGAGACTCATCAGGAAAAGGTGTGAGGAAGAGGAGGAGAAGGAGGAAGAGGAGGAGGAGGAGGGGAGGAAGTCATCTAATACCGAGCAGGTGTCTGGAGAACCCAAATTGTGCTGTTTTCTCCTAATAATGAAGTATTCATGAGTAAAAGCCTTTTTCACTACTTTCTTAAGATACTAATTTCACAACAAGCGCCTTGTTACCATGCAATTATTCCAATCGTGCATTTCTCCCAGATTCCATCTGTCCTCGCGCTCTCTAAATGAAAGACAATCATGTAACCACCTTTCATTATTCACTATTTTACTTTCAGCAAAGGTACCCTGAAAGAAATGATTTCCTCTGAAAGGGACTTTTATTCAGTTTCAAAACCAATTTTCTCCTATTACTGTCTTAAAAAAAAAAAAGGAGGGGGGCAGGGAGGTGTTTTTATTTCATGCATTACATATCCTTTGTTAACGCAGCTCGCAGTAAAAGCAGCCGTATCCATTTTCTGGCTTCGATTTCTGGTAATTTTAAAATATGCCATTACAATCAGGCAGAAATTATACAATTTGAAAGGAGAATGAAGTGCTTCTTATTCAGAGCCTGAACGCACTTGACTGCCAGGAGTTCTCCTCTCCCCGCCGGGACTCGGGGTTCATTACGCAGCCCTGGCTCTCTGGGAATGTGCCCAGCACCCGGATTTGCCATGATGGGAGCTGCCACCCTGACTCCCTGAAGGGTGGCCCTGATCAAAGCACCATGCTGGAGATGGATGATGGCACCAGCTCCTGCTGCACCTGAGCTTGAGCTCCACAGTGACCTCAGGGCTGGCATCCCGGATTTTCCATGATGGGAGCTGCCGCCCTCACCTCATCCCTCTCCCCAAAGGGTGGCTCTGATCAAAGCACCATGCTAGAGAAGGATGATGGCACCAGCTCCTGCTGTACCTGAGCCTGAGCTCCGTGGTGACCTCAGGGCTGGCGTCCCGCCGGGTGTCACCATCTGGCCGATTAGTGGCGGACGTCACCCGCTCCCTGTGCCCAGCAGCTCCTCATGGGGACACTGACCCGTGTCCCTGGCAGACACGGGCGGCGTGGGCGGCTCGTGGATCAGTTCCCTGCTGGTCCCTGGGGCATGCGGGGCTGAGAAAGCACCCAAGGGGGTCACCAAACCCATGTGGCGGCACAGGGTGGGTGTGGATGCAGCCTGTCACAGGAGCTGAGGGCCCAGCCGAGCCCTACGCTGGCACAGCTTGTCCCCACCACTGCTCTCTGTGCCCTGCCACGCACAGCCCAGCTCCCTCCTGGAGCCATCCCGACCCTGGGCTTGGATTATCACAGCCACATGCCAAACTGAATAAAGGCACAGATTAATTCAGACCCTGCTGAATCGTCTCGCAGCCCAGATGATTTTTCCGACAGCTATGCTGCACCTCACCCCACCTTCATAGACAAGGTTCTGGTGCCACAACCCCAGAACAGCATCCATCTGTCCATCCTAGCACCCTGCAGGGAGCCCCAAGCCCCAGAAGGGCCGTGGGCGAGTGGGTGGGCGCCTGGCACAATGGGCATCTGTGCCACGGTGGCATTTCGCTAATGCCGCTGCGAAAAGCCCCTGAATCAGCTGATGGGAATTGGGCGCTGGGCTGTCCAACGCTTAGCGCCGGCTTAGTTAGCTCCATCTGCATTTGAACTAATTCCAATCAGCAGGATCCGATTTAGTCCAAGCTGCTCTGGCTCTTTCGTGGCAGGGAAGGCAACACTCAGCAGTTTTGCTGGAACGCCCCCCAGTCCGCACGGCCTCTGCCCAGGCTGGGCACGTGGACACACCATGATCCAGCACTGGGGCACAGGGTGAGCCCCACCAACAGTGAGTCCCACCAACAGTGAGCCCCACCAACGGTGGGGTCATCTTGAGGACATCTGGAGCAAGGAGCCCCAGCCCCACATCCCACAACTCTGGCATCACAGAATCACCAAATATTTTGGGTTGGAAAGGACATTAAAGCCCATCCTGTCCCACTCCCTGCCATGCACAGGGATGTCTTCCACTATCCCAGGTTGCTCCAAGCCCTGTGCAACCTGACCTTGGACACTTTCAGGGATGGGGCAGCCACAGCTCCATCCTTCGCCTCTCCCACCACTCCATCCTGCCCCACACCCAGCTAATCCATCTCGACATCACACTATTCATAAGCCCAAGGTCTTTGTGACTTTAATAAAAAACACCACCCTCTATGTCTAAAGCCCCAGTGATGGGAGGGTTTGGCACCTCCTCTGACATCAGCAGCTGATAAGTCGGGCTTATCTCCTCCGAGAGCCCTGCGAAGGTCCCTCCCGCGAGATAAGGCCAGCGCAGCTGTCGATAGAGGCTTTTGCAGGCGAGGATTTAGATAAAAGAAAATGTGACGGGAAGGGGGGAGAAAAGAAAAAAGGAACTTTTAAAGTCTCAGCCTGAAGTGGGCCTGTGTGGCTGCTGAGCTGTGGCAGGGCAGGGATGGCGAGGGATAAGGTCTTGGTCACCATCCAGGCTGTGGTGGAACACATCCAGATCCTTCCCCGGGTGTTATTGGGGTGCAATTTTATCAAAAGGGAGCTTTTGGGGTTGGGGGAGGAAAGGGGGGCAGGACCAGGGATGCTGCAAAGCTGTTTGAGTCACACCATGGACATGACCCCCTGGCTATCAAAAGCCAGCACTGGATTTGGCACAAGGACAGGAGGAGAGGGGTGACCCAGCTCAGGAGGCTCCTGACAGGGCCAGACGGACACACAGACAGCACAGGGCAAGGCCAAGGCTGGCAGCAGCCAGAGAAACACAGCAAAAGCCCTCACTGGCCCCTGGTGTGCAGAGCACAACTGGGAACACCCCTGTCCCTTGTCCTTACATGGATGGAAGAGAATCCAACCACCTCACAGCCCCGGGGACACTGAGCTCCTTGTCACCATCCCCTGCCACGGCCACCACCACTGGTCCCACAGACACTGATTCCCCATCCCATGGCGAGGGTGAGGAGGTGCCAGAGGAGGAAGGACTCCCCTCTGCACACAGTGGATGCCCACCCCATTGCACATTGAGCAGGATTTTGGCTGGTGCTGCTGCCTGGCACTGCCATATCCATCTCCCATACAGATTTAGGGTGGAGGGGATGCAGCAACGCCACAGCTCAGCCCTACAAGGGGTGAGCACAGAAAGGTCACCCCACTGTGAACCACGGGGAGCAGCAGGTAAAATAAAACCCGAAGTTTGTCACCAAAGGTCACCCCATGACCTTCCCTGGCCCGACCTTCCCTCATCCCGCCCGGCTAATCCGCTCCCCTCCGCGTGCTCCAGCCCCGGGCCTTTCAGGGGGCCCTGTTAATAATTAAATGTTAATCTAAAAAGCAATTTTAGCTGCAGTGCTGCAGATCTGGTTAGAGATTACATTAGCATGTAAGAGTCAAGGGTAATTTTCTCTAACCCCTCTTGTGATCTTTAAAACCCGCAGATCTTAAAGCAACACCAGCTCCTCTGATTAAAATTGGAAGCTGGGGTTTGCGATGGATAATGATGCTGGAAGTGATTATTGCGCTGCTCAGGGGCTCGCTGGGATGTGGGGGCTGTGGGGGGCTGGGGGGCAGACCCAGAGCAGCCAAGTGGGTTCTCCCAGCCCATTTTCTGTGGAAATGCAGGGAAGGTGCTGGGGTGAGCCCTGGACCCAGTGCTGAGCAGAGCTGTGACACCCTGAGCATCCTCATTTCCCACTTTTTTGGGCTGCCATGACACCAGGATGGCACAGAGCCCACCAGCCATGGCACAGTGCCAGGGACAGAGTGGCACTGGACCAGGACCCTCACTGCTGGCATCCTACAGCAGCATCTCATGTCGCTCCCATCCCATCCAGAAATGAGGTTCTGCTCTTGTGGCAGCTCCAAGGAGAAACCCCTTGGACTGTTCAAGAGAGTCAACATCAAAAAATACCCCAAAATAACATTTTGCTCACAAGCAAGGTGAAAGGAACTGGGACAGGGCATGGCAAATCACCTCCTGAGCACTTCCAAAGCCCCTAAGGAAGAAACAGGGTATCAGATGTGTCTGCAATGATGGAATTTTAAAAAAACCCCAACAATTCGAGTGCTGTTGAGCATTTGCAGACGTCCCTGCGCAGGGCTCGGGCGGCCTGGTTAAATTTATGTGTCAGCTTTAAGGAGGCCTCTCATCAAATGAGCTATTTTGGGCAGAGATTAAAGATCTATTTTCGCTGCGAGCGGGAACGGCTCTCGAACAGGTTAATAATGATTCTGGAAAGCCAAGCGCCTCCAGCAGCCCGGGGCAGGACCCCAGAGCCCTGGGTGCTTTTGGGGGGGTTCCTGAGGCTCTCCAAGCCGGGATCAGGGCGCAGCATCCTCCACCCTGCTGCCATCCTGCCGGGGAGGAAGGAGCCCCGCGTGCTGCGGCAGGCGCCGAGCAGCCGTGGGTAATTGGAAGTGGCAGACGCTGGCACGGCGCTGCCGAGAAGGTCATTACATGGGACTGGGAACAAAATCCCAGGAGCAAGGGGGGGGGAGCAGCCCTGTTAGCAAAGGTCAGGGCCCCACTCGGGTGCCGTCGGTGTTTTTGGCAGGGCTCAGCCCTGGCTGTGTGCAGCGAGGTCCCGGCAGGGCCAGCGCGCAGCGGGCGGGCAGGATCTGCCAGGTCCTGCCAGACATGCACAGACGTGGCCCCTCGGATGTGGCACCAGCTCCTCAGAGCAAAACCTCACTGATGTGGCACAGTCGTGCCGTGCCTTCCTCCTGCACATGGACTGGGGAGCTGCCCCTCATGGATCTTGGGATGCTCACGGGCTTTAGTCCCAGCTCTAGCACAGACCTGGGATCAACCAGCAGAAAAGCCAAGTGGCTCCATGCAGCAGCAACTAAAAGCACTCTGGAGCCCAACAAGCCAGGAGCCAACTCCAGCATGGGCAACCACACCATGGGCACTGGCAGCATCTACAGCTCCAGCTGAAACCCAACAAACTCAGCAGTGCAGAGAGCAAAGCTGCCCATCGCAGCTCCTGTGCCATCCTGGCTCACTCCAGCCTCACCCCAGGGGTTTGATTGTCCCCTGCAGTGACATCCCTGTGCCCCCATGGCCACGGTGCCCCATCCAGCTGCCCCACACTCGGCAGCCGGGCGCGCTCTGCTCCGTAATTACAGCCCCAAGAGCCAGAGCTGTGAAAGAATCTGACGAAGGAATCCAGGGTAGATCGCGCTGCTGAAATTACTATAATCAAAGGCTTTCACAAAGGCTTCAAATGCAACCAATTACCCTGAAAGGCGAGGCAAGAAAGAAAACAAATTAACATGTTTGCACAGAGCCCCGGCGCAGCGCACACATCGCCCCGGCCGGCCGCTGCTCTCCATCTCCGCTCCTCCTCCTCACCCACGGCCACCTCTCCTCATCCCTGGCTACCAGCTCCCCATCCCCACGGCTGGGCCCTATCCCACATCCTGCTCTGCTCACAGCTGCACACAAAGGGGCTCTGTGCCCGTCCCTCAGCCCACAGCCGCCCACGGCACACAAAAGCCCTGCCTGTGCCACGGCCGGCTCCAGCGCAGGCTCGGGGGCTTGCCAGGGTGGCCTGGGGAAACCTCCCTGGCTCCCTCCCTCCTCCCTGAGATCTGGAGGGGTCCCCAGGCCAAGGGAGGAGTGGGGGGTCCTCAAAGGCACCCATTGAGCACAGCTCTGTGTCGCCCACCAACAGCTGGGAAAGCTTCTCACAGCAGGGTCCCCTCACTCTCCTTTCCTTACGTTCCACTTTGTCTGCACTGCCGGTCTGGGGGGGGAAAAAAAGGGGAAAAAAATAAAAAATCAACTTCTTCCTTTTAATATTTAACGCGAGTCCATCACCCTCAGTCTATGTGGTAACACAAAGCTCTGGAGATTTAAACCCTTCTCACCCGGAGAGATGGAAATGAATGGTGCTCTTTAATGAGCTGGTTCAGCAGAAAAGATAGATTTCCAAGATTACTGTAGGAATTCTTATAATTGATGTGTACTTTTGTAACAAGGATTATTCCACCATCCGGCCAAGTAATTCCAGCTCTTCCCCCCCTTCTCCCAAGCTCACCCTGCTTTTGGGGTTCCCTGGGGAGAGGGACCAGGCTGTGTCCTAGTGGGGAGAAAGCAATTTGAGAGGGGGAGGAAGAAAAAAGACAAAGAAAAACTAAACAGGTTTTTCTTATTTAGCCATAGACAACCTAAGGCAGCCGCTGAATGGGAAAATAAGGCATCTCTCCAGATTTCTCTATTTGTTTTACAAATCCCTACTTTCCCCCACCGAGATCGGGAGGCCGGATGAGCCGCTGAATGCCGAGTAATTAAAAGGAACAGAGAACAATACTCAGCGCTGCCGAAGAACACGGAGTTTCCCCTCAGATGTTTGTAGCAATTGTATGAAAATGTACCAGGCGGGATGGGGAGAGGAGCTGACAGCCGCGATTGGGAGCAGCAGCCGGGGATCGGAGCTGGCTGCCTCCCCCGCCTGATTGGCATTAATTGTGCGCGTTTGCAAAGCAGAACGGAAAGTCTGACACGAGCTGCGAGCCAACATTTCTTTCTAATAGTCTTAATGATTACGACGAGAGCTGATGATCATCGCGGGGTGTTAATAGCCGCGGAGAGGAGCGGCTCCCGGTGGGGACAAGCGGGGATGTCCCCAGCCCAGCTCCCATGGGTGGGTAATGGGATGAGCTCCAGTGGTCCCATGCAGCCACAGCAGTGCCTGACAGGCTGTAAAACCCTGACAAGGGGACAGGAAGGACACGGAGGGGACAGGAAGGACATGGAGGGCACAGCAGGCTCCTGCTCCATCCATCCCCAGGCTCTGCCCCATCGAAGGGGTGGCAACAGCAGGAGGGAGGATGTGTCCCACACTGAGCCCCCTGTGCAGCAGGAGTGTCCCCAGTCCGAGGGGGACACCCTGCTCCCCCCACAGGTGCCCCAAACCAGCTGCCACAGCCCCATCCCCAGCAGGTACCTGGGGAGCAAGCAGAGAGACTGCAAATACCCCACCGAACAGCAGAGCCCGTCATTAAGAGCTGATTAATGAATCCCGAGTTTTCCCGACTCTTTCCAAGGCTGTTTTTCCGGATGTCCTTGAGTTTCCCTGCTGCAGAGGCGAGCGGGAGCTGGGTGGGATCGGGGACCAGCACGGGCTGCTCCGACCACGGCAGACACAGAGCCTGAGTGCACAAAAACCCGACCGGGGCAGGTTTACAGGGGAGGAAAAATCAATGGCCATCGATCTGCAATACAAAGGGACCGCGGTGCTGGCAGACGGCTGCTGCCATCTGATGTGACCGGGGCTGTGCAGGGGACACGGCTGGGGTCACCCATCGTGGGACACGGCCAGCAGCACCCACGGCCGCCCCACCTGCACCGGGCCATGTGCCACAAAGCCTCGCAGGTGTGTGGGTGGCCCTTGGCCGTGTCCTTGCTGTCACCTGCTCAGCCTCCCCCAGCTGCATGGGGAGATGGCCTCAGCCCGGCTCTGAGCTGTTTGATTTGTTTCATCACCCGCGCTGGCCAACAGATCACTCAGCTTTGGGCTTTCTGAGCTCGCTAATAATTGTCCCCTGATGAAAAGGAATCGAGGCTCGGGTCCCTTTCTTCTTTCCCCCCTCCTCTTTTCCAAAAAAAAAAAAAAAGTCCGTAAAGAAGAGCTATAAAAATGGCTTGTTATCTCACCTAGCGAGGCTCGGGCTGTATGTTATTGCTAATTGGGTATAACATCCTTGTCTTGTTCTGCTCTCTGAAGCTAAATCAAGAAAGCACCACTGCTGCGAACTAATTATATCTCTGGACTGCAGACTCCAGCTTGTCTTCCCCTTTATTGAGTTAAAAAATGGTCACTAACCTTAATCTCTCATATTCCCAAGAATTAGGGCTGCTGGAAACCCACCACTTCCACCTGCATCCTGCTCTGTGCTGGGAAGGATGGAGCACATGGCCTGAGGAAGGGTTTGTGCTGCTCTGGGACACAGCCCTGAGCCAGGTCCCAGAGCTGCCCACCCCTGTGGCATCCTGTGACAACCACAGGCACTGCTCAGGTCCCTGTGCCATGGGGACTTTGTCACACACAGCTCGGAGCCCTCCTGCCACACACACTCATCTCCCCTCCTTATAGGAGACCTTAACCTTCTTGGGATTTTTTTAAATCTGTCCCCTCCTCAGCATTCCCAGGCTTGACAGATGTGGGCAGATGTGAACACAGGGGTCATATGTGCAGAAACCAAGGGGAGAGGATGCTGCTCCAGTTCATCCACGTCAGCTCCCAGTCCCAGCCCAGGATGGACCCCCATGAACCTGTTAAAGCTGCTGCTCACCCTCGGGGTGCCCAACAGGAGCAGGGACACTGCAGCCACCCAGCTGTGCCACTACACGTGGCTGTGGATGAAAATCTCTGGTTACTGGCACAGCTGCATCCTCTGGCACTGCAGCCATGGCACAGACCCCAGGACAGAGGACAAGCAGAGCCACAAAGGACACTGAGATGAGCAATGGAGCTTGGGTCACACAGGACAGCCCTGTTCTTCCCTGTCCCTCAGCACCAGCAAGCTGGGGTCAGAAATACCAGCAGCAACCTGAGGCTGTGGGACACGAGCTGGAGCAGTGACACCAAGCTCAGCATCCTGCCCTAATCCATCCTCCTGCCCATGCAGACGGTGCTACTTCCCAAAGGCAAAGTCAAACTCCAGCTCTCCCCACGAGCCAAGAGCATCCCTTAAAAAAAAAAAAAATTGATACTTCCCTGACTATTAATTAACCTGAACCACTTAAAACTGCCTTCAATTTGTCAGGTTTAACTGCCAGCTCTCCTCGGTAAATCAAGCGTCGCGTGCAGATGGAGGCTGCGTGCGCGAGGCGAAGGAGGAGGCGGGGAGCACGGCGAGAGGGGCACCCCGTGCCACGCTCACCACCCCGAGAGCCCTGGGCACCATATTCACAGCCCACAATTAGCCAGGGCACGGTATTAAACCCGCCAGGCGAGCAGGAGCAGGCAGGGCAGCCAGCGGGGCTCGGGGCGCCCCACACTGCGGCCTCCCCGGCTCCCCCCACGGCGCCCTTGTCGTGCAGCCAAGGCTGAATTGGAAAGCAATATGAATATTTATCTCTGACAGTGAAATCTCCCCGCTGCAGGGTATTAAGGCTTTATTAGTGTGTGGTTACCAGCCACGCTAAGCCAGTCCCTGCTCCTGCCTGGAGCACAGCACAGAGATGACCTACAAGAGGCAGATGGCAAAGCCTTGGAGAGCCCCCGACGCCGGGACGTGCCTCCTCAAAAAGCGGGGCTCTGCATCCCAGTCCCGTGCAGGGACACAGAGTCAAGGTCCCCCTACCAAAGCCCCCTCCTCACCCAGCACCAGGCCCTCTGAAACGCCTCCCAAGGCTGGGGCTGTCCCCCCGCCCCTGCAGCACGCAGCTCTTGCCGTTTTGGGTTAAAACGCTGATGTATTCTCTCTTTAGCAAAAGGAGTCCCAGGGGCTATAAAAACTCCCAGCAGGCTCCTGTCAGTCTCAGGTCATTAACTTTCTTTCATTGGGAGTTTGTTTACAGCCAGCCATAAATAGCGGCGCCCGCGCCACTCACTCGCTCGCCAGCGGGACGGGCTGGGATGGGCTGGGATGGAATGGGTTGGGATGGGATGGGGCTGCCTGGGCAGGGGGACCCAGCACCCCAAGCTCCAAGGTGTGGGGACCAGCACTCTCTCTCTTTTTTCAACTTTCCCCATGCCCCGTGTTCCCTGCACCCCATCCTGCTCAGAGCAATGGCACCGTGCGCTCCGGAGCCACCTCAGCCCTGCAAACGGATGGGGTCACCTTGTGCACGGCCTGAGGGAGCTGCAACGTGCTTGAGGCTCAGTCTTGGCCTTTCCTGGAGGAGGAGGAAGGAGGCAGCTGGCTGGGGCTGTGCCCGTGGGTCACCTGCCCCAAATCCTGCCCCACGCTCTCACCCAGCCTGTCACAAGCACCAACCTCAGTCTGGGACCTCTGCGTGTTTGAGGTCACCCAGCCCCAGTGCACAGAGCCCTGGGGGGACACCAAGACCCCTCATTCACTACTGCCTGCACCTCAGAGCTCTGCTTTTCCAATAGCACAGACAGAAACACAAAATCAAGCGTGCCACTGGCACAGCTAGCCTGGCATTCCTGCCAGGATGTTTCCCACACGCGGCTCCTCTGCACCCAGACACACATGGGACAATCTCGCAGCACCCACACCCTGCTGGCTGCCCAGGACGGGCACTCACAGCCCTACTAATGCCCCTAACACAGGGAAATCACCCTGGACCCTGCTGATGCCCCAGCAGCTCCATCGAGCCACCCTGCAGGGATCCTGCTGGATGCAGGTGCCCAGGGCTGGCACAGGTGCTCGGGAGCTTCATTTGCCATGGCTGTGTGAGCTCACCCAGCTGGGGCTTCCACAGGTACCCCCAGACCCATTTCCACAGCTCCTCCCTGCATGGGGGGCTGAACAAGAAGCTCAGGCTGTCCCCTTGTGCCACCCCCACCAGCCCCACGCTGGCACAGATGGCTGGAGAGGGGACTCGGTGGCACAGCCACTCCATGCCTCACCCCAGGCTGCAGAGGGGGGTCCTGGGGGTCCAGCTGGCTCTGGCAGCAGCCAGGAGCCCACCTCGTGTTGTATTTCACAGGGTGGCTGCAGGACCAGCACCACGCACTGGGCTGAGGGATTAAACCCCAAACTCACACACGGGCGCCTTGTGCTCTTCCACCCATCCCTAGGCGAGCAGGGACTTGCCAAAAAATCCCAGCCTCATCCCTGCCAGTGCCCGGCATCTATGGAAATATCTGTATTTTAGCCCATACACTCGCCCAACCTGTAATCAGAGCAACACAAATAGCCCCTGCTTCCCATGTAAATTAAAAACACCCATTAGGCAGATTTCAAAAGATGTCAGTAGGCTTATAATTATACACGACATCCTTCCGAGATAAAAGCGATTACCGGGGATGCAAATCACTTAGCAACCAATCAGTGCCCCCAGAGTGCGGAGCACTGACCAGCCATCCATTTTCGCCTCGTCCTTTTATTCCCTGCATCGAGCAAATACAAACACAGATAAAGAGAGGCACAATAGCTCTTGACACGCAAATAGGTTAACATAATAAAGCCAGCTTTAGCCGGCTCACTCGAGGGAGAAAAGCAATTCTCAGGCAAGCAGGAGGTAATAAAACAGGGCTTTTGTGTTCCTGGCTCCCATTCTCACCCCTGCGCCAGCTTTGCTGCATTAGCTGATAGGCATCGTGGTTTGATTGAATTACCTTTCATGAATATTAGCTTTTTGAGGAATGCGCAGGCAGAAGAGAAAGAAGAAATGTCTTATTTTTGCATGCATGCGCCTGCTGCAGACGGACATGCGGCGGCACAGATGCCGGCGGGGGCCGGCACAGGGGTCCCGGCAGGTGCAGCCCCCGGCCCACCCCGCCAGCTGCAGCATCCCCGGCCTTGGGGGGGGTCACACACACTCTCCCTGCATCCCACGATGACACCACCAGCAAAGCACCTTCCCCAGGAGGGACACACATCCTGCTGTCCTCCTGCCATCACCCTCCACGCTCAGCACCCCGCATCCCTGCCCGTGGTACCCCGGCTGGGCTGGCTCCCAGCGCACATTTCCCGAGCCCACCGCGCTCCGTGTGCCGCAGGATCACGCTGGAGAGGCAGAGGGGCTGCCCGGCTCTACCGCGGATTTTTTTCCCACACAAGTTGAGGCCACGTAGGAAACCGGCTCCAGGCAAAAATTAACTCCGGCGCTAATGCCGCACGCACGGCGGGGACAGCTCGGGGACAGCTCGGGGACATCACCCCGGTGGGGTCATAGCACTGGAGACCCTCGGTCCCACTGCCAGAACCCTTGTCCTGGCAGGGCAGCAGCACAAAATTAAAATCACCTCCAGGAGGGAAGGGGCTAATCCACAGCCCGTTCAGGGATGGATGAATTTTAGGCTAAAATAGACAACCAACGGGGCTTAAAAGCTGAGGTGGTGTGGCCTCATCAGCCTGGCAGCAGGCACTCATGTCCTCCTTGCATGGGCTTCGCTGCTCCAGCCCGAGGGGAAATATTCACACCGAGATATTGCGATTTTTAACGACACGCTTGGCTGAAACAGGGCCCAGCTCACAGCATCCAGAACGTGCCCTGCTGGTACCGAGCCTCAGACCAGCAGGAAAGCTGCTCCTGAGGCTGGGAAAACAAGCCGTGCTCCCAGGGAATGGCCTTCCCTGCTCCACACACAAGGGAAGCAGAAGGCACCACGGTGAGAGCTTCTCCTCTCCTTCCACCACGACTTCGACCGGACCGCACCCGGCTCACACCGCGGCTCCCGGCACCGCCAATCCACTCCTCAAAGTTTTATGGATCATTCACAGGAAAAACCCCTCGCAGGATGCCGGGTGCCCTCTGCCAGGGACGTTTCCCACCTCACCCCCAGCAGCACAGCCTGGGTGTGAGAGCTTTGGGTCCCACCAGAGCCCACCATGGGCACACGTGTGGCACTGACCAGCGGCACAGCAAAGCCCACAACAGGGCCATGAGAAGGGGTAAAAGTGCCAAATCCCACTAAATTATCCCCAGAACGATGCTGGACGCTGTTTGCTGAGAGAGGGGCCGCGTGGCTCTGTCCCCATGCCCGCAGAGCCCCACGGCCACTCCATCCTCCATGAAAAGCTCATCACCCACCCTGCAGCCAGAGCATCCCGAGCAGCAGGATGCACATTAAAAAATATATATAAAATATATATATATATACACGCATATAAATACGTATCAAAAACCTCCCTACGGAGATCCCGACAGCCAGAGCCGGACAAACCACCCAATGCCAATGAATTCATCCCTTGGCAAACACCAAGCACGGCTGGAAAACTTTGCCACTGCCTCTCCTCGGAAATAGCCCGCAGGGCCGGAGCCGAGCCCTGCTTGCAGCGAGCTGTGCCGAGCCGTGCGAGCCGTGCCGCCGGCTCGCTGCGTCCAGGCCCTGCCTCTCCAGCCATTAAATCTCCACGATGTGTCGGCTCTCCCCGGAGCTGGATTGGGACGCTGGGGCTGAGCTGCTGGCACCGGCAGCACCGCATTTCTGCCGGGGACCGAGCCGGAGGGGCGGCACAGCTCGCTCGTCCCCGGCTGGAGCCGGCGGCCGCCCCGCTGGATGCCCAGGAGATCTCGGGGACCACGGCGCCTCGTCCCCGGTGAATCGTATTCCCAGCGCCGGTGGTCCAAAAGACGCCACGGGGATGCTGCCTCAGCAGCGGAGCTTTTTCCAGAGGGGATTTTCCCCGGCAGAGCCTCCTGACCCGGCGGAGGCAGCCAGGGAGACGGGTGTTAAATAAACCATCGCTGGGTGGGTCCTTCTTCCCTCTCTCCTTTGTGACCGGCGGGATCCACACCAGGCGCGGGGTCCATGGCGGGGTCCTGCTCTACCACCACCCGCTCCGGTGTCGCGATGGGATCGGGCGCTTTCCTGCCCGGGACGGAGGAGAAAAAACCTTTTTTTTTTTTTTTTTCCTCAGGCGAAAAGGGGCAGAAAAGGGTCGCAGCAAAGGTGGCAGCTCCCGGTCGGCTCCCGCTGGAAGTGTCTCAGCTTTCCTCCTGGAGGCACCCGTGGATATTTTATTTCCACTTATGAGTCAGGCGACCCAAAAAGCCATTAAAAAAATAATCAAAAATCGGATGGAGGAAAAAAAAACCTCCAAAAAAACCCAAAAGTTGTTCCCGTTCCTCTCCGGTAGCGACGGGCGAGCCGGGCCCCGGCGGCGACGGCTCCGCGGGCACCACCGGGCACCGCGCTGCGGCGGCACCGCCTCCGCTGCGCTCCGGGAGCCGGCGGAGCCCCCCGCTCCCCGCGCCCCCGCCCGGTAACCCCCCCGGACCTCCCCGGTGCCCGGACCCCCGTTACCGTCAGAGCTGGATCCGGGCCGGCTGCGGGCGCTGCGTTGCGGGGCGCGCCGGGCCGCCCCCCCCGGGCCGCGCAGCAGCAGCGGCGGCGCCCGCCCGGCCCCGCGCCCCGCCGGCGGCCCGCCCCGCCCCGTGCGCGGCCAGCGTGCGGGTCCCGGCGCTCGGCCCCGGCGGGGGACGGCGGGGAGCACCGCGGGGAAAGGAGCGGGGTGGGGGGGGAGGTAACAGCAACAGCAAAAATATCCGGGCAGAAAAAAATTAAAAAATAAATTAACCCCAAATCCACCCGGCGCGGCTGAGCTGGGGCGGCGCGGCGACCCCGCGGGGCATCACACCGCGGCTGCCCCCGGTTCCTTTGTGCGGCGGCGGCGGCGGTCGGTGCCCGGCGGGGCGGGGCGGGGGGTGGGGGGCGGGTGTCGCGGGGGGCAGCGGCGGCGGCGGCGGCGGCTCAGCGCTCCATGGCGGCGGCGGCGGCGGCGGGCGGGGGTCGCGGCGGGGCGGGGCGGGGCGGGGGGCGCTGCTGGCGGGGCGGCCCCGGCGCTCGCGGCTCCCGCCCGGCGCGCGGCTGCGGCGGCTCTGAGCGCCCCGCGCGGGGCCCGGCGGCCGCACGCGGCTCGGCCCCGCCCCCGGCGCGTTGCCATGGCCACGGCGCCGCGTCCTGCGGGGAGGGAGGGACGGGGGAGAAAAGGGGGCGGGGCGTCCCTGCCGGACGTGCGGCGCCTTCCCCCCGCAAGCCGGCTTCTCGAGCGGGAAAATCCGAACGGCGGGACTGCGTTTCCCGGCGTGCCCCGCGCGCCCCGGCCGCGCCGCGGGGGCTGAGCGGCGCCGTGAGGCATCATGGGAGTTGTAGTCCTGCTGGCGCGAGGGGTGCACGTGGGGACGGCGAGGTAACAATTCCGGACCTAACGGGGGATGAGAGCCAGGCTTGGAGACACTGTGTTTATCTGCGTTTCACATAAACACAGTGTTCATACAAACTTTGAGTTGGCAGATTTTGAACCTCAGGGCTTCGTTTGCCGTACAAGATGACTGAAGCCTCCAGTAGAAAGATTGTGTGATAAATAGGTGGGCAAACATAACAATTGTTTAGTGAAAAAAACAAACATGTTCTCTTTGACTCTGTGTGTCATTAGCTATCATTTGTTTTTTTATAAAAAGTGTCCTATTGGATTATTTTCCTGTTGAGTTATCTTTTCTTTCTCTTTGATTTATTGTCTGGTGAGACCCCTGGTGTCACCTGGCGATCCCAATGGCCATGGCCACAGACACCCCCGAGATCCGAGGGGGCACTGCTGCAGCTGAGGCTGTCCCGTTAGCACAAGTCCTGGAATCCATGATTTCTTCCCCAAAATCTTTGACACAGGGATTTTTTGGCGCTTCACATGTGCGAGGGTCAGCGAGACCCTTCACTCTTGTCCGTAATGGTCCCACACGGGCATGTACAGCTCCCACAGCAGCTCAATGTGAGCTTCCAGGGTTCATCATCTCTGTCCATCCCTAATGGCCAGCTCCTGCTTTACAGCACCGAGATATGGTCACTTTTGGGAAGATCTGACTTCTCTACTAATTTTTAACAAGTTTTGACTGGATCTGGCTTATTCTTGGGGCCTCTCCACCTCTTCCACTGAGGGAAGCACCAGCAGCTTTCCAGGTTTCCATAATCAGGGGTGGTAAAGGGCGAGTTGACACCCAGGGCCCATTTTCCAAAAACATGAAGCTGCTCCAGTCACCACTCCTGATCCAGCAAATGCTGAAGGTTGGGAAATTAAAATAATAGCTAGATCTGCTTTCAGGAGAGCAACTCCTCTGTGCAATTATAACACGTATTATCCTCCCTGTGAAAATACATTATATTGAATAAATTTCCTCTCGGAGCGGGGCTATTCATACTGCTCATTTGTTTCAGTTCAAACATTTTTAGCTCATCTCTCTGGCAGGTTCTGGTGCAGTTTTATACCTTCTCTGCAGCTTATTTATCTGCTTCCCTGTGTTGCAATAGAGGCCGGCGATAAGAATAAAACCATTACAGATTTGCGAACAGCACTTAGATTTTTCAGAGATAATTTAATCAAAGCTATTAGGAAGGCAGGAAGAAAGATTGCTCTTTATTCGGGGGGAAAAAAAAAAAGATATAAAAAGGAGCCTTCATTCTTCTCAGAAAATGTTTTAGCCACCTGAAGTCACTCACAAGGACTTGAAAGGGTGACGGCATCTTTGCCAGGGAAGAGATCCGTCCCGGAATAGCAAACTTCAAAAGGTGGGTGTTTTGGCACTGCCTTCAAGGAGATACTATTAAGCAGTTCTGACCTCCCCATTTCCATCCTTTTTCTCCTTTTTTTTTTTTTTTTTTGAAGAAACACTTTTGTGATTCAGAGAACCCGTGAATACTTTGCCGGAACATAAATTTCCCCCAGCGATGTTGGGAACACAAGGAGAGCCTTAATCTGCTAATGAATGAGCTCTGCAAAGTGAGACCGGCTCCGCTGCCACTTCCAGAGGGATTGAATTGCAGGGAGGAAGCTGGAGGAGAGAGATTTTTAAAAGTCCTTCTGCTTTAGCACAAATAAATAATGCATCAGCACGTCTGGGGTGGCGGCGGGTGAGTCCCTCCCCTGAGGCACTGCGGAGCCCACCCGAAGTTTTCCACGCTCCCAAAACAGGAATAACACACTGGATTGTAGTGACAGGACAACAGGAATGGCTTCAACCTGACAGAGAGTAGGTTAAGATTAAATATGAGGAAGAAATTCTTTCTTGTGAAGGATGCGAGGCCCTGGCAGAGGTTGCCTAGAAAAACTGTGGCTGCCCCATCCCTGGAAATATCCAGGGCCAGGTTGGATGTGGCTTGGAGCAACCTGGGATGGTGGAAGATGTCCCTACCCATGTCAAGGGGTAGAACAGGATGAGCTTTAAAGTCCCTCCCAACTCCAGCCATTCATTGATTCTCCTCTCTGATTCTGTGCTCTTTCAGATAACGATATCCCTTTAATTTAATATCATTATTTTTGACCGGCACTGGCAATTTGGAGCACGGAGTGTCTCCATCTCTCATCCTGACAAATGCACGCTGTAATTCTTTGCCCAAAATGTCACTCTGCCCTGGCAATGCCTGGCCCTCGGAATGAGAAAGATTTCCCGGGGATTAAAACCGGGCCATTACTCTCTTGCTTTAAATGCATTCAAGGTTCTGAAAGCTGTGCCTGCTCCCGTTCTTTTTGTACGAAAAGTTATTGACTTATCAAGGTTAAAATCCATTCCGTATGGCCCAATAAAACAGGGATATCTCCGCATCCGTGCTGTCATTTGCAGGTCCGTTTTCATGGCAACAGGGCTCTTTTCTGCACATTAAACGGTTCAGTTGTGCAAAGTTCAGACATTACATAAACACAGAGGTAACAACAACAAAAAAAAAAAATCAATGAGCTCATAGGCATGGAAAGAGGAGATAGCATTGATCGGGGCCGCCGTCGATATTTGGGATCGCTGCCTCCTGCCCCGTGTGCAGCCCTCCCGTGCTGGCAGCGGGGACACAAAGGGATGATGAAGGACACGGAGGGGAAATGGCACCTTCAGCTCCCTGCCAGCTCCTGCCTCTGTTTAATGTCACCATGGCACACAGCAAGGGGTGCAGAGATGCTCACCAACCCCACTGAGGTTTTTGGTGCCAGTGGTGCTGTTGTCACTCCAGTGGGTCCTTCCCATGGTTGATTTTGGCTCACAACCCCAATTCCCATTCCCATTGAATCCTTAGAGGTTTCCCCTAGCTCCCAGCTATTTCCAGGGGATGGGGGTCTTAGAGGTGGCTCCAGGCAAGAACAGGACACATTGGGGACACAAACACTGCCCTGGCAGCACCACACTGAGGACACGGAGCACTGGTGGGGTGTGGGGTGTTGAGGTGAGGGACTTTGATGCTGATGGGAGATGTCAAGCTTTTTGCTTCCCAGTCAGAGGGGAGAGAGAGATTCCAGCGTTAAAACGCTCGTTAGAGGAGAGACACCAACATCTGTTGGGAAAGCAAATGGAGAGCGCAGTGAGACGGCCAGGGGCAGCCAGGCGTGAAGAGGAGGAGGAGGAGGAGGAGGAGGAGGAGGAGGAGGAGGAGGAGGAGGAAGGAAGGAAGGCAGGAGTGGGGGTATCTCCAAGCTGCTGCTGGAGAGGATCTGCTGCTTCTCGCCCTGTGCCAGTGCATGGGCACATTCCTATGTCCCAAATCTCAGAATGAAAGAAGAATTTGCCCACAAATTAAAACTGATCCCTTACAGTTCCTTTCTCCTCAGGGGCAAAAGTTCCCTGAGTACTGGGGCCAGACTGGGAGAGCTGGATCCAGGTAGCACAGAGGGCACAGAGGACACAGAGGGCAGGTGGCTGAAATCTCAGAAATCTCCTGTTTGGGCAAGGAGCTGTGTCCAGCAGCACCCTCCCTGCTGTCCCCCAGGTGCCACAGCTGTGGTGGGCACAGAGGTGGGGCTGGGCAGCATTTTGGGGCAGATGCCTGGGGTGCTGCAGGGTCAGCAAGGCAGAAGCTCTGTGCTTGCTTCCCCCTGGTTTATTTATAGATTCAGCAAGTTATTCAGCTGAAACAAATCCTCTTTCCAGCCAGGTCCCGGGGCCAGTGGTGCCTGCGTCCTCTCCCAGCGCATCAGGCTGCATTTTCTGGGGGCACTGGCAGCCCCACAGCACCACCCTGGCATGTGCAGGGCCCAGGGGGTGGCCTAGGCAGGGTGACAGTCCCCAGGGGACAGGTGGTGACACAAAAGCCACCCTGAGAGCAAGCCAGGATGGACTGTCCATGGTGGAGGATCAGGGTGTGGGGTGAAGGGTGGGCTGGATGGGGTGAGGGGCTGGGGTCCACCCTTCTCCCCCTCCCAGCCCTCAGCCCCTTGACAGTGATGCCAGGAGCGAGTACTCACTGCCAGCCTGAGTCTATTTTTATTCCCTGCTTAAAAATATCCCAGTCCGGGTCACTGGCACATGATGGATCATCCTTGCTGCGACTGCCCTCAGGGTCTTCCCAGCTCCAGCACAAGGAGCAGAGCCCAGCTTCCTGCAAGAGCCCCCCTCGCCCTTCCCATCCTGTAAAAGCACCCAGGGGACACCACAGCTCCCCCAGGAATATCCACATGCTCCTGGGGCTGGAGGGTGATGAGCAGCAGCCCCAGCCCTGCCCCAGCGTGGCCCTGTGCCAGCTCTGCATCCCAGCAGTGACCAGGAGCATCCTGAGGTCACCGTGTCCTCACTCTCTGCTGTCACTCCTCGAGCAGATCCTGTGCCTTTTTCTTCCCTCCTGCTGGTATTTTGTGAAAAATTCAACCTATTTCACCAAAATCTTGGGTGAAAGCCCTTGTGAGCGGGCTGGGAGCTTAAGGAGGAGCTAATTCCAGCCTGTGGAGCATTTTCTATCCCTGTTAGTCCTGAGGCTCTGATGCCACCCGAGATAAGGTGCTGACTGACAGGTGATTTGGTTTTATCTCACTGGGAATGTTTCACATCCTGTCCCACAGCCTCTTTGTGCTGGAGTGCTCAAAAGCATCACTGGGTGGAGGCAAGGCTGAGAGGTTTCAGGGGGTATCCAGGCCCCAGAACAGAGAGGACCCTTTGTGGGCAGAGCAAAACCCCAGGGAGGGCTCGGTGGGCACAGCTGGGTGTTGTCCTGTGGCCATCACCTTCTCCCTGCTGGTCCCCAGGGTGCCAGGGCCTCAGAGCCCATCACAGGGCATTCACCAGCTCTTTGGCAAATCCCTTTGGCTCTGGGAGTGACCATTTCCTGGAAGAGGACACGATCAGGGCCAGGTTTGATGGTGCTGCTGGGCTTGTTCCTGCCCCATCCCTTGCACGTGGTGTTCCCTCCTCTCCCCACACCAATATTTTATTTCCCTCCCCTTTCTCTCTAACCAGTTTCCTTCTGCCCTAAAATTCTCGATTGGGGTGTTAACTGCATTTATGGAGCAGTGCTGGGATGTTTTTCCAGCCTGGATTACAGGGTGGTCCCCAGGAAGCTGAGCTATAGGAACAAAAGCAGAGCGAGCTGGAGATTCCCCGGAGATCTTCACCTTTAACTTATTTGCTTCTTTCTCCTCCAAATCTGCTGACATTTGGAAAAGGGGAATCGTTGCAATTTGCTTGTTTCAGCAGGTTCCCCCTCTCCCCTGTGCTGCTCCCACCTCTGCCGGGCTGTCAGCAGCCCCAGCACCGTGGAAGGCACGGACTGAGGTGGGATAAGGAAGGTGGATGATCCCTGAACCTTCCACAGTGGGACACAGCAATGCCCAGGGCACCAAGCTACACCCAGCAGCTCCAAGCAATGCCACATGGTGGGACCAGAACCCCTGTGCCCCCCCATCAGGGCTGCTGGCACAGCCCCATGGCCTTTCAGCCAGGGAAAGCGCCCGATTCAATCCTCCTGACAGTCAGGAATTTCAAATGATTTATTAAAAATGTATAGAGCTGGGTTGTCGGTGTCGCTGCTCTGATAAGAGCTCGTCTCCCGTGGCAGCCGCCGGGTTTGTGTTCCCCTCACTCAGCCAGCTCCAGGGGGAAGGATCCTTCCACCTGCATGTTAATTTTTTGGCACATTTCTGCAGGCAAACCCATCCATGAGGTGCTATAGCTGGGCCATGGCCTCTGGGTAGGCATCCTTGAGTCCCCTGCCCACACCTCTGCCTGTGGCCAGGACAGCACAAGGCTCAGCTCCTCCTGCTCCCTCTGCCCCTTTTGGCTCCTCAGGATCTGGGGACCCCCTCCTGATGACCCACAGCACCCAGGGAAGGTTAATGGAGACAGAGAGAGCACAAGGAGCTCCATTCCCACAGGGTGTATTCCAGAGAATGAGAAATGGGACATCTTGGCAGCTCTGCCATCTATCCATTCCATCCCTGTTACCTGGCACTGGGACCTGCTCGTGTCTTCAGCAGGGTGTGCCCATTGCCTCCACAGCAGATGACAATTTAAATCAGGATTTTTTCCTGTTTTTTTTCAAAAAAATCTTTCTCTGCCAGCTTCCCTGGAAGCCCAGCTGGCAGAATTGGGCATCCTCAGCCCTGCTTGGGCTGTGATTGTTCCATGGGACCATCCTCACCATCTTCAGCTTGGGGCTGGGATGAGGCAGCTCAGTGACCAAGCCAGCACATCCGTCACCATCAGCACGGCTCTGCCTTTGTGTGACACCAGGACCGTGCAAATCAGGCTCTGTGTGCCCCCGAGCCGGGCTCTGCATGGAGCCAGCCCCAAAATCCCTCCTGGAAAAGGCACAGCACTCTTGGGCAAGAGCCTTGCTGTTCCAGGATAGCAGGAGCCTGGCAGGGCTCCCATGTGAGGGCTGCCAAGCCCAGTGGGTTGGCAGGACCACCCCACCTCCTGTGGCATCCTTCTCCCACATCCCACTCCCAGATCCCTGCTCCCAATACCCATCGTCTAGAAGTCAGCTCCCAGCACCCAGCTGGCAGCACCGTGTCCCCAGGAACGTGCTCCCACATCCCACCCCAGCATCCCTCCTCTCACAGCCCAGTCACGCCACCCCCTCTCCCAGTTTTGAGGCCAATTATGGCTCAGAAACTAGCACGGTGCCCAGGTGTACAATCCCAATTAGGCTTTGCTCAAAACCAATTAACCACCATGATAAGTTTTCCATTTCAGAGCAGGTTTCCATGGGACAGCCTCTGTCCTGCTGGGCCTCCCAGAGCTGGGTGCCAGCAGAGATGCCAAAACCTGGGGCTGCCCTTGTGTGGGGGGACACTCCTGACCCCATCTCATCACCCCAGAGTGGCTTCCCAGCCCTGAATCCCTGCGGATGGTGCTGAGAGCCGAGTCTCACCCATGGGGACACCCACATTGGGCTGATGGCTGTGGTGGGGTGCTGGAGGCCTTGGCTCCTGCTGCATCCCACAGCAGTGGGAATCCCATGGGAACAGGGAGTAGGTGGCAGCTCTGAATGGTGCTGGACATCTCTGGGCTCTGGGGCCAGGGGGCCCATGCTTGGCTGAGCTTTCTGTGCATCTCTGGTGCTGGGCTGAGCACTGGGGTGATCCCTGTGCCACACCTGGGGACACATGGGGACACGCACATTGGGCTGGTGGCTGTGGTGGGGTGCTGGAGGCCTTGGCTCCTGCTGCATCCCACAGCAATGGGGATCCCAAGGGAGCAGGGATCCCTGGTCCCAAGGACAGGAAAGGGAACAGGGAGGAGGTGGCAGCTCTGGATGGTGCTGGGCAGCTCCAGGCTCTGGGGCTGGGGGCCCATGCTTGGCTGAGCTTTGCGTGCGCTGCCGGTGCCCTCCCGCCGCGGGCTTTGATCCGCACGGCCACAGAGCAAAGGCAGCGCCTTTGTGCGCCGGGAGGCTTTGAAGTGTCCCAAAATGGGGCACAGGGGAGTGACTGGCCCCTCTCTGCCGGCCCAGCCCCACTTTCACTCCCGTTTTATTTCCTTCTTCCCAATTAGAAGCCACCTCCGGCAATAAAACCTGCAAACTTTCCCTGGCCATGGCTGGGGGTTGTGACACCTCACAGAACTCCCTGGGGGTCCCAAAACGCTCCCTCCCACCCTCTGTGATCACACTGATGTGTTGCCCCAGCAAAGGGCTTTGAGTGACTTCTCCCACTCTGGGAGGCAACAGGCATGTCCTGCCCAGCGGGTGACACTAATTATCTCTGTCCTTAATTCTCATCCCGTTTTTAATTTCCCACTCCAAAAGCAGGCACAGAGAGCGGCTCTTTTCCAACCCCCCCCTTTCCCTTTTGGTGGCTCCGCTGAGCCCGGGAGGTTGAGCAGAGCCCGGTGGGGACGTGCGAGCCTGGGTTTTTTTGTGAGAAAAATGCGCATTGATCATTTCTGGGAATCAGGCTGTGTTTTTTACTCTGAAGCATCCATTATACACAGCTGCTTAATTGACGAGCGCTGCCGAGTCACCTCGGCTGCCGGAGTAAAACAGCCTAAAAGCTCCAGCGCAGAGGAAGTCCGCGCTTTATAAATTGATTCAGTGGGAGAGAGAGAGAGCGAGTGAAAAAAAACATTAATTACAGATGCTTCTGTGGGCACTGTTTTATGGCAGCGAGACCAGGATGTGGGCAATTCTCCTAAATGTGCTGATTAGACAGCACTTCATGTCTGGGAGCACATTAAATGGGCTCTGTAAAGCTATTAAAGATGCAGCGCCATAAAGAATTGACAAGAGCGAGCGGCAGCGGCGCAGCCCCGGGCTCCTGCTGGGCTCCAGCTCAGCTCCTGCCCCATTCCTGCCCTATTCTTGCCCCAGGCTCCTTCCCAGTTCATGCCCCACTCCTGCCCCGGGATCCTGCCCCATTTCTGCCCCATTCCCATCCCAGATTCCTGCCCAGCTTCTGGAAACTCTCACTGTCCAGAGGAGAGAACACCTGGGACCAAACCAGATGAAAGTCAGGGGGCTTTGGGTGCTGCTCTGGCTTCACCCCCAGTCTTTGCCACCCCAGGTGGGCAGGAGATGGGGAGGAAGGAGCCATCCATGCCATGGCTCCAGGATCCAATCCTGGCAGGCCGGAGTGACCCCGGCGCAGTGGGTGCAGGGCCGGCCGGGCGTGCCATGTTAACACAGCTCAAATCAATTTGTCAGGACACAGCTCACCAATTAGCACTGCTGGGATTATTACTCATTTGCGCACTGCAGGTTTCAGGGAATTAATCAAGGGCTCACGGGTAGCTGGGATAGCCGGAAAGGGAAGGGTGAGGCAGCACCCAGCACAGCTGATGGTGCCTGGAGCTGTGCTGGAGGTGTCTGGTGTTTCCCTGGAACCAGGGGGATTTGGCCCTTGGAGGACACCCCAAAATAACAACTATCCCCTTCCCTGGAGCCCCACATCCCCACTCACACCCCAGTGGCGCCAGATCCTGGCTGCGGTGGGACATGGAGCAGAAAGAAGTGAGCCCATGGCAAAGTGACACTTCCCCCATCATCCCAAGGAGGTGACACTGAACGGTGTCACCCAGCCACACCTGACTTGGGGAGCAAGCTGGGCCCTGGTCCTGGCATGGCAGTGAGGGTACTGAGGGAAGTGGCGCTGGTGCCAGGGGTTTTTGGCACCAAATGGGTCACCCAGGCAGGATTGTGAGCAGGAATGGAGACATAAGGTGTGAGCAAACAGGACAGGAATTCACAACCTGGGCTATCAACTAAAGCAGTGTGGGCTGAGCTGTTCACTCCCAGATCGCACTCTCCAGCACAGGAATATGCACCTTCCCAAGGCCCCTCTCCCTGCCCTGCTCGGGGGGACACTGGATCCAGCTGCCCTGGGGGTTCCCCCGGCCCTGGGGGTCCCTGGGCTGCCTGGCTGTGGATGCTGATGGGAGCTGGGAGCTGTGTGCAGTGCCAGCTCCAGCCTCCATCCCTCTGATGGATAATCGATCCCTCAGAGCTGGGGAGAGACACCCTGTCCAAACGCATCAGCCTTGAAATGCCAACCTCCCTAATGCGATTTTACAATCTCCTATAATCGAGTGGCAGCAAAACTTCCCTTTCCCCAGGCTCCCCTCCTGTCACAGAGCACATGGATTGAGGCTGCATCCTCCCAAAATCATGCTCTCCATGGGGTCAGCTCCCCTCTGGGATGAGACGTGGCCTCAGGGTGCCAGAGACTGATGAACCTCTGCCCCAAAACATGGCCGTGCTGACCCACAGCCGTCCCAAATCCACCTCCCTGGGGTCCCTGCAGCTGGGTGAGCACCCCTTGTGCCTTCCCAGCCCCCCAAAATTACAAATTAAGCCCTAAGCATTGTCATGAGTATTTGGGAGTCTTGTACCCCACCAGAGGCACCACAACCTCTTCTAGGGCTCAGGGGAAGGTACAGAGCTGTCAGAGCTGAGATCCCAACAGATTTTTTTGTGGGAACAAAGCCACAGCAGCCCCCTGACCCCGTGTAAACCCCAAAGTCAGGCTGGGGACTGCAGGGGGGTCTGGCAGGGCCGTGAGGCTGAGCCTGCTGGGAACCCCAGCGCAGCTCAAGGTTAGCGCTGGTAATTAAGGGCTGGGATTTGCATGCAGCAAATGACTCCAGCTAATTGCAGGTTTAAAAGGAAAATTATCGGAGAGAGGATTGTTTGCAAAATTGGGGCACGGCAGAGGAAGGGAGAGGTGGAGGAAGGGACGCTCTGCTCAGCTCTGGAGGTCACCAGGCTGGCTGAGCCATCACATCTGGGGACAGCACATCTGGGTGGCCATAGCAGGAGCTGGCAGTGCCACCATGGCCCTGCAGGGTTGGACTGCCAGGTCAACGAGCCCTGAGGGATGCAGAATGACCCCCAAGTTCTAGAGCTGCACCCCAACCCCAGGCCAGGTTCCCAGACCCCCCACACATGGGCAGAGCGTGGCACTTGTGGCTGCTGGGCCACCGCCAACTTACATCCCACCCTCGCCCCCCCAAAAAAATAGTTACAAATGCCAAGGTGCTGAATTGATTCATTTAATTTTCCCTTCTCATTTGATCAAGAGCAGGGTGACATTTGGCAAAAGTTGCTGATGAGGGATTGAATGATTAATTGTCATGACAACCATTCCTGGTTAATGACAGGGATGAGATTGTGCCGGCATAAAAGCCGGAGAGTGGCCTTGAGTGCCGCGGTGCTAAATTACCAGGCATGTCACTGTTTGTGCTTTTGGTAAAACGTGGCCATGCGTTTCTAATGAGAGGTTAACTGTGTCCCCAAAGTAATTACAACTGATTGAAGAGGTAGTTAGTAATTAGAGGATTAACTGTAATGAGTCTCACCTGCAGCTGTTGCCATAGTTACAGTATTTTAGATGATCGGAGTTAAAATAGGACGAGGTGCTGCCAGAGGTGGTTCTGCCCCTTGGGGCACCCTGGGGGCTTGGGTGGGCTGGTGTTCCCCCCTGCACCCACCACCCTATGGGGTGTCCCATGGGCTGGGCAGGGAATCCCATCCCAAAGCCAGGGATGCTGGAGCAGAGCATCCCTCACAGCCCTGGGTACCAGGGTGGAGCAGCAGGTGGGAGCCCCAGGGCTGGCTCTGCCAGCAGGAGATTTCCAAGGGCAGGAAAGTCACCAAAAAACCTCAAATCCTCAAATTCTGACAGCCAGGGCTGGCTCTCTATGGGAGCTGGGAAGTTGGGAGCACAATTAGGGATGGAGATGTCCCCAGAGCATCGTTGGTGTCCTCCAGGGTCCCTGAGCTCAGACTGCACCAAAGTGCCACCTCCACTGCCCAACCTGAGCTTGTTCCAACTCTCCTGATTCTCTGCTTTCACGGCTGACAATTTACAGGCCCATGTAAAACCTCCAAGTACAGTATCTTTAATTATTCCATCCATAAATGATAAGAGCCATTCATTTCAGGGCTCTCATTACGAATTTATACCCCTGTTTAATGTGCTCACTAGCAGCAGACATCCCACAGCTCGCAGAGAAATATTGAACAATCCTTTCTGGAAGAGCCAAGCAGATACCAACGGAGCTATTTTGGACTTGGGAAGAGAGATGGGCAAAGCAGGGGGGATTGGGCTTTAAAATCAAGAGTGAACCCCTCACCACAGGGAGGTCTGGGGGCTCTGAGGTCAGGTGGCTCAAAGCTTTTCATCCAGGTGCTTCCCAAGTGGAATTCTGATTTTTGGTGGTTTTTTTTTTTTCTGGATGAAAGTGAGCTTCATTTTGATAGAGGTATAAAAATAGAGCTTCATATTTATATATATGACTATAACTATGGGGAGGCTTTTGCAAAGGCTTAACTTGAAATTAAAAAAAATTTAAAAAATAAAATAAAAAGAGAGAGAGAAATTCCAAATATTCACATTTCCAAGCAAATACCCTGAGTTGTTTTGACTTTTCACAGTTTTTTTCCTGGATTATTTTCCAACACAAAATCTGTGTGCTCCAAGGTTGGATTCAACCCCTCCCACGCCGTTTGCCTTTGGGAGCTGCCACCTCTGTTGTTTCTTTTCCACAGGGACAAGTGCATTTGCCCAGTTTTCATTTTCCCAGGATTTCAAGGCATTTCCCCTCCTGCCCTGTCCTGCTGGTGGTGTCCTGAGTCCCACAGGTGGGACCACAATGATGGGGGCATCATCCAGCCCCCAGCACCATCCATCAGCCATGCTGGTGTTTTCCAGCCACCAGTGATGGAATCATGGAATCCCAGACTGGTTTGAGTGGGAAAGGACCTTAAAACTCATCCAGTTCCACCCCCTGCCATGGGCTGGGACACCTTGCACTAGACCAGGTTGCTCCAAGCTTGTCCCCAAACTTTGGGCCAGGATATGTTTTTATGGAGACTTTCAAATCACTTCTACAGAGCCTGGAGGGAAAACACACTGTGCCTGCTGTAAATTGGCAAAAAATCCCAAATGTAACATAATTAATGGGAATATTGTCTGTCAGGTCTTGGGGTTTTATCAACAAATCTTGAATTTAGAGGCTGCCAGGGCTCTTTTAAAGAGGAATTAATCGGAGGTGCTGTAATTGCCCACGAGGAGTAGCCACTGTGAGAGATAAGCTCATAATGAGCTGTCACTGCCAGGTGGCTTTGGAGTGTGAACACCCAAATTAATAAACAGGGATAATTGGGAGGAATCAGGAAGGGACCTTGCTGGTCCCTGCAATCCCTGCTGGAGCTGGAGGTCACTGGGTGGATGGATGGAATGGGATGGATGGATGGATGGAATGGATGGATGGATGGATGGATGGATGGATGGATGGATGGATGGATGGAATGGGATGGAGGGATGGATGGAATGGATGGATGGATGGATGGATGGATGGATGGATGGATGGATGGATGGATGGATAATGGGTGGATGGATGGGAATCTCTCCAGGTGGGATGGTGCCTGGCTGTGGTGCTTGGTGGGTGGGACACAGCTGTGCTGGTTTGGCCAGAAAGAAGTGGGAATTCTGGGATGCTGTGGTCAAACCAAACCCAGAAGCAAATCCTGATGTTTGGGATGCTCAGTGGATGGGATGCCCAACAGGTGGGATATTCATGGGACTGGATGCTCACTCAATGGGATGCTCAGTGAATGGGATGCTCCCCAGGTAGGATGGGATACCCAGTGTGTGGGACACCCTCTGGATGTGCTGCTCTCTGAACAGGACAGCCACTGGGTGTGATTCTCCCACAGCACACATGGAATGCTCACCAGGATCACCATGGGATGCAGCGTGCCCTGCTCACCTCCCCTTCCACCCCAGCTCCCACCCCTGCCCTGGGCTGAGCACCCAGAGCATCCCAGCCACGCCAGTTCCACTTTCCACTGAAATTAAAAATATAACTCATGGAAGCCCTTCCACTCGTGCTGGGCTCGGAAAACACCGGGCTCCCTCCCCCTCCTTTTTAATAACATCCAAACTGTGCAGCTAAACTGCTTGACAGAGGCCTTTAAATATGTGCAAATATATATTTGGACTCGGTCGTTTTTTTTTTTTTCCTTTTCCCGGAGGCTCTTCCATTAGGTAATATTTGTTGCCAACATTAATTTCATTAGATTTTCATGGCATTTTAATAGGAGCCCCGGTGGTTTTTGCATATATTAGCATGCGGGAGGAAGGAGAGTTACCAAATTAGAGTAAAAAAAATAATCTGGTGTAGAGAGGCAGCAAAGGGAAATTCCTGGGAGCGGGGAAGAAGGGGAACCATGGCATTCCAGGTCTGGCATTCCAGGTCTGGCTCTTTCCAGGCCTTAATGAAGATATTTCCACACTGATTGTCAGCGGCGAGCGGAGCCTGATTAGAGCCCGAACCTGCGTGGAAGAGCTCGCAAATTAAATACGTGTTGATTATGCAAACTCGATCCCGGGTTTATCCCTCATAAATAAGGCATGAGCCGGGCTCGGCTCTCTCCGAGGGCGATATTTATTGTATGCAAATCGGGCACGGGGCTGGGAGGAGAAGTAATCAAGTGTTTATCAGGCCAGGATCTTGGGAACAATCACCCGGAAAAAGATGGGGATGGGTGGAAGAGGAGGTGGGATGGGGATGGATAGGGTTGGCACAGGGAGGTGACCCAAATGCCCTCGGGCACCTACCTGGCACCGAGCCCGGGGCGGGATTGTGAGGTGGAAATTAGTATTTTGACGTCTTAAGGGATATTTTGGGGTTTATAGGGGTATTTTGGGGTGTATAGGGGTATTTCGGGGTATATAGTGATATTTTGGGGTGTATAAACTGTCACCAAGCCGGGAATCTGCAGGGAGGAATTTTAGGTTGGACATGAATATTTTGATGTCTAAAGGGATATTTCAGGGTGTGTAGGGATATTTCAGGGTGTGCAGGGGTATTTTGGGGTATATAGAGATATTTTGGGGTGTATAAATTGTTACCAAGCCAGGAGTCTGCAGGAAGGGATTTTAGGGTGGACATAAATGTTTTGGTGTCTAAAGGGATATTTTGGGGTGCACAGGAACATTTTGGTGTGTATAGGAGTATTTTGCTCTGCACAGGAATATTTTGGTATATATAGGTGTATTTCAGGATACAAACAGGTATTTTAGAGAGCACAGGACACTTTTAGTGCATACAGGGATATTTCAGTGTGTTATAGGTGCATTTTAGGGGTATTTTACTCAGCACAGGTGTATTTCATCACCCACAGGTGTCTGCTCCTGTGCTCACCTCTGCTCCATTCAGTGCCATGCAATTCCCAGGAGCCGGGCTCCAGAATGTCCAGCATTTCCAGATCTCCCATGACCTTCCACCAGAATGAAAAATGACATTTAAAGTTTTTAGAAAAACCAGCCCTGGCAGCCTGTGTGGTCCTGCCCAGCGGTGCCCCTTCAGGGAGCTCTGCCAAGGAACCTGTGATGATGATAAATGCATCCAGGAAGGGTTTTTCTTTTTTTTTTTTTTCCCTTTTTCTTTTTTTCCCTTTCCCCCCACATCATTTTATAGGAAATACATGTTGGAAATGAAATTGAAATGAAAATGAATAAATATTTCATAGAATACAATTACCGTGGCTCAGGACCAAGACAACTGCAGCAGCTCCTGCTGCACGCAGCATGTCTGCAATTCAGTGGCAAAGAATTCCTCTCTGGGCTTTTAATCTGCTTTTTTGCCAACACAAATAATCCCCCCCAGCCCCCAGCAGGGAGGTGCCCATGGCCAGGCCTGGATCCAGGCATTCCCCATCTGGGTGCACGCTGGATTTGCCACCCCATTAAAAAAAAAGTCAACTTGAATTCAATCCTTCTGGCATAAAAGTGAAAAAGAGTGAAAACCCAGCAGGGAACAGCCTGGAAGGGCTGAGATTCAATAAAAGGTGACTTTGGTGTCTGCCCTCTCCCTGCTGCTGCAGCTCCTGTGGAGCCAGGGACAAACATCCCAAGCACTGGGGTTTGTGGTTTCCAGCCACCACCAGTCAATGGAGAAGAAGAAAAGCTTTTTTTTGCAGAGCACAGCGGGAATTTGAGGATTTATGGGAAACAATTTAGTGTTGAGTGTTGGGTTTGTTTGTTTGCTTTGGCGGCCGGGGCGACACGAGAGCGACCCTGGGCTGTGCCAGCATCTGGGGCTCATCCCAAGGATCCTGATGGGACATCCCAAATTCTCTGTGTCCAGGGCATCAGTGGGTGCCCAAGCCAGGGCTGGCTGGCACTTCCCAGATCGCCATGTATTGCGTTGTAATTTCAGAGTTTACCTCAGAACTCTGGGTCCCTTCCCTGAAGATTCCCTCCCAGATGTGTCAGCCACCTCTCCTGTCCCCTCCCAGCACTGGAATTCCAGAAGGGATTGGCAGATTCACAGGATGCCCTTTACCCCTGGGGGGGCATTGGGCCATCCAGGTGTCCTTTGTCCCTTGTACCTGCTTGGTGGCTCCCTACCCCTTCCCTGCCCCTCTCCTCGGGGTTAAAGGAGCAGCAACCACGGGCTCAGGGAGTTCTGTTGGAGCTGGGGCTGCATTCAGAGGCCTGTGGGCCAGAATAAAGCTCTGGATCCAAACCCTCCATCAGAACCGACTCCTTTCCTTCACCATTGCCTTAAAGCTTCTCCAGCAGAGGGAAACCTGAGGAGCAACCCCTGTTATAGCGAGAATCTCCATCCCAGCACCACCAGAGCTCCTGCAGGCCTGGACCTGTCCCCACGGGCCCAGTGCAGCACCCAGCCAGGCAAAAGTGTCTGTGGGGTGAAACACCACACACCCAGCCAGCCCAAAGTGTCTGTGGGGTGAAACACCACACACCCACAGCCAAAAGTGTCTGTGGGGTGAAACACCACACACCCAGCCAGCCAAAGGTGTCTGTGGGGTGAAACACCACACACCCAGCCAGCCAAAAATGGGGTGAAACACCACACACCCAGCCAGCCAAAAGTGTCTGTGGGGTGAAACACTACTATTTCCACTATTTGGTTCAGCACCAAAGGCCAGACAAGCTCAGACACATCTCGGCTATATTGGTAATATTCCAATAGCCAGGAGCATCTTCCTCCCTCTCCTGAGGGACCACTCGGTGCTGTCACCCTGAGGGGATGCTTAGCCCGGGATTTCTCCCCATCCTCCCCATCCCATCCCTTCAATGACAATGGCACATTTCCCGCAGAATCCCGCACCCATCCCCATGCAGCCCCCCCGAGCTCCCGGTGCGCTTTGATGCGGAGGGAGCGCGGGGCCGCGGCGCCGCTTTGAACAGGAATTACAGGGAAAACTCAACAAAATGGCACAGCCGCGGCGGCGGCGTCGTGTTCTCCCAAAGCAGGAATAAAACAGACGCGCAGACGGTGCTTTGCAAACAATTTAATTTGCCTGATGCTTTGATATAGATGAGGATGCGGCGAGGCGGGCGCGGGGAGAGATGAAACGGCGCTGTCGGAGCGAGGGAGGGGGGGATGCGCTGTGGGAGATGTGAGATGTGAGGTGTGCCCGTGAGAGATGTGCCCATGAGAGATGTGCCCCTGTGAGAGGTGTGCCTATGTAAGGTGTGCCCATGAGAGATGTGCCCTGCAGGGTGTGAGATGTGCCCATGAGAGATGTGCCCCTGTGATGTGTGCCCACGTAAGTTGTGCCCCGTAAGAGATGTGCCCCTGTGAGATGTGTCTATGAGAGGTGTGACCATAAGAGATGTGCCCATGTAAGTTGTGCCCATGTAAGTTGTGCCCCTGTGAAACATGTCCTGCAGGGTGTGAGATGTGCCCGTGGGAGGTGTGCCCATGTAATTTGTGCCCTGTGAGAGATGTGCCTGTGAGAGATGTGCCCATGTAAGTTTTGCCCATGTGAGATGTGCCTGTGAGAGATGTGCCCATGTAAGTTGTGCCCATGTAAGTTGTGCCCCTGTGACATGTGCCCTGCATGGTGTGAGAGATGCCAGTGGTGGCCAAAATTGCCTCTGCCCATCTCTGACCTGCTGAAGTGACCACAATCTCCTGTAGGACTGGAGCATCCTATGATGGAGGGACACCACTCCAGTGCCACTCAGGGATGCCCAGTGCCACTCAGGGACATCCAGTGGCATTCAGGGATATCCAGTGCCACTCAAGGACACCCAGTGCCACTCAGGGACACCAGTGCCACGCAGGGACATCCAGTGCCACCCAGGGACACCCAGGGCTGCTCAGGGACACTCTCTGTGTCCGGGGCAATGTGACACTCCAGGCTGTGAGAGCAGCCAGAGCTGGGGCAGGTACAAAACCTCATATCTTGCTGGGATATCCAAATATCCCCAGCTCTGAGGGGACACGGGCCAGTGTCACCCTGCCCTGCCCAATGCCCATGCCGGGCTGGGTCTGTGACAAACCTCCACCTCCCACCTCCTGCCCTCAATGCCAGGGTGACTCCAAGCTCCTGCAGGACCATCCCTGCACTGTGAGCATCAATGCAGGGACACAGGTGACACTCGGGGACACCCACGGTGCCACCCAGCCCACGCCAGGCTGGGGCTGTGGGAAACCTCCACCCCCAGCAGGCAAAGAGGCAGGGCTGGGAGCGTGTGAGGAGCACTGCTGTCAGATGTGGGGCACGCTGAAATATTAATGGAACTAACATTTCAATTACCTTTTATCTGTACAGGCTCAGGCTGCGGCGAGGGGGCTGGGGCGGGCCCCCCCCCGCGGGCTGTCACCCAGACATTCATGCTGTGCTGGTTCTTTTTATTGGTTTTCATCACTTTTGACATTGCCAACAATGAACCTTGAAGTAAATTTTCAGTAGTGACTGTGTCAGTGGAAAACCGTCTCCCTGTCATTTTTCTAAATTAGGCAATGATGCCAGTCCTTGGGGCTGGGCTGGGAGGGGGAGGGATGGGGATGAGGAGCAGGAAGGGGTGGCCATGGGGAGCATCCTCCAGGCCCCCCCAGCAGGACAGGGGGACTGTCACCTCCTGCAGACCTCCCTCCTGACACTGCCAAACCTGCCCTGAGCATCAGTGCCCAGATGTGCCCTGAGCTGCTGATGCTGCCAAACCCGCCCTGAGCAGCCCCAGATGTGCCCCGGGGCAGGGCCAGCAGTGGAACCACTGTCTAACCACCCACCCTGTCCCCCCATGGCATCTGTGACCCATTCCCACCGTGCCAACAGGCTCCAACCATCCCTGGCATCCTCCCCTTACCCTGGCACTGCCACCCTCTGTGACATCCCTCAATCCAGGGCTGGCTCCCAGCATTTCCTCACCTTTGCTGCTCCTGGGAGCTCTCAGGGCTGCAATGCCTCCTCTCCATCCCCTCCCATCCCACTCGGTGGTGCCAGGATCACCCTCCAGCCTGGCATAGCCCTGGCACATGGGCACAGCTCACCTCTGCTCCACTGCAGCTCCTCCTCGCCCCGGAGGGTGACACTGAGCAGAACTTTAATTTTAATGTTCATTGAGCATGTAAAGGGGGAAAAAAAATCAATTTAATAACTCTCTTCACAAACAGTGCCTGGAGGCTGCTCGGGAACTTCACAAAGTCTTTTGTGCTGTTTTTTATGGCGGGGATTAAACGGGGCCGAGAGGGGGAGCAGCCCCGGCGTTCCCGAGGGGAGCTGGGGCGGCTCCAGCCCCACATCGGCAGCGCCAGGGCCTGGAGGTGAAGCCAAGAAGGTGTAAAGGGATGTGAGGGCTCAGAGACATCACCGGGAAAAACTCCTCCCTTGGTTTTCCAAAAGGAATTCTGCCCCTCCATCACCCACTCCCCAAAAGCAGCTTCAGGGGCAGGAGCGGGGGGCTCTGGCTGGACACCCACGGAAGGATTTATTGTCGAGCTCAATGTGATTCCTGGAGAAATCATTCAGCAAACGCAGCTCGATGGTGCAGGAGGGTGCCCAAAATCCAGCCCCAGCGCCGTGATGGAGTGATGGCACCGTCCCCACCTGCACAGGAACAAGTGTTTGCCATCAGCTTTTGATTGCAGCCTCCCTGTCTGCGAGTTTCAGCACGGTTACAAATCCCAGTGTTATTCAAATGGCATCAATTATTCAATTCCTGCTGCTGCTGGGAGGGTGATGGGAATGTGGCTGGCGCTGAGCAGCGCCCACCCAGCCCCCTTGGAGCGATTTCTGGTTCCCATGGGATCCCTTTGATCCCGCTAACCTGTGCCTTTGGCTCCTGTGGAATCGGGGAACTGCTCCAGAACCACTCACAAGTTCGTATCCAGAGGCGATTTGCAGTGGGGATGATTTGGATAAACTTTCTGTTGACTTTGTGAGCGATTTTCCCAGCATTTTACCCAGCACCTAGCACCCACCTCGTATTTTGGCTTTAACAGCAGAAGGGGGAGCGATGCCAGGGTTCTGTCCCACTCATCCCATCCCCATTCCAGCCCCAGGGCAGGGAGATGCTCCAGAATCACTCCCAGGGGTGCTAAAAGGATGCTCAGAGCTCCTCTGGGGTGAGCCCGCTGCAGCATTCCCGGGAGAGGAACAATCCCACATTCCCTGCATCCCCCCCATCTCACCGCCTCCATTCCCAAGGCTGAGATTCCCGGTGGGATTGAGGAGGAATAGGAGGGAATGCTCCTGGGAGCTGCGAGATCCAGCGTTCACCCACCGAGGCTGAAATATCCCCTGGATGCTCCAGATTCTGCTCTGCACATCCCCCATTTCATTTTATTCTTCTGGAGGAAGCCAGAGGCAGGTTTTGCCCGAGATCTCCAATATTGGTTCTTTCCCACTGGGAAATTGCATAAAATTCCAGAGGAAAACGCCACAGAACGCGGAGCTGCTCAGAAATTGCCTCAGTTAAATGAAATCGAAATAAAATCAGAGACGTGGATGACATGCAGAGGTGGGGGATGATGGCACACGGGTCCTGCTCCATCCCCATCCATGCTCCATCCCCATCCCACCCCATCATCCCCACCCCGCTCCTGCCACCCCCGTGCCGCTGCCTCCCCTCAAATGGGGGCCCAGATTTCTCTGCTTTCGGTGACTTTTTCCAGGCACGAGGATGATTAACACATCAAAAGGCTGTTTTGCTTTGCTTAACAATATTATCTGCTTAACTGCCCCGTTAATTGAATCAGGCAGCGTTTGTTTGCGCAGGGGGAGTCACCCCAACAAGTCTGTTTTATTTTGATGACTTTCGTGTCCTATTAGTGGTTTTTAATGCTGCTCTGCCTCGCAGCAGAGCTGGGCGAGGACAGCAGGATGGACGCGGAGCAATCCCAGGGTTTTATCCATGAAATCCTGGCTGCTGGATGCTCTCCAGGGCACAAGGGGCAGGGATGGGAGGGCAGAGCCATCCCTGCTGCCCTGTGAGTGCCAGGTGAGTTCCTCAGGCGTCCTGAGTGTCCCCAGCCCCTCAGTCCAGGCAGATTCAGCCCATGCCAGGTGCCAAATCCTTCCTGCCTGCACAGCTGGCAGATCCCGTTCCAGGGCTGGGAGCAGGGACAGGGACAGTGTCACCCCTGGATGTGGGACCACAGGGATGGCTGGGGGTGGGATGGGATGAGTGTCCTACAACCCCAGTTCATGTCCCAGTTTCCCAATTTTTTGGGGTTTTTTCCCCCAGTTTTTCTGCAGCCCCTCCATCTCAGGGTGCAAACCAAACTCAGCCACACTGGGAGAACAACCCCGGGGGTCCCCCCAAATCTCCCACTGAGGTTTTTCCCCCCCGGGCCTCTGAGACCCCCCTGGAGCCCCCCTGGCTCGCTCTCCCCCTCCCCTCCCAGGGCTCCCACGCCTGAACTGCACCAAATCAGATTAAGGGCGGCAGACAAAGCCCCGCCGGGAACAAACCCCGAGGAGAGGGAATGGGGTGGCCGGGCAGGGAACGGAGCCCCGTGTCCCCCACAGGGTCCCTGTCCCACCCCGGGGGACACAGGGACATCCCCAGGTGGACACAGAGTGGGTTTCCAGGGAGGGTTTTTTCCAGGAGGAGATGCGGGGGGATGTCTCAGGGGTGATGGGGACACCTGGGGACACCTGAGGACAGTGATCCTGGGGCAGGACCCGGTTCTGCAGGTTCAGGTGCTCACGGCTCGGCCCCTTCAGGGGTTTTATCCTTCCACTGCAACCGAGGCCGCCACATCCCTGTTTTCCTCCTGTTCCCGGTGTTCCAGCCGGGCTGGGCTGGGACAGGATGGGGACAGGCTGGGGACAGGCTGGGTGATGCTGGAAGCGGAGGAGACGGGATCGCTGGAGAATCCAGACAGCAAATAATCTGGCTCTGAAAAGAGCTGCTGATGCCTCATTAGCAACTTTGAAAAGCATCCGGTGAAAAAGCCTCTGCCCTTGTGCTGGGGGGTTCCTGCTCATTCCTCCTCTTGTCCTTGATTAATAAGGACATTTGCATGTAAATTGGCTCCTGGATCCTTCCCGGCGGTGCCGGCGCGGGTCTGGCCCCACCTGAGGCTCTCGCAGTCTGCACCCACTGCCCTGGGAATGCTGCGTGCCCCTGGCACGGCCTGGCACGGCACGGCTTTGTCCAGGAGGGCACATGGAGGTGGAACACGAATCTCTGCTCTGCAGTAACAGCTTCAGCCACCCATGTCTGCAGGGCTGGGACACAGGGCAGGGACACAGGATGGGGACATGGGACAGGGATGCAGAGCAGGAAGATGCAGCTGGGATGGGGAATGGGCTGGGACATGGAGCTGGGACACAGGACAAGGACGCAGAGCTGGGATGTGGAATGGGGACACAGAACAGTGAGAGGGAGCAGGGACAGGGAGCTGGGACAGGGTTTGGGGACTCGGGGCCCTCTGGGGGAGCTGCCAGCCCAGCAGTGTGAGCAGCTCCGCTGTGGATCCTACAAAGGCTTTTCCAGTTGTTGGAACTCGCTCCCTCTCCCCTGGGATGGCATTTTCCAAAACAAACGCATTTGCTGGATGCATTTGGGGAAGTGCCTCTCTGCCTGTTTGATGGCTGTTCACACATCGTGTCCTTTTAAAAGGCGACTTTTCGTTCACGGCAAACACTGCCTGGCTTCTCCCTTTCCTCTCTCCCACCTTCGTGGGATGAGGCGCAGGACAGAGGGACAGGCCATGTGTGCCACCAGCACTGCCCATGTGCCACCTGTGCTGCCACTTTCAGAGCAGTGGTGTGAGGAGGAGCAGAAACGACCCTGACTGTGGGAAGGTGGCACAGGGAGCAAAGCTCAGCCCTGCAGCCATGGCAGGGAAAGGGGACAGTGGGGACAGCCAGGGGTGTCACTGCACCCTCCTATTGGGTACAGCCAGACCCCCATGGCAGGGAAAGGGGACAGTGGGGACAGCCAGGGGTGTCACTGCATCTTCCCTTTGGGTACAGCCAGACCCCCATGGCAGGGAAAGGGGACAGTGGGGACAGCAAGGGACAGGGATGTCACTGCACCCTCCTGTTGGGTACAGCCAGACCCCCATGGCAGGAGCTGCTCCTCCACAGAGCTGGAGGGGTCCCACACCCCCAGAAGGCACAGCCAGGCTCCATCTGCACCCCGACCCAGCCTCGGGGACCCCAACACCCATCAGGGACCACGAGGGGCCTGCAGAGCCACCAACCGTGTGTGTGACATCAGTGCCAACAGGGACTGGAGGCAAATCAACAGGAGAAGGGCACTGTTTCTAGCAGGGCACAGAGTGCCACTGCCACTGCTGTCACTGTCACCAGCCCCTGGTGATGGATGGAGGACCCGGCTCGGGGATGGCCGGGAGCCAGCGCTGCCACCGCTCGCTCGCTGGGGTGACGCTGATTTCCCAAACACGGCACAGCGAATTCCCCAGCCCCCGCTAATCAGCAGCCGGCGTTTAATTGGCACAGCTCTGCCTGGCTGGGGTCTGTGCCAAGGAGGGAACCTCGGCGCTGCCGCCAGCCGCGGCCTCCCGTGCCCTCGGTGGGGACAGAGCAGGGACAGAGTGGGGACGAACCGTGGCCACCCACTTGGCTTGACCACATCGCTCATCCTTGGGTGTCCCCATGGCGGTGGCACCACGGTGTCCCCCCGAGCAGCCGTGCCGTGCCAGGGGTGACGCGGGTGACGGTGGCGCTGGCGCGAGCCCCCGGTTGTGTCGCTCCCAAACCTGCCAGCGCGAATCAAAGGAGCTGCCACGCACGCCGCAGCCCTTTCTTCTCATATCACTCACACCACTGCCACGCTGCATTGTGACAATGGGGTGTAATTAAGGTGTCAGCATATCATTTAGCCTTTTCAATATAGAACCGCGAGAGAGACAGGCTGGGAAATCTGCGGTGTTCTCTTTAATGAGGAGTGTAGGGGGGAAAGAGGAGAAGCGGAGGTAGTGGCTTGGCAAGGGTGGGACAGAAGGCACCTCTGGGGGGTTCTGGAGGGTGCAGGGCACTGGGCTGGCACGCTGCTGTGCTCTGCTGGGACTGTCCTGTCCAGGACGGAAAAGAGACCCTGCTAGGGCCAGGCACTGCCAAGGCTTTGGGAGCATCCCTGGGGAGCTGCAGGAGCCACCACACCTGGAGAAAGGGCCTAGCAGTGCCATGCAGGGCATTCCAGGTGTCCTGGAATACCCTACATAGCATTCCCAGGCCCTTTCCTTCCATTCCCACCTGAAAGTCGTGCTCAGATGTTGCTCCCACCCCGCGGGGGCCTTGCAGAGCTGTGTGGGACACACAAGGGGCTCATGGCATGACCATGACAAGGATGGAGCCACGTGTGCCCTGAGCTCACTCTGGTGCCACAGCAGCACCAGGTTTGGTCAGTGCTGTGCCCACCACGTTGCTTTGAGGCCATCCCAGCCCTGTTAATATTTTTCCCAATTCCCAGCAGTTCAGACCATGGCTGCATCCCCCCCAAAAGTCACACATCCCTGTTGCCCCCACCATCCATGGGCACCACAGAGCTCCAGGGCCGGCTGCAATCCAGAGGGCAGCCAGCGAGTTCAACACCATCAATAATCCCTGATGGCTACAGAAAGAGCTTTCCCGAGGAATAAATTCTTGCTGCATCAAAAGGAAGCTGCAAATCAATGCGGGAATCGCTCATTCTGAACGATGGGAACTCGTCTCGCTACAGTGGGAAGCGTTAGCTGGGAACGAGGTGGGGACACGGGGCCGGGAGCACCAGTCCCGTCCATAAAATAGCAACAAAAATTAATGATGGGCCGGAACGGGAGCGGGATGATCCATCCCGGTGTCCCTGCTCATCCTGCCGCAGAGCATTGGCCGCAAACTCCTGACCCCGCTGCCTACGGAGCAGCAAATCCCAAATTCCACTGGGATTTTTTTGTTTTGTCTCTGTACGATCCCTGACAACTTTTCCCGTGCGGCGCATCCCGCAGGTTCAAAGCCGCAGCGGTGGTCCCGGGGCTGCCTCCGCCTTCATCCCCGCCTTTGTCTGCGGCGGCTCCGGCTCTCAGGGCACTTGGGGAGAGATGGATGTGCGGCCCCGCCGAGGCAGACGTGTTCCAGGCGAGATCCTGGCAAGAGGTTTCCTTAGCAACAATAATGAAGTGTGAGCGGAGAGAAAAGCTCTCCCGGCTCTGCTCCCTCCTCTGGGGACTCCCAGCAGGTTTGGGGACCCCGGGAGGAGCGTTCCAAGTGTCCGGGATGAGTGCTGGAGATGCTGCAGATCCTGGCATCGGGATCAGCCGGGAGAAGGGATCTGGGTGTCAGTGCTGTGTGTGTGGAGAAGCCAAACCAGAGCAGGAGTGGTGATCCCAGCAAAGCCTGAGCATTCCAAGGAGCAGGAGTGGTGACCCTGAGCATCCCAAGGAGCAGCCTCACCTCCCAAATCTCCACACTGCCTCTGCTCAAGAGGATGGAGATGTGCCACGGAAGCAGCCCCTGAATCCCAGCTCTGGTGGGAAACCCTGGAATGTGTGAGCAGCACCAGGAGGCACCACCTGCCCGGCAGGTCCTGTTGGGATGCTTGGGAAGTGGGATGTGCTGTCCATTCTCCAGGAAACATCTGCTGGAGCAAGGGACAGGGGTGGCTGTGCCAGGACAGCCCCTGCTGGTCCAGCAGGACCCTCCAGACCCCTCAGGGAGCTCCATCCCGATCCGAGCTCCAGCCTCAGCCCCACGCCCCCTCCTCCCGGCCGGCCGGGGGGATGGCACTGTGCCTCGAATCACAATTACAGTAAATAAATCCTATTAGAAAGACTTTTACTACCGCATGCTCCTCATTACAATCTGCCCGAACCCTCGGCTCCTGGGATCGCCCTGGTAATGAGGCCGGGATGGATGGATGTGGGGAAATTAACGCTGCTACAAGTTAATTTGTTTTTATTAGCAGGCTGGCAGGGGGTGGGGGGTGGGTGCCATCCCGCTGGAGCGGCGCAGGGATGAGGATCCCTCGTGGATCGCTGCATGTCACCGTCCCCTCAGCCCCTGCCTGGCTGCTCCTGGCCTTGGGGACAGCGCTGTCCCACCCCAGGGCGGGACGGGCAGATGGCAGCGAGGAACCAGCTCGCTGGGTGAGGTCACATCTCATTAATAAAGGCTAATTAAGAGTAAATCATCAAAAAGAGGGGTTGGAGTTGCCTGAATAACCCACGCAGGTGCAGCTGGTAATTAACTCAGGGCTGTGACAGCTCCTGTGGCACCGGGGGGTCACCTGGAGGATCCCCGTCCCCATCCTCTGCCCCGTGGCCACCAAGTGTCCCCTCGTGCCCCCTGTGGCACCAAGAACCGTTCCTTGGGAACAGCTGGCCCTTGGAACAGCTGGGCCTTCCTTGGGCTTGGAAAATATAGATCCCACCGTTAATAATACATACATTTATTAAAATTAAACCACCGGCAGATATTACATCCAGCGGCACTGAATTATGGATAGACCTCAGCCCAACCTTTGTTTTTAATTAAAAAGCCCCTCTCAGTAATTCCATTAAAGCAGCAGCTTATGTTTTCCTCCTCTTCCCTCCCTTTCAAGCGCAATCCGGCAGCGTTCGGGTTGCGCTGATGAAACGGCTTTGAAGTTTCATGAATTGCTGATGTAATTGAATAAAAATAATATTAAGGGGAGAGAAGGGGCGGGGGGAGAGACAGAGACACAGAGAGAGAGAGACTTTTCTCTAAACCTAAATCCTAATGAAATCACCTTAGTGCGCCCAGCAGAGTGACAGCGAGCCGCTGGATTTGCGCATATTCCCGTAATCCTAAACCCATTAGGCAGGAGGCTCCGTGTGAACCACATGTTGCGGATTACAGCCGGGAAAAAGGCTCCCACAAAACCCCCAAACCTCCCTTTAATCGCCAGGGGGAGGTGCAGAGATCCCCCCATCCCGAGGGTGGGAGGTGCAGTTCAGATTCCCCCTTGCCAGCAGCTCATTAATGCTTATTTGAGGGAATTAAGGTGGGGACATTTCCAATTATTTTGCTGTGTATCAATGGAAATAGGAATTTTTGCCATCCCTCACCTGCTTTTGGAAAAGAGGCTGCCCCTGGGATATCCAGCTGGAGGGGATGTTTGGGATGAGCTCTGGGGGGTGCTGGTGCTTCCAGAGCCCAGGTGGGAAGGGGACCATGATCTCTGGGATTGGGAAGAGAAAGAAGATCTTCTCCTCATGGAGAGGAACCTGCTCTAGTGGAAAGTGTCCATGGCACAGAGTTGGAACAAGATGATCCTTAAGGTCTCTTCCAACTCAAACCATTCCAGGATTCTGTGATCCTATGACAAACTCGCCTTTCCTTTCTTCTCTCTCTCCTAATTCCTTCCTTCCCAATTTAAGCTCCTCTCCAGGATAATGCAATAAAGACATGAAGCACCTAATTTTCGGTGGGGGACAACAGACGCGACGGTGTATTTACCCAGTCAAACCACTATGAAATCCTACAATTAAGGCTTCAATCAGATAAATGCAATTACATAACACAATCTTATACGATATAATTAAAAACATCTGCAATCAAACCGAAGCCGATGGTACAGTAATCCTTAATCAGAAATTACCCAGCTCCAGCGGAGAGGTTCCATCCCGGAATCTGGTGGGACACGGTGGTGACGGTGCCATCCCTCACTGAGGAGGATGATGGTGGCCGTAGGGGGCTGGAGAGACCTTTGGGCCAGCCCATCTGGTCCCTGCCTTGCTGTGCCCCCAAATCCATGCCCAACTCCCCTAGGATACATCTGTGTGCCACAGCAGGCATGGTGGCACACAGAGGTCGTGCCACAAACAAGGAAAGTGTCCCTTTCCCCCAAACAAGGGGTCTCAGGCTGGCAGTCCTCATCTGCAAAGTGACCAGGAATTTTCACTGGGAATGGACTTCAACATCCACTTTTGGTTGTGCTGGCCGTGCCATCCCCCATCCTGCTGCTGCAGGGCGCTGTGCCCAGGCCTGGCGCGTCCCCGCAGCCGCCGGCTGGCACCAAATGAAGACAAATGGGCTGGGTGACACATCAGCATCCATTAACGGCAGCGCCGTGCCGGGAACGCTGGGGACGTGCCAGCACTGTGCCAGCACCAGCAGGAGGAGCAGCAGCACCTCACCCAGGGGTCAGCAGGGTCAGCCTTGGGCTTCCACACCCCCAGAGCCCACCTGGAGCTGATGGCAAGAGAAGGAGCTGGATGGGATCCAGCCCTGGCAGCACAGCCCTGCCATGTCCCCATTGCTCTGAGCCTCTCACCCCTGCAGCCCCAGCTCCTGCCCTCCCTCCCTCACTGGGAGCTTTTGGGGGTGCACACAAAACCCCTTTTTGCCCATGCTGGCTCATCTCTCAGGTGGCTCGGGCATGCCAGAACTGCATGTGGCACTCCCAGCACTGGAATGGATATCCCAGCACTGGAATGGATATCTCAGCACTGGAATGGATATCCCAGCACTGGAATGGACATCCCAGCACTGGAATGGATGGATATCTCAGCACTGGAATGGATATTCCAGCGCTGGAATGGATATCCCAGCACTGGAGGGGATAGCCCAGCACTGGAGGGGATAGCCCAGCACTGGAAGGGATATCCCAGCACTGGCAGGGATATCCAGCCCATGCAGTGCTGGTGCTGCAGTTGTCCTGGGGGGTCAGGAGCAGCCTCGGGATGAGGCAGGAGCACCGACCCTGCCAACCTTTTCCACCCCCTGACCTTTCCCCAGCCCCTCTCGGAAATGCCACGGAGCTCCTCGGCCGGCCAGATGAAATGTCACGGAAGGTGGATGGAATATTTCCAGCTGCTGAGCTGGGCGCTGTGGGGGTTTTCCTCAGAGCTGTGAGTGGCTCCAGAGGGAGCAGCGGCCGTGCTCCAGCCTGTCCCCATCCTTGTCCCCATCCTTGTCCCCATCCTTGTCCTCCTCCTCGTCCCTGTGCCACCCCAGCACAGGGCCCAGCCACGCTCGGCTGGCTGCGAGCGTTTAAGCAGAATTGAGTGTGTGTTCAGGCACTTTCAAACACAAGTAATCTTCATCTGGGAGACGGGAAGTGAAATATGTTATTGCCGAGCACAGTAAATTACCCGTGCCAGCCCCGGCGGATAAAACATCGCCGTCGCCGGCCAGCGCAGTCACTCACCCGCGCCGGGTCGCCACCGCCCCATCAATTACAAAACAAACGGCTGCTGGTCAGCCTGGACACTGCACCGGGACTTGTGTGGCCATTGTGGCACTGGGACCTGCCCCAGGACTTGTGTGGCCAGCGTGGCACCGAGCTGTCCCAGCACAGGCAGGCATGCAGTGCTGGTGGATGGATTCCTCCTGGAAAGCACCAGGTCAACAGGAGCTGGGGATGGACTGGCTCTTCCAGCAGCTCCTCCAAGCAGCTTGTGCCGGCTGGTTCAGCTCCTGCTCCCCGGAGTGGCCCCAGCGGGGTGTCCTTGTCATCATGGTGATGCTGCTTCGTCAGGGCTAACGAGCTGCTCAGCTGCCGCGGCGGCAGAAGCACCCGGGGAAGGCGGGAGGAGAGCGCGCAGCTCCCTCTCCTTTATTTTCCTGGGAAAGACCTTCAGAAAGCCAATCCCGAGCCCATAAAATAAATAAAATAAATTCCTGCAACTTTAACAATCATTGTGTTGGATTTGGGAGATGTTATTCCTCGTGACAGACAAGGGCAATTATCTGCTATCCGCCAGCAGTTTTAGCCTAATTTCATTACTGCTGTGCAATTCTTCCCGAGCCGCCAGTCTATCACTGTCTCCCAGAAAGGATTAGCCGGCACTTTCTTCATCTTCAAATGAATTTTAGCTGTCATGCCCTTGATGAATAGAAGAGGGAGGACGGTGAACCCACGCCGGTGAGCAGCAGCCTGGCTGTGCCACGGCGCCAGCACCGGGACCGTGCCAGAGCATCACCAGAGGTGCCTGGATGTGCCCTGGGATTTCCTGCCATGCAGGATGAATTGGCCACAGGGTTTTCTTGGAGAGCACCCTGGGAATGGGCAGGGCTCGAAGCTGGTGACCAGGATCCAGGAGGGATTAAAATGACAGGATCTGTAATACAAGGAAATAATGAACACGTCGTGCTTCCCCCTCGCCAGGAGATGCTTATCTGTCAGCCCAGGCCACTGAGGGATAGAGAAAAGCAATTTCGACTTCAGAGCTGAAACTGCAGAGGATGTTGCAGGGAGAATGTCCAGGAGACGGTGTCCCAGGAGGATCCACCATGGTTCTGGAGCTGAAGGGAGAATTAAGGCCTCGTTTCCCAGGCACACGGATCCCAGCTCAGAGTGTGCCGGCATGCCTTGTCCCCGTGGCCTCAAGCTGTGCCAGGGGAGGGTCAGGAGGACACCAGGAGGAATTTCTTCATGGAAAAGCTGGTCAGGCCTTAGCAGGGGCTGCCCAGGGAGGTTTGGAGTCCCCATCCCTGGGGAAGTGTCCAAAGAAGGCCTGGATGTGGCACTCAGTGCTCCGGGCTGGTGACAAAGTGAGGATTGGGCACAGCTTGGACTCGATGCTCTTGGAAGTCTTTCCCAAGCTGAATGATGCTGGGATTGTGTGAAATAACAGAGCCCACCAGCAAGGAGAGCCCAGCTGGACACCCAGAGGGGGCACAGAGCCCATCCCGGGTCCCCCAGGACGTGGGACGTCACCTCGCGTAAACGGAAGCTCCGGAGCCGGGGCTGGCACCGGCCCAGGGCTCCGTTATTTTTGTAAACGTTCATTCCCACCCGGCACAGCATCCTGGCAGAATATTTTAGCACCTTTAATGCAATTTCCTTCTCCCTCTGAAATATCATTTTAATAGAACCCAGCCACACCGTGTACCTGCTCCCTAATAAACCTCTGCGACTTTAATGAACTAAATAGCAAATTACTTTTTTATTCAAGAATGAAATTTCATCATATTCATAATTCATATTTTATTTCAGACATCTGCTGCTGATTACATTACATTTAACTAAAATTAGATGATGCTCAGAATGTAATTAAGCCCCTGCCAAATTCTCTGGCCCACCAATACCAGCCTCGCTCAGCGGGGGCCGCTTGGAACCTAATATGTAATTAGGAGCTATTTTCTAGCTGTTTTTAAAGTCTGAAAATTAGCTGCCTTTATTAATCACACAGACAAATATAAAGCAGAGCCAACGCTTGCTGAAATTTCTAAAAAGGATTTTTTTTTAATTATACACCACATAGCGCTGAGACTCATTTTGAATGTTGATTTGTTGTGCACTGACATTTTGACAACTAGTTCTCAATTTGTCTGTCGTAGTTAGGCAACAACAAAGCAGACGGTAATACTTAACTTTCAAAACCTTCAGCGTGCTGGGAGGGGAGAGGGATGGGGGGGGACAGGGGGGACGGGCTCCCCACGAGCTCTGGGAATGGGGGAGCTCCAAAATCCTTGGGGATGGGAAGCAGAGGGGACAAGGGAGGTGTGAGATGCACAAATCGCTCTTAAAATGGTTCTGGGGGGGTCCCAACTCGCCCCGAGGGACATTCCAAACCCTCCAAGTGTGTCTGAGGACATGCAGGGGTCCCAGTGCCACCTCCTGTCGCCAAGAGGGACCCCTGGAGCAGCGGGAGCCCCGGGGGTGTGAGCAGCCCCCCAGCCCCGCCTGAGTGCGCGCTGACATTTCCTCTCTCTCTCCCTGACCCTGTTCCTGCTCTCTCCGTGATCTCCAATAATGTCACTGCCTCCTCAGCATCTACTCAGCGGAGCAGAAAGAAGGCACTGCTGACACCGAGTGCAAACAAACAATAATACCATCTGTGCCTGCCAGGGCCGGGCGGGGAGCGGGGTCCGGCTCAGGGGAGGATGTGCAGGGGGAACAGGAGCCCCTCGGGGCACCAGGACATTCCCCAGGGATAGGGGGAGACACCACGGCAGCGATGCTGCCCCAGGCACTGGCTGTGAAGGACAAGGACGATTTTAAAAGGTGTTTTTATTCAAAGTGTTTTCCATTTTGTTGTCACCAAACACCGGTGACCCCCAGCTCTCACCTCTGCAATTCCTCAGTCCCTCCTTTAGGCTGGAGCACAGCCTCCCCTCCCCGTCCCTGTGCTGGCTATTAGAGGCAAAGCCAGGCTCGTTAGTCTTGCTGCAGAGCTCGTAATGTGAAAAATGAAGCTCAAGAAAAATTAGCCAAATTACCAGGCTAATCCTTCAGCAGCAATCGCTGCCCTGCTGCACATCCGTCCCGCGGGGTGCCTGCGAGGAGGGGAGGGGCTGATCCGTGGGGAGAACACGCTCCACAGGCTTCAGCTCTGCTTCCAAAGCAGCAAAACACACGAGAGACAGAGCTGTGCCTCCTTCTGCCCCTCTCTGTGTCCCCATGAGGCACCAGTCCCATGGCAGCAGCTGCTCCTGCCCCGGCGTGAGGAGGGGCAGGGGTGGTTTTGTGTGTCCCAGGGCTCAGGAGTTGCAGCAGGAGGTTGGAACTCGGGGTGCACACATCCTGTGTGGAATGTGGGGTCAGGAACATTCCAGCCACCCTTCGGGTTGTCCCTCTGGGTGTAGCAATGCCCCTGCAGAGCGTTTGATGGAGCTGGTGAAGGAGGAGTTTGGAAAGGATGGAATGGGCATCCCGCGCTCACAGATGGATGTGAAATCTGTGCTCACTCCAGACTGGGACTGGCTCCAGCTGCTGACTTCGGCAGATCCGGTCCCTGTGGCACAGGGAAGGCAGAGCCCAGCAGTGCCTGTGTCACCCTGGAGCCTTCCCACAGACCCTGTATGGGTCACCCTCCTGCCATGACACTGCCACCGCCCTCCCTGCCCCGGAATGTCACCGCTTCCACTCCGCCACAGAGCAGAGCGGGATGAGCACTCAGGCTGGACATCAGGAGGAATTTCCTCATGGAAAGGGAGGTCCCTTCTGGGGAGGTTTGGAGTCCCCATCCCTGGTGGCATCCAAGGAACACCTGGATGTGACACTCAGTGCTCTAGGCTGGGTGGGAAAGCGTGGATAAAACACAGGCTGGACTTGGAAAATTTTCCCAAACTGAATGATCCTGGGATTCTGTGAATTTCCCCTCAGTTCTAGTCCCCAGCCCTCAGAGCCAACAAGGCTCAGCCCCAGACATGCTGCTTGAAGGGAAGTTCCCCGTGCTGGATCTGGCATCTCTTTGTGCCAACATCACAAAGTCGACACATGTAAGTGGTTAAAGTCAACACGCTCCCAGATCCTCACATTGATTACACTGTATTAGAAAATGGTAAATTATTTATCAGCCTTTCTGACTTGTGATTAGTGTAAAGCAGCTCTCAGATGCAAATTGGAATTGTAATTAGACATGTAGAAAGGCAGCATCTGAGACCTGCTTTCCTGAAACAGTGTAAGGTGCTTTTTTCCTTTTGTATCCAGCATAATTATCAAAGAACACTTTGCACATTAAAAAATCCATGGATTTATTAAAACCAGAGACAGTTTTACATGGGATCAGGGAACTAAAGCTGGTCACCATGATGCTAGGGGTTTAGAGCTACAACATCTCAGCTTCTCACATTTGATTTTTTTTTATCCCTGGGCTGGAAGGGGAAGGCAAATTCCCCACTTCTGCCAATTCATTACTCAGCTTTGAGTGAAGTGATTCTTGAACACAGCTACACTTAAAAACCCACTTAAAAAACCCACCCCAGACAAACAGAGTGATGATAAAACCCTCTTGGCAGGTACAGCAGAGACCACAGTCCCTCAGAGTCAGCTCATGACTCCCAGAGATTCTGGCCTCAGCCACTTCCCTTTCATTCTGTGGCACAGCTCATTAAAATTTCAGGAGTTAAAAATGCATTTACATTTGTGTAATAAGTCTAAATGCATTTAGGTTTTAGAGTTTGTCAACTGCAACTTATGGTGAGCTTTTGAGGACGTGGTTTGGGTTTCTTTCCCCTACTTAATTACACCAAAGTAAACCCAACACCAGGCAGGGTCAGGGCCGTGCTGGTTCAAGAGTGAAGTGTGAGAGAACAGCTTTTACAAGGAGGAATTTTAAGCCTGCCCTTGGCCTGGAGCTGCCCTCCTTGCAGGTGCTGTTTGAGCCAGACCTTGCACATGTGAATAAAAACCAGAGCCTGACTACAGGACTCTGCTTATCAGCCCAGGCAGAGATTATGGAAAAGAGTGGAAATCAGTAATTTCACTAGAATTGTGCTTTATCTTGCATTTTAATTATCCAACACTTAATTAATAGCAGGGAAGAGCTGTATTAAAGGTTTCCTCTTCACTGGGAATGTAGTCCAGAAGAAACAGGGACCTGAGCATCAAGCCCTGAGCTGCCAAAGATGCTCTTCACCCAAAAACGTCAAAGCACCATGCACATCCACCTTGCCAGCCCCCACAGGACAGCAGGGATGAGGGGAGAGACACCACATGCATCTGAAGCAGCAAAGTGTCATTATCCACCCTGGAATCCAGCCAAGCCCTCTCCTCCTGCCCCTTGGGATCAGCAGAGCAGTTGAGGAAGGAAATTCAAACCAGGATTTTTGAGAGCCTTGGTCAAACACCACTGGGTGGGTGCTCCCAGGTCCCCATTGCAGCCCCAAATCCCAGTGACACCAGGCCCCAAACTGGCTCCATATCCACATCTGGAGGCCCTCAGCCACACAGGAGAGGGGAAAGAAGTTTCCAGGCATGTGGGCACGCAGAGCTCCGAGGAGGTGGTGCCGGGAGCTCAGGGCTGCCAGGGCAGCAGCTCAGCTCTGGGCGAGTGCGTGCAGCACTTGGGCACTCAGGGAGGAGCAGCAGTGCAGGGTCACCCCGGGGGCCCCAATCTTGGTCTCCCAGCATTCAAATCCACAGGCACACAGGTCTTGCTTGGCTGCTTCCACGGCCAGAGGGGAGGTGTCTGCCAAGAGCAAGGCAAGAGCAGCCAGCGAGTCAGCTCGGCCACTGCAGGGAGAGGGAAGGGGCCATGGCTCCTCCAAACACAGCCCCTGGCACAGGGCCAGTGCCCTCGGGGGCTGACACACATAAATGAACACTCTGAATCACACACTGCAAGCCACAGTGCCAGGCAGTGCTGGGACACATCCCACCCATCCCTCCAGAGCCAGAGCAGGGCTGGCAGTGATTCCTCTGCTCCCAGACCTGCCCTCCCCCCAGAGCTGTGAGGAAGAGGAAGGTGCCCAAGGGGCTGTACTGACCTGGTGGCAGCAGGGTGATGCCACAGCCACCCCCACCAGCCCCTGTCAGCTTGCTGTGCAGGCTGTGGGACGCTGTCACTTGGCACAGCCTGTCCAGGGAGGGGTGGCCCACTCCGAGCACATTTAAGTGGTGTTGGTTTATGTCAAAGAATTCCTAAAAGCAACACAAAGAGAGGAGATGAGCACACATGGAGACACTTCAGAGCAGAGGCAGCCCTGCCTTCCCAGCCACCCCATTTCTGCAGAAATTTGGCCACCAGCACCAAGGAGCAAGGTCAGGCCAGAGTATGAGCTGCTCATGTGTCCCTGTCCCCCATCACAACTTGCACAGTGACAGGGGTACCACAGCTCCTGCATCTTCCAGGAAAATCCTGATCACTGCAAGCTGCCAGCAGGAATTTTTTCCAGAGCTCTCCAATGGCCCCTGACTGCCTCTCTCTGCCCTGTCACTGAGTGCTGAGCAGGAGGCTGTGCAAGGCCCCTCGCTGGCCGTGGGAAGGGCACTGAGCCAGCAGCTCTCATTCCTGGCTGTCACCCTGCCCTGCAATCCATCCAGCAAAGCCAAATCCAGGGACTTCTGACACGGCTGAGGCGTCGCTGGAGAGGTGACACAGAGGGACATCCCTTTGTTTGCTCTGTGCTGCACTTCTGCCTCCTCACGGGCAGGGAGCCAAGGAGCAGCACCATGCTGGGAATCTGGCACCCAGCTCAAGTGGGGTCGAGAGGGTCCTTCCCTCTGGGAGCAGCACTGAGTGAGCCCACCCTCCTGGCAGAGCTGTGGGAGCATCCCTGCCACGCTTCCCAGCCAGCCAGAGCTGCTACTCCTGGAGAAAGCTGCCCCAGCAGCAAGGTTCCAATGGGATGGACAGCACCACACAGAAATGGAAGTTACAGCTTCTCCCCTCCCAGCAGGACAGGTGAGGAATTCAGGAGCAGAGGGAAGGGCTTGGCCTGTGCTTGGAGCAAGTCTGGAGCAGGGCCAGGAGCAGACAGCAGCTCCCTGAGCACCACAGGGCCCTCCCAGCCCTCCCCCAGCAAGGGGAACTGAGCTCTTCCCTGCCTGCAGCTCCCGGAGAGCCAGGAGGGGCTCTGTGCACAGGGAGCACAGGGCAGGTGTCAGCCACATCCCCCTCCCTCAGCTCCACCCAGGAATCCTGCCAACCCCACACAGGAGGGGACTCTGCAGAAAGAATCCCTTTCCCCCCCCAGAGAGAGCATTTCTGCCCAGTCTTTGGGAAAAGCAAGGAGTGGGTGGCAGGCAGAGCTGAGCCACCACCCACTCCAGGCTGGGCAGGACACACGTCCATCCAGAGGCCTCTTTATATGCCTGAGTGAGGGCACAGCAGTGGCTGTGATGATCCAAGACACCTGTCATCTCCTGATCCAAAATCTGCCAGGAATCCGATGACAGCTTATGACACACTAGACTAGTTCCATGGTTCTGGCCAGAGCTGCACATCTCAGAAACAGCCCAAAAGATGTATTTATATATCTGTGTGCTGCATCTCATCAGCTGGGCCTCTCTGGGCTCCTCAAGCACAAGACAAAACAACAAGATTGAAGACAGGAACCTGCTCACTGCAGTGCTGCTGCCCGGGTGTGGGACACAAGGATGCTCTGGCATTTTCCATGTGAGGAGCTCAAAGCACAACTCAAATTATCCCTTCCCTTCCCTGTCCCCTGACACTTCTGACAGCCTGAGGATGTGGAATTAAGATGAGCTGTGTGAAGCTGTGCTGTGAACAGACCTCCCTCAGCTGATGGCAGCTCAGCCCACCATGAGGGGGCCAGAATCCCACCCTGGTGCCAAGGGAGCAGGACTCTGCTATGAATCCCATGGGAACAACCAGAGCAAGAGCAAGGACAAGCAGAGATCCTCCTGACAGCCAAGGGGAAGCATCCAGATGCCAATAAGGACTGGTACCAAATGGTTCCTGAGTGTCCAGGCTGGCTCCCAGGGCCAGGCCAGGTTTGCCTCAGCTGGGACACAGACACACATCCCTCCCCCAGGGGCTGTGCAGCAGCATTACAGCACTCTCAGCACTTCTTCCACTTGGAAGCCTCTTCCTCCCCCCTCCCCAGCCTCTGCTCTTTGAGCAAAGCCAAGACAAACAGATCTTTGTGTGCACCTCGTGCATCAATGTCAGGTCAGCTCTGGGCACAGCTCTGTCTGTGGCTCTCTGGAGCCAGGATGAGCCTGGAGCACCAGGAGCTGGCTGGGAACCAGTCAGTCCATCACAAACCAGTGGCTCTGGGCTCTGCTCACCCCAGCCCTGGCAGTGACAGAGCTGTTGATTCACAGGCAGTGACTGCCAGAGCTGTGGCACTCAAATGTAAGAGAAACAAACCCTCCAGAGCCACAGGTCCCCAGAGCCCCAGCCCTGCACACAGCTGGGAAGAGGCACCAGCAGCAGCTTCTGTCTCCTGGCTCCAGGAAGGGCATTAAAAGCAGCACACCCAGACCATGGTTTCACTTAGAACTGAACATCTCCTGCTATCACTTTTTTTTCCCAGACCTAATGTTCTTTAAATGACATTTTGATGTTCAACAGTAACAGTGGCTAAAAATACTGGCAAGCAAGCCCCTTACCTCCAGCACAGGGTAATGCTCTGCTGATGGATTTGCAGGCATGGCTTCCAGAACACTTTGGCACTCCTGAGAAATGGCATCGATGGAGTCCAGCACTGGGTTCATTATGGCAGGGAACTGGAGAGGGGGAAGGAGGGATGTCAGGTGCCTGCTTGCTGCTCTTCCAAAACCACTGGGAGGAAACTGGTCCCAGTCTCCTTGAGCTGGGCAATTCCTCACTCATTCTCAGAGCAGGGTGAGGGTAACCTACTCCTGGCTGCAGAAAAGGGAGGAAGAGAAGGAAACAGGCCAGAGGAAGAAACTACTCTTTTCATGGTTGCAAATTGGTGATTTTAACTCCTGTTAAACTGGAGGAAGGGAGGAGATGAGCTGAAACCCCATTCCCACACAGCTGAGATACAGGAATACAGTGGCTACAGGAGAGATGTCCCAGAAGATCCTGTGGGACCTGCAGTCCAGGGTTATCTCCCAAAGGTTATCCCCCACATCTCCATCCCACAACCACCTGCACCTTCAGGATCTTCTCCTTTACACCAGCCACCAGGATCTTGGTGCTCCGAGGGACTTTGGTGTTGGTCAGCAAGATCCTCAGTGTGGGCACCCTGGAAGCAACAGGAGACAGAGAATCCCAGAGTGCTTTGGATTGGAAGGGACCTTAAAGCTCATCTCATTCCAACCCCCTGCCATGGGCAGGGGACATCTCCTGGCCTCTTTCCTTCACACTCCTCAAGGCTACAGCTTATTCTGCCTCAAAAGGCCTCTTTGAGCAGGAACCCAAGATCAGGAGTCCCATTCATTTTATAAAACTTCAGCAGGTGTTGCAGTGCTGGCTGGGCTCAGGCTTGTTCCTCCTGGATACAAGGAACAACTGTACTAGAGCTATAAATAGGACTGTAATGTATTTACTAAAATCCATGTTTTTCAAGCAAATTTTTTCCTTTGAAATACTCTCTACAAGAGTAGCCAGCAGTGGCCATTAACTGCTAATAGAGCAATTTCATGCACTGTGGAAGATTTTAATGGAGTCAGATTATACTTCTCTGGCAGGAGGCAGAGGGAACACTCAGGACCCAGATTTCTCTCTGCCAATGGCTTTTCCCACCACCAGGTAAGCACAAAGTTCCCCCTCCCCACAATGTCATTTGCTGCCAGGAGCAGATCCATTCCTGCTGCCCATAATGCCATGAAATTAATATTGATCCTTTGTGCTGTGTTCATCTAATGTCAGATAATGACCAAACGTTTTATTGTCCCCATCCACCCCAACAACTGAGGCTGCCCACACCCAAAACGGGGCTGCAGAGCCCTTCCCACACTCCAGCCATCTCCCATCATCCTCATACCCTCCAACACCCACCCAGAGCCTCTCTGACATGTTCCACCCACCGTGTGTGAGGGTTATTTTTAAACTCCAATATTACCTCTTTAACGGTGTGATTTTTCCTGCTTGGTATCTCAGGGCTCCACCTAAAGTAAAATACATGTTATTGTCTCAGCAGAGAGCGAGCTGAGAGATAACACAGAAGGTTTTTCATCTTCAGAACCTCACCCAGAGCCTGTGACAGTAATTGCAAGAAACACCAGCTAAATGAACCATGTTCTCCAGCAGCACGGCCCTGCCTCACCCTGCTGCCTTAATGAGAGGGTCTGGCTGGACATGCTCAACCCAAGGCCTTTCCCTCTGCTCTGCTCTCCTCCAGGATCACATCAAATAATTTTTGAAAAGAGTTTGGCCAGCATGAAGCCTTTGCTGAGAAAACAGAATCCAGCAGAGCCAAGCACATGGGATTCCATGGAGTGAACTGGTGTGCACTGGTGTCAGCAGCCATCCCGCAGCATGGAATTTCATTGTCCAGAAGGAATGTCTCACTTGGCTCCTACCCTCACAGAGCCACTGTGATTAGGTCTCATTAGAAAGATTATTAACAGTCTCCAAGGACACTTTCAAAACACTGGGAAGTCTCTGCTAATTGAAACTAAATGACAGCTGTCCAACTGCATTTTCCCCTGCTTTATCCCCGGGACAGGATTAGGTTTCTTTGTTCACTGCAGAATGTTTCAATATCAGTTATTTGCAGCAAGGTCTCTGCCCTGTGGCACCTGCCTGGGGGGGACAGAGCTCTGGTGTTCCTGCAGCCCATTCCCAACATTCCAGCTGGCTCCAGGCCCAGCTCCCAGATGGGGCAGACTGAGAGAGGGGAAGGATTCCCTGTGCTCAGGCCAGAGCAAGGAGCTGAATTTGGGAGTTTCTGCCTGAGAAGCAGCAAAAACACCTACCCCAGGTGCCAACAGCATTGTCCACGCCCGATGGATTGCCATGGATCACCTGCTCCCCTCGGAAGGCCCAGCTGTTAATCAGGGTCAGCTCTTCTTCTGTCCACCTGGAAGGCAAGGAAATAACTCCAACCAAACCACTCCAAACCAGTGGAGAGGGAGGGATCACGTTCAGGGGGAAGATCCCAGCTTTGGCCTGGTGTAGATCAGATTTAGTCTGGAATTCAGTCTGGAATTCAAGTCCAGACTCGTCCCCACCTCACCAAACAGGGAGTGTTAGCACACACACTGGAAAGGCTGAGGGAGCTGGGCTTGTTCAGGAGAGGAGAAGCTTTGGGGTCACCTCATTCCAGTGCCTGAAGGGGCTACAAGAAAGATGGACAGAGACTATTCACAAGGGCCTGGAATGACAGGACAAGGGGCAATGGCTTTAAGTTGACAGAGATTGACACGTTTAGATTAGATACCAGGAAAAAATTCTTCCCTGTGAGGGTGGTAAGGCCCTGGTGGGCAGGGACACCTTTCACTGTCCCAGGTTGCTCCAAGCCCCATCCAGCCTGGCCTTGGGCACTTCCAGGGATGGAACAGCCACAGCTTCTCTGGGCAGCCTGTGCCAGGGCCTCATCATCCTCACAGGGAGGAATTCCCAGTATCCCATCTAATCCTGCTCTCAGTCTGAGCACAAAACCTCTGACCCTCCCTGCACACCACAAGTCCATTCAACAGGTATTCCATGCTGGGGCAGAGGTACAAATCCAGATTTTGGGAAAGCCTCACAGCATCTTACAAGGCAAGGCAGAAATTCCAAGAGCCACCTGCTATCCAGAAACTCTTCCCCTTCATTCCTGCTTCCCTGGGCCTTGGCTGAATGTCCTTATCCATGTCCACACACCTTGCATTCCACCTGCCAGGATTTAATCTGGGAGCACTCAGCAAACAGCTCACAGCAGCAGCCTCAGGAACAGGAGTAAACCACTTGTTCCTAATCCTCTTTGAGAGGCTGCAATTCCTCCCGACACAGGAGCCTTTCTATCCTGCTGTTCTTTTCTTGCCATGGGAAGCAAAACCCTTCTGAAGTCTGACACCCCAGCTCTCTGCACAGCAGCTGGAAGGCAGGAATTATGCTGGATCCATGCTGAAGCCACGGAGGGTGAGCAGGGAATGAAGACATCCTTGCTGTAACACTTGGAGCTGCCTTTTTATTTCCCAAATTTGGGAGATTTGCTCAAGTGCTCCCAACAAGAACCTGTTTCTGGGTCAGAACACAGAACCACCCTCCTTGCTGTCTCACTCTCAGCCCCACACAACAGAGGTTCTGCCCCCCCAGCTTTGATTTTGAACAGCTTCAAACAGAGCTCCCTCTCACAGAGGCACAGCACTCCAGGCTTCCAAAGGGGAGCTCCAAGGGCAGAAGGAAAGAAACTCTCTTTCATCAGGTACTGATAAATGGGAAAGAGAGGCAGGAGATCAGGGGGAAATGTAGCACATGCAGAAAAGAATTCATGGGAAATGCGAAAGAAACCCAGAAAGGATCCTCGAGGCCTCAAAGCAAAACCTGGAAGATGCTCAGAGCCAGAGGAAACTGAGGTTGAAAAATTTCAGTGTGTTTTATTTGATTGAAAAAATAAGGCTTTTTTCCCCCTTTTTAGGTATGTTTTTCTGACCCTAAACAAAGGAAGCAGGGGGAGTTTTACAAAGTCTGGGACAGGGCTGGGAATACTGGGTATGGACAGGAGATGGGCTCAGGGTGTCATTTGTGGTGACAGCCAAGACAGACCAGCAGAAGTGGCAGTGCCAGAACTCGTGCAGGCAAAAGGAAAGGTGAGGCACAGAGCTGTGCATGCCAGGCTGGAATTCCTTACCTGGCTGTGGATTCTCCCTCCTGCAGCGGGCAGGAGATGGCTCCACACAGCATGAGCAGGGCTGCAGCCAGGCACACAGCATAGGCAGCACTGGATCCCAGCCCTGCTCCCGTGGGCAGCTCCGAGCACACCACGATATCCACGCTGGGAACATCCCTGGGAAACAGACACACACACAGGGACTGGCACAAGAACCCTGAATTCCATCTCCAGACAACATCAAATAGGAAAAGAAGCCAGTTAGGACTGATCACAGGGAAAGGTGGGTGAGAACTGGCAAATCAGCACATGCATCTGACACACTGGGGCTGCAGGAGGACTCATTCCTGAATGGAGCAGCCTGGGCAAGCACTTGTGATGGAATAAAGCCCTCCTGAGCTGGATCCGTGATTGGCACAGCTTGTCAGGCTGCTAGAAGGGGCTCTTGGTAAGTAAATACCTGAGCAGCAGCACAAAGAGCCCCTTCAGAGGTTGTTGTAAATATATTTCTGAATAAAGTGCAAATATCCCAAATCTGTAATTGCACAGCCACATCCCACTGGAGCAAGAGGCTGGTGGGGAAGATGGAACATGGATATATCCACACGTCCCTTTGCCCCACCTAGGTTGTGTTACTGACCCCAAAATCAAGCCCAGGAGCTTTTCAGGGCTGCTGGATGACAGCCCCAATGCCACCCTGAGACTGCAGGGAAACCACAACCAGCTGAACATCTCAGCTCTTTATCCTTGGATTTTTTGGATGAGAAGATGGAAGTTGGGCTCTGCTTTGGTTTCTGGCACTGCCCTGAGCACCCATCGTCACACACTGATCACTGATGGTGCTGGGCAAGCCTGGGAACTGGAACAGCCCCGAGTTCTCAGTTTTAGGCAGATTCAGCCCATAAAGAGATCAGACTTAGTTCACATAACAAATTCACAGTTTATTTCTGTTTTTCCAGCCTAAGCCAGGATGACAGGAGCTGCCTGCTGTGGGGAGGGGTGTGTGTGTTGTGACTGTGGCATGAACTGCTCTGGTTTCAGCCCTCAAAACTATGTGAGAGCAGAGACTCCCAGCTCACCTGCCTGAAGCACCCACCCAGCACCAAAATTTTGGGGCAGGAGCAGAGCCTTACCCATACTTAGCAGAAATAGCCAGGCACATATACAGGAAGGCAAGAGTGGCGAGACTGTCTGGAGCTGAGGCCCCAGCAGCAATTCCAGCAAACTCCCTCAGTGCATCCAGCTGTTCTACACTGGGAGACTTGGACTCATCACCATCAGCTATGGAAGCAAGCACGGGAGAGTTTAAACACTTAAAAACCAGGGAATTGCTACACTGAGAGCAATATTTACAACAAAACCTTCTGTTACAGCAAGCAGAAACAGCTGGGGCCAATTTCAGGTTCTACCTGAGGATCTATGATGAAATAAAAGCAAAATCTCCACCAGGCATTCTGAAATCCAAAGGTTTCCATACTCCATATTTCCAAATGTTTCCCTGCCTACACCTGCCATTGCATCCATCCACAATCACTATGGAAAACATGGCAAGTCACAAACTCTTCATTAAAGGACGTGGATTTTGGAACTGGGTTATCCTGGGGCTCCAGCCAGTGCAAGGTGCTGCAGAAATTTATTGTGAGGGCTGGTGTGGGACAGACAAGCAGGAAAACAGACCCAGGCTGGCTGGAGCCACAACAGCACCAGAACAAATCCCTGGAACCCAAACCAGGAGGGGACAGGGACACGCACGGACACCTGAGCATCAGCGGGGCCACAAGGGGAATGTAAATAACTGAGAGGGGCAGGGACAGGTCAGTGAGCAGGGTTAGAGACAGCGAGACCCCAAAACACTGCAGGGAGGACAAATAACCCCACGGGGGTCCCTGCAGAGCCACCCCATGGAGGGGGTCCCAGCACGGTCACCGAGGTGTGGCAGGCACCGAACGGTACCGAGAGCCCCTCACTGCCCCCGGGGCAGCTCCTCCTTCCTTCCCCCGGCCCTTGCCTGCGATCCGCTCCCGCAGGGCCCGGAGGTCGGGGGTGTCCCAGCTCCTCCGGACACCAACGCCGGGCAGGGAGACGCTCAGCCGGCCCTCAGCGCCGGGCCGCAGGCGGAGAAATGTCCGCAGGTCCAGCGCCACGGCCAGGGCCACCTGCGGGCGGAGAGCGGGGGTCAGCGGGGCCGGGCAGCCCCGGTTACCGGGCCGGGCAGCCCCGGTTTCCCCGCCGTGCCCTCACCTTGCCCAGCACCACGGCGTGCTCGCCGTGCAAAATCACCTTCCCCGGCGCCGACACCACCAGCTCCCGCGTCCACATCGCCGCACGGCCGACGGTGACTGACAGCCCCACACACCAATCGAGGCCGCGCCCTGCCCCGCCTCCCTGCGCTCAGCCAATAGCAGAGCGCCGTACGAGGGCGGGACTTTGCGGGCGGCCAATGGGAAGGGGGCATTGCGGGGTGGCGCGGCGCTGGGGTGACAGCGTGGGCTGGGGGCGGGACGGCGGCGAGGACGGCGGCCGGCAGGGATGTGGCTGCGAGCGGCGGTGGCGGCGGGACGGGGCCTGCCGGGGATGGCGGGGCGGCGGTGGCGGAGCGGGGCGGGCAGGTGAGCGTGGGAGGGCCGGAACCCCCTCACGGTGTCGTTGAGTCCCTCACGGTGTGTGCCCCCCGGACGGTGTCCCCTCACGGTTTGTGCCTCCACAGCCCCGAGCGCGCCGCTGCCGAGCGGGCCCCGAGGATCTACACGAGGACGGGAGACTCAGGTAGAGCCCGGGGGGCCCCGGGGGCCGCGGGCAGAGCTCCCCAGGCGGGCCCTGAGCGCCTCCCGCCCTTCCCAAAGGATTCTCCAGCACCTTCACCGGGGAGCGGCGGCCCAAGGGCGACCGGATCTTCGAGGCCCTCGGAGCCACGGATGAGCTGAGCTCGGCCATAGGGTAAGGACCGGCTGGGAGTATTCAAATCATATAGAAAAGTATGTTTTTTATGATTTCTTTATTCCCAACTAATTCTGTTTTGTTTTTTTCTCTCTACCCAAGGCTGGCCGGTGAGTTTAGCAGTGAAAAGGGTCACACGTTTGTTGATCAACTTCATAAAGTGAGTATTAATGATAATCTTCATTCCAGTGCTATTAAAATACGGAATCCTGAATTTTAGCCACAGGGCTCCCACTGACACACAGGAATTCAATACATTTAGTATTTCAATATCTAAATCTTTGAGACTTCCTTGATTGCTCTCTAAGAGGCAAATTTCTTTAACCAAGAAGGAAGCTGGTAGATGAAATTATTAGTTATGGGCAGACAGATTCATCTCTAGGTTTATTCTAAGTTAGATCCACATATGACCATGAGTTTTGTTGTAACAGAGCTCCAGGTTTGAAACTGGGACACAACCAACCACAAGGGCACAGCAGTGACCCAGGTCCTGCCTGGGCAGCCTGTGAGTTTGGCTGATCAGCTCTGCTGAGCACTGGAATGCAAAAAGCCATGGCTGGCAGTGACAGCAGTGTTGGTTTCTGTCCAGGTGCAGTGCATGCTGCAGGATGTGGGCTCCAACATTGCCACGCCACTCTCCTCAGCCAGGGAGGCTCACCTCAGTAAGTCCTGCCTTTTTTGGGGTGGCAGGGCTTGGGCACAGCCTGGTGTGGGTGCTGGCATGCTGAGTGTTTGGTTTCTTAGAGCTTGCTGATCCAAGATAGCAAAATGAGAGCTCAGCTTGTTGTCTGAATCACTTTTCTCCAGCTGATTCTTCTCCCCTCTGTAGAACGAACATCATTCAGCAAGAAGCCCATCCTGGAGCTGGAGCAATGGATTGACAGCTACTCAGAGCAGCTGCCTCCCCTCAGAGCCTTCATCCTGCCTGTAGGTGCTGCCTGTGCCCCTCACCTCCTTGGGGTGGCCCTGCTGCTCTGCTTACCATGGGAGGACAGCCTGGGAGGCTGCTATCCCATGGGCAAACACCAAGGGAGAAGCAGAGCCAAGGAGCTGGGAGTTACATCTGCCCACCCTGCTGTCCCTGCCTTGCCTGGTGTGGCACAGGGCTCAGTTCCACGTGTGTGGGAGGGCAGGGGGGCTGTCCCTGCCTTGCCTGGTGTGGCACAGGGCTCAGTTCCACGTGTGTGGGAGGGCAGGGGGGCTGTCCCTGTCCCTGCCTTGCCTGGCTGTCCCTGTCCCTGCCTTGCCTGGTGGGGCACAGGGCTCAGTTCCATGTGTGAGGGAGGGCAGGGGGGCTGGCCCTGCTGGGGCAGACCCTCAGGGGTGTTCCCTTGCTGTTCCAGTCTGGAGGCAGGAGCAGTGCTGCTCTCCACCTGTCCCGAGCCGTGTGCCGCAGGGCTGAGCGGTGGTGAGTGCTGGGCTGGGGTCACCCTGAGGAAATGGGCATGGGGACACCACAGTGACAGCAAACCAGGGCTGGGCTGGGGCTCCAGCCAGGCTTTTGTGTGTTTAGCCCAATTCCAGGAGTGCAGGAGGCACAAAGCCAGGCTCTGTTCTTCCTTATCCAACCTTAACCTTTGGGGATTCTGCAGCCTCATCCAACCTGACCTTGGATGTTTCTGGGGATGGGGCAGCCAGAGCTTCTCTGGCCAGGGAAGAATTTTTTCCAGTATCCCATCTAACCCTGCCTGTGACAGTGGGAAGCCATTCCCTGTGTCCTGTCACTCCAGGCCCTTGTAAATAGTCTCTGTTCAGTGATTCCCATGGATGGGAGGAGCAGAGCAGGGGGTTTCCAGGACAAACACAAGCATTTCTGGCATCATTCACCCCTCCCAGATCCCCCTGGGAAGCAAAAATCCTTCACTTCTGCAGGAGTCAAGGTGGGGACCCCATGGTGACATTTGGGGTGGGAAGGTGCTCCAGTTTTTGTGCACTCAGAGCTGGAAGATCAAACACCAGCATTTCCCTTTGCTTTTTCCAGTGTGGTCCCTTTGGTCCAAGCAGGGGAAGCAGATCCAAACGTGGCCAAGTATTTAAACAGGTAAAAAAATAAAATCCCAAACAATTCCCCTGTCCTACTGAAGCATTCCCTTAATTCTGGGAATAAAACTGGGGGGTTTGCTTCTCAACAAGCCTCTTTTCTGGAATAAGATCATTGATTTTCCTGCTTTTCCCTTGCTTTCCAGGCTCAGTGATTATCTCTTTGTCCTGGCACGTTATGCTGCAATGAAGGAAGGGAAGGAAGAGAAAATCTACATAAAACCTGAGCCCTAGCTGGGAGCTGGAATGTTTTTTATCTTGATCATGGAAAACTAAATCCAGCTGACTGCTTTTGTCCATCAAGGAAGGGAGGGAGAACAAGCCTGGACTGGAAATGGGAGCTGCCAGGGATTTCCGTGTGAAATAACCAGGACCTTGTTGATAAATCCTGAGAGGAACAGAATCACAGAATATCCTGAGTTGGAAGGGACCCAAACACACCTGTCCTGTTCCCTGGGCCTGGCCCACACATCCCATGTGGGGATGGCTCTGGAGCCACTGCTTCTCCCAGCTGGGAGTTGAGGCAGGAGAATTCCATAACATTTTGGAGATCCTTCATTTCCCCGGGCAGCAGCAGGTTCTGTGGGAAGGCTCTAACAGGACTCAGAGGAATGATGAAGGGAAAACAATCAGGAAAACAATCAGCTCCTCCTCTGAAGTCACAGTGCTCGTATGGAGCAGCAGCTGGAGGCCTTTGGGAATTGTGTCCACGGCTCTGAAATAATAAATGTGAATTTCCTTGTACCAAAGGGCCACAAACTGTCACGTTTTAACAGCGAGCCCTGTGAGCTTTGCTGCTCCAAGTCCCTTCCAATCCATCAGCTCTGGCTGGAGCTGAGCTGCACAGATTTACAGGAATGCACCAAGAATTCCTTGGCTTTGCTGCCTCTCGTTGTGCATGTGAGGAATTCTCTGAGCTGACAATCCAGGGCATCCTCTGCCAGGCACAGCATGGAGGGGGGGAGAAGCAGGAAAGGCCAAATCCCAGGGTCTGTGTGCTGGGGGTGTCTCCATGGGGAGCTGTCCCTTGGAATGGTGGGACCAGCTGCAGGAGCAGCTGGGGGAGCAGAGCCCAGGGTTTGGCAGCACTGAGGGTGCAGGAAAAGGGGGTTGGGGTGAGGAGCAGCACCCCAAGGGCTCCTGGAATGTTTCTCCATGGAACCCTTGGCAGAGCAGGCTGGAGAGAGCTCACAGCCACATCACACACACAATTCCAGCTTTGCACTCATGTCCAGGCTGCTTCCAGCTTGGAAATACAACTGGGAAGAACCCATGTGAACCCTGCTGATGTAATTTTCCCCCCCTGGGAATTCTGTGGGCTGCAAGGTGGTGATGCTCACCTAGAGCTTGTCCTGCTTTTAGTGGGGCAGCTTTTAAATCCATCCTGCCCCTTTTCCCATTCAATTATTTGAGTAGAAGCAACCTTAAACTTGTTCTCCAAGGAATCTCTGGCTCTGTGTCCCTTTTTGGGCAGTGAGGAATGCCCAGGAATGAGTGAGGAGTGCCCAGCACTAACAGATCCCCCATCTCATCACTCACCTGGGTTTGAGGCAGATATTTCATGGCTCTTGTTAATGCACATTTTTCATGGAGTAATTTTCCAAGCCTCAGCCTGGAACACATCCCAGTGACAAATGCTCTGGATTTGGATGGTCCCATCAGCTGCAGTGTCACCTCAGCCATTCCCTCTGCCTGCTCCTGCCAGTTTTACGAGAGCTCTGGCTCTGGGACTGAACCTCAGGAATCAAGAGGCTTTTCAAGTTTAATTTAATAAAATCCTTTGCAATATAAATTCTTCATGAACGCTCCATAAATCAGCTTGGGGAGGGATTTATAGTATTTCCTTTTTTTTTTTTCTTTCCAGCTGGGGGGAAGAAATCTCACTACTGTTTTGGGACCAAAGCTGGCATTGTTTGGATTGCAAGGAGAAATAAATCAAGCTGCTACACTTAAAATGATGGAGAGATTAAATTTACTGGGGTGCTCCCAGCTGCCCTCTCCCTCTCCACCCACTGCAGTTGTTTCTGGAGGGCTGAGGCAGAGGGAGCTGCTGGGGTGACCCTCATGTGTCACAGGGCTTGGCTTTAGGAGGGAGTTGAGACAAGGCTGCAGCTCAGCAGGGCTGGGACATTCTGCTCTGAGAGTTGTCCCCAAGGCCACAGGACAGCCACGGGCTCTTGAGATGGGGGTGGCTCAGATGGGACATTGTGGCTCTGCACAGCTCCTGACAGGAGGGGACAGGGAACAGGGACAGGAGAGAGGAAACTGCATCAAACTGTGCCAGGGGAGGGTGAGGTTGGACAGCAGGAGGAATTTCCTCATGGAAAGGGTGCTCAGGGACTGGAAGGGGCTGCCCGGGGAGGTTTGGAGTCCCCATCCCTGGAGGAATTCCTGGACGTGGCACTCAGTGCTCTGGGCTGGTGGCAAGCTTGGGCTTGATGATCTTGGAGGGCTTTTCCAACCTGGATGATCCTGGAATTCTGTGATCCCTCAGGTGCACCCTCCTCACCAGGCTGGAGCAGAGGCACAGAGCAGCTGAGCTGCCTCTGCTCCTGACCCCACAAGGTCAGCCAGGCAGCAGCAGAGTGACCAAAACAAAACCCAGCCTCTAAATCCAAATAAACCTCCCTAGCTCTGGGCTGGCAGTTGTTTTTCCAAGCTCTTTGTCTCTTCCCAGCCCTCCCAGCCATACAGCATAGGGATTCCAGTGCCTGCACCTCATTAATATCACGGGGAAAGGCAGATGCTTTGTCCAGGCTGCCCAGCTCCAGCGCCCAGCAACATTCCTGCCTCGCAGGGTGCCTGATCTGGGACTGCTCTGGAGCTGCCAGCACAGCCATATGTTGCTAAGGGTCGTTTATTCTTGTTTGTAAAATGTATGGCTGCTCCCAGCTCCCACACTGTCAAAACGAGAAGAACTGGCCCCAAAATCTCTTGCTGCATGATTGGATCAGACGCCCGTACATCTGTTAGCGCTGCAGGAGCTGTAAAATGGAATAAGTTGGGCTATAACTCAAGCACCTCGATTACCACCACGATGTGGGAGCAGCACAACGGCTGCTGCTCCGCCAGCAACGCCACAAACATCCATTGTGCCAAGTCAGATGTGAATTTACACAAGGCAGCATTTCCTGGGCCAGGGCTCACGAGGGAGGAGAGGGATGAGAGCTCCCACCTTGTCAGGGTGTGCTGGAGCCCCAGCCTGGTGAGTTTTGGGGTGCACAGCCCTGGAAGTGGGGAGACAACAGCTCCCCTGGAGCTGCAGGAGCAGAGAGAACCACAGGGCAAGTCCTGTGGGCTCACAAGCTCCTGAAATTCCCTTTTAGCCTGGAAATGGGCAAGGAAAATCCCTCCCTGGAGCAGCCCAGGGCAGGAACCATCAGCTCTGTGCCTGACAGGAGCAGGTTGAGTTTGTCTGTGGAGGAAGGGGTGTCTGGCACCCTCAGCTCCCCCTGTACTGCTGCCTGGCACAAAGTGCCCACCCCAGTGCCCCATCCCTGCCTTGGCAGGGCAGGCACAGAGGGGCAGAGCAACACAGGGAGGGCTCAAACCACCCCAAGGAAACTGCAGAGGGTCAGGATTGAAGAACTTGACCTCAGAAACAGCCACAAAAGCAGCTTGTGAGCACCAGTTCAGTGCCACTTAGCCAGGTGGTGACAGTGCCAAGTGCCATGTGGTGTGACCAGTGCAGCACCTGCTGCAGGAGCTGCTGCACCTCTTGGTAAATGGGAGCAAACACAAAAATGAGCAGCAGGGACATCAGGGATGTGGAGACCAGAGCTCAGCACAGCTTCCTCTCCATCCTAACCTGGAATCCAGCATGGGGCACAGGTGCAGAACAGAGGGATCAAACAGAGGGAACACCAGCCTGGGTGTGAACCAGGGGTTTGGGACAGCCTGTAGGAGCAGGAGAGGGACAGCAGGAGCTGCTGTTTGCTCCTGAACACCCCGTGCCTGCAGCAGGCTGGGACACCAAACTCTGCCCTGTGCCAGCACTGAGCGAGCACCAGGCTCCAGGGATCCCTCCCATCCTCCAGGGATCCCTCCCAGCTCCTCACCCCACAGTTCCCAGGTTTATGGGGTGGCCACAGCCCCATCTCCCCTCGGTGGCCCCGAGCAATGCATGCCCAGGTCCCGGTCGATGCCAGGGAAGCTGGGGCTGTGCAGGCCTGGCTGCTGCCAGCTCTGCCTTGGCAGCAGCTGCTCTGGGCTTGCTTTTTGCTGTTCCTGACAGTGCCAGATGCCTCTGTGTCAAAACAATGGCACTTGCACACTGACTGGGAGCCTCTCCCTCGCTCCCACCGTGCTCCCGCTCCCAGCAGAGCCAGGGAGGGCTGGGAATGGCCAGGGGGGCAGGAGGGCTCCAGGCAGGGATGGAGGGGCACTGAAGGGCTCCAAAGCCAAAGTCAGAGGGAAGCTGGAGCAGCAGGCACAGCTCTCACTCCTCCAAGGAGCTTCCAGCATCAGGCTCAGGCAGAAAAAATATTATGATATTGTTATTAATATCAAAACCCATGTCAGCTCCAGTGGCTGCTCCTCAGGGCTCCCCAGCTCCTGCACTGGGATCCCAGCTTGCTCCAAGCTCTGTCCAGCCTGGCCTTGGACACTTCAGGGATGCAGGGGCAGCCACAGCTTCTCTGGGCACCTTTCTCCTCACCCTGCAATAAAGGCAGGTGCTCTCTGAGAGGTGCCAGGGCCCCAGTACCCTGCTCTGCTCTGCCAGGAGTATCCCACCAGCACATTCCCTGCCCTAGGAAAGGACCAGGAGACACCCAACCACCTGAACTCATCCCAGCTTTATTTTCTCTGCAGCTCAGACACACAGGGATGGAACCAAGGTCTCCACAACAGCAACTCTTGGATAGAAAAGATCCTTGTGAAGCTCCTGTGGCAAAACCATCTCTGGGCAGGATCCACAGAGCAGGCAGGGACTGACACAGCCTCCCTGGGACACAGGAATCAGCCCCTCCACAGCAATCCTTGGCTGCATCCTGCACTGGGAATTCCCCAGACATTTCTCACATTTTCCACACCAGCTCCAGCACAGGAGCAGTGTCTGTAGTGCAACATCTCCAGGTTTGGAGGGACCAAGCTAAGTCTGCAGTAAGATTATTTTTTTTCTAGGAATTGTACTCCTGAGGAACAAAGGGAAAAGGGGAGAAAGTGTTTGATCTCAGTGTTCAACAGCTCATTTCACTGAATGCTCATTGTGCTCTAGTCAGACACACTGCACTTCCTAGAAGGAAAAAGGAGATTCTGGGGTGATATTTAAACTCTGAGAAGTCCAAGGCAGTGCCTAAACCTCCCAACTACACAGTCACCAACTGGTTAATGCCAAAATGTTCTATGTATTAAAAAAAAAAAAAATAAATTACTATCATCTTTAATTTCTGTGACTCACAGCCCAGTGTCCTGAACCCTCTGGATGCAGACATTCCTGTCTGCACCAACACTTCCCATCACTCCTGTTTAATCTCACTGATTTGACAGAGAAGAAGGATCCTGACATTGCTTTCCAGATGCATTTCCAGGCATTGGCTCTAAAAAAGGGTTATTTCTCTGAAATCCATCTGAAGCACGACAGGAGGAGGATGAAGCCAAGGCCAGCTCGCTGCCCAGTGCCGAAGGTTTTCCGACCCCTTGGAAATCTTGTGAAATCTTGTGGTTAAGGGGATCTTCCAGAGGCCAGGGTGTGGATGGAGATCTGTGCTCTGCTGAGCTCACCTGGGCACAGGAATCCCATGGGATGGACCAGGCAGGGCAGCAGGAGAGGTGGGATCTGGCCAGGGAGGGGAATGAGGATCCCCAGTGCCACAGGGAGGGAAGGAGGGAGAGAAAACCCTGGGCAGAAGCCAGCACCCCGTGCAGGAGCTGTGAGGTGAAGGGGAGGAGGTGACTGCCTTTTAACCCTGTCCCCCAAAGGGCAATGCCATGGCCCTGCTCTGTACCAGAATCCCAGCAGGGCCAGGACAGCCCAGGAGCAGCCCAGTCCCTCCTCCCTCCAGCCTGGGCCAGGGCAGGACTCAAGGGACCAAAGATGGGAAGCTGCAGAAACACTTTGAGTGTCTCAGAAATGGCAGGAAGGATCCACACCTTCCCAAGTCACCCCCTGCAAAAGCTGCCTGCTCCAGGCAAACACCAACTGACAGAAATAAGGCCAGAAAGAGACAAAGCAACCGAAATAAAGAGTTTGGCAACAAAGCAAATGTGGCCATCACACAGAGAGTCTGCCCTGGGTCCAAACAACTCCCTAAGAAAGGGTCTGCAAGCAAAGGGAAACTTCCATCCCAGAGGGATTCTGCCAGTGGAGGTTTCCAGAGGATTGGACACATTCCCCTGGTTCCAGAGAGGAACCTGCCCCACCTGTGCTGGGGAGCCAGAGTGTGTGCCAGCTCCTCTCCTCTGGAAACCAAGGAAAATGAAACCTTTCCTGCTCCTGAGAAATTGAGACATGACTCTTCCCGTCCCTGGGTCTGGCAGGAGCCTGGCAGAGGCACAGCTGGCTGAGCCCACTCCTGCTGCTCCAGCCCTTAACCTCCAGCATTCCAAAGCCTTCCTGAGAGCCACAGGGTCCATCTGCTCCTGCTGAAGCTGCTGCTTCCCTGTGATTCCTTCTCCAAGACACACCTAAAACCCTGCAGGGGCTGGGACACCTGAAATCCCTCTGTCCTGAGAGAGCAGTGCCCATCCAGGCACTTCCAACGCTGCCATCTCCTCGTGGGCTCTGCCTTTGTGCAGCTTCCCAGACTCGCTTCCAGCCAGCCCAGCCCAGCTCCTGGGGAAGGAAAAGGCAGCACTCCCATGCCCAGCCTGCTGGGGGTGTCACTGTCACTGATCTGGGTGGCACCCGGAGCGTTCCTTCCGTGCTCCCCCCAGGGTTTGCTTTTAAGGACGATTTCCGTGGGTATCAAGTGAAGGGCTTAAAGTCAGGCCCATCCCCTCCTCCAGCCTGGAGCCGTGCCTAAGAAAAACCAGCCCTGAGCTCAGCAGCTCTTCCCTGGATCCCTGTGAACCTCCACTGCCTCTCCAGGCCTCCAGCCAGCAGCCAGCTCCCGCCGAGCTGCTCCGGGCTCCGCGTGGGAAGGGCTCCCCCTTCCTGCAGCAGCTCCAAGCCCCATCCCGAGCCCAGGCCGTGCCTAGGACAGCTCGAAGCCGGTGTTCATGCTGATGGCGTAGCGCAGCTTCTCCCTCAGGATGCTCTTCTTGCTGTAGTTGGGGAGCTTGAGGAGGTTGAAGCACGTGGAGGAGGTCGGGAGGCGCCCACCCGGCTCCTTCTTGCGGATGGTGAAGAAGCCGCGCAAAACGCTGCCCAGCGTGTCCCCCGTGTCCTGCAAGGGCACACAGCTGTCACCTCCCTCTCTGGGCTCCTGGCACGGGGCAGAGGTGCCAGCACAAAATCTGGCACTGGGAATAGGGAGAGTCAAAGCCCAAAGCTCAGTTTTCCACACGTCTCCAAGGAGCTTTGCGGGTGACTCAGTGGCTGACACGGGCAGGGTGTGCAGGGACACAGGTGGGACACAGAGATCCCAAACACAGCCCTGGAGGAACCCAGGCAGAAGAGTCTGGAGCTGCTCTGTGTGTGGGCAGCCATGAGCACCCTATTGGGGTAAGGGCTGTTCTCAGAATCCCAGAACAGTTTGGGTTGGAAGGGACCTTAAAACTCATCCCCTTGCCATGGGCAGGGACACCTTCCACTACCCCAGGTTGCTCCAAGTCCCATCCAGCCTGGCTTGGGACCCTTTAAGGGATGGGGCAGCCAAAGCTTCTCTGAGCACCCTTGCCAGAGCCTCACCAGCCACAAAGGGAAGAATTTCTCCTTGATATCTAATCCTAACACCTCATCTTCCCACGTTAAGGGTTTCCAGGTCAGATGGAGGGGAGGAATTCCCAACCCCGAGAGCAGGATGCTTACCTGGTCATCAGACACTTCCACACAGCGGATGGAGAAAGGAGGCTTGAGGTAGGCAAAGCCCAGAAGTGGAGGCCTGGAGCAGCTGGTGACAAACTGCAAAGTGCCACATGGTGATGATGGGAACACAACATCCACACGGTGACACAGACCCAGCACTGCTGGGACTGGCACTGAGCACCCCCCAGTGTGTGTCTGACAGCCTTTGGGGAGGGAGGGCCACCTCTGCAGGGCCACTCACGGTGACACCACAGCACCCACAGAGCTCTGCTGGGCACTTGCAGGTGTCAGGAATTCTGGTGCCCCTTCAGAGAGCACCCAGCTAACTGGAGAACAGCCCTGGCCCCACCACCCCAGGTCCCAGCAGGGCAGGGATGGCTCCTGACTCACCTTGAGGAACATGGCTCTCTCCTCAGGGCTGAAGTCGTTGGCCAGGATGTCCCAGAGCCAGATGATGACACGGTGACTGCCATGGAAGCCCCCGTAGTACACTGTGTGTTTCCTGGGGAGGGAAAGGCTCTGACAGGCCTGCCACTGCAGCAGGAGGGGCACAAGGGCTGGAAGGGTGGGATGGTTTGGAAAGGACCTTAAAGCTCATCTTGTTGCACCCCCAAATTCCAGTAGCCCAGGTTGCTCCAACACCTGCCATGGGTCAGGGTTCACTGCTGACACTGAGCCCCCAGCACTTCCTGGGCACTTGATCAGAGGAAAGGGAAAAGCAGAGAGGAATTCTGACCCCAGGAACCAATGGAAGAAAGGACCCATCCCAAATTAGCCTTAAGGAGCACATTCCAAAGCTGCTCCTCCCGTTCCAAGTAGGAGCAGCAGAAATTGTGGCCAAGTCGCTGCCCTGCCACCTCCCAGGAGCTCTGCAAAGCAAAAGCTCAGCTCCCAGGCCAGATGAGGGGTGCCCAGCAGCCCCAGGTGTCACTTACTTCAGGTCCTCGAGGTCGATCTCGGCGTTGTCCCCGGAGATGAGGCGCTGCAGCTCGGGCGCGGAGAACATGCGGATCCACTCGGGCTTGATGATGGCCCTGAAGCCACCAATGAGGGCAGAGGTCTGGCTCTTGATCTGGGTGTGCATCCGGAAATGAGCCATCAGGTGGATGTAGCTGATCCTGGGTGAGAAAAATGCAAATTTTATGATTGGTTTTGGAGAATATGAGGATTCACTCGGGCCTGATGATGGCCCTGAAGCCGCTGATGAGAGCAGAAGTCTGGCTCTTGATCTGGGCGTGCATCTGGAAATGAGCCGTCAGGTGGATGTAGCTGATCCTGTCTGAAAAATGCAAATTTTATGATTGGTTTTCGAGAACATGAGGATCCATGAGGGGATCCATGAGGCCATGATGATGGCCCTGAAGCCACCAATGAGGGCAGAGGTCTGGCTCTTGATCTGGGTGTGCATCCGGAAATGAGCCATCAGGTGGATGTAGCTGATCCTGGGTGTGAAAAATGCAAATTTTATTATTGGTTTTGGAGAACATGAGGATCCACTTGGGCCCTGAAGCTGCTGATGAGAGCAGAGGTCTGGCTCTTGATCTGGGTGTGCATCCGGAAATGAGCCATCAGGTGGATGTAGCTGATCCTGTCTGAAAAATGCAAATTTTATGATTGGTTTTGGAGAATATGAGGATCCACTTGGGCCCTGAAGCTGCTAATGAGAGCAGAGGTCTGGCTCTTGATCTGGGTGTGCATCCAGAAATGAGCCACCCAGATCCTGGGTAGCTGATATAGTTGATCCTGGCTGTGAAAAATGAGTATTTTATGATTGGCTTTTTGCAAATATTAAAATGAATATTATATGTGTTACGTCAGAAAGTTATGCTGTATTAATTTTTTTAGTAGCGTTTTAATCTATAGTTTTAAATATAGTTTTAGGTTATAACATAATGTTAAAATAGAAACTATGCTATGTAAGATGTTTTTTTTAAAGAAAGGACTTGCAGTGAGATAGCAGCCACAGGACACCTGAATCTTTCAGAGAAAGAGAATCTATTACTCTCTTATAAGCAGAAATGAACTTCTTCCTGCATTGAAGATGCTGTTAGGATTAAGAGGAAGAAGCTGACACTGACCAGACAGAATCCTGTGTTTGAATGGAATTTATGCATCATGCATGAGGTGTATGAATATGCAACAGGCTATTGTTTTTAAGGGTTAATACTCTGTTAATGTGGGTCCTTTTTCAGGCTTATTTTACCCAGAAAAAGGTACCTGGACGTCCATAACTCTTTGTTTTTATTGTCTCATATTGTCCTAATCCAAATTGTCCAAACTATTATTACTCTAATTATATAGCTATTTTTATAACCATTTTATTATCATTAAACTTTTAAAATTTTAATAAACAAGTGATTGGCCTTTTTCACTCTGTGGGACAGGCAGGTGCCACGGGGGACACGGAGGTGACAGGGACACTGAACTGGCCCTGATGTGCTTCTCCAGCCCCAAAAGGACTGGGACACCCTGGACAGGGTTGTACTTCTCCCTCCAGGCCCTGCTTGTTATTTCAGCAGATGAAGATGTTTTTCTGCCTCTTTTCCTCCCTCTGGGACTCTGCTCATTTCTCAGAGCTCCTGCCCAGCTCAGGACTAATTGGCTTTAATAACTCCTTGATCAACCTTGGCTGGACACAGCTCCCAGTCCTTTGAACAGCTCAGCTCTCCTCTAGGTCTGACCAACAGCTCAGTGGGCTCTGCTGCCCCATGGCTGGAGAAACACCACAGCAAAACCATGCAGCAGATTCCCACCTTCCTGCAGGATGTGGGAAAGGTGAACTTTTTGTTAGAGAGGCTTTTCCTCTTCTCACCTCCAGGTAAAACACCTGAACTTGCTGATTCTTCTTCTGCAGCTCCCACACAGACCCCACCTCAATTCCACTGCCTGGGTTTTTGGCAAGGTCACCCCAGCATCCCCAGGCAGAGCTGTTTCCAGACTGCTGCCATTCCCAACACTTCTTTTCCCTCCCAACTCACAATTTTGGGTGCAAAAGCTTCAAATTTCTGCTAAAAATTACTAGAGCAGCATCCAGGACTTTCAACTTTTTTTCCCCTGAGCTGACTTGTGACAAGCCAGAGGAAAATCCTTTCAAATGCAAACTCCCTGGCCAGAGCTGGAGAAGAGAAAAGCCTGGCAACATCAGACTGCAAAGCACAGATCCAGGTGGGATCCAGCTTCCATTTGTCAGGAAAAAAGATAACAACGCCCAGATCACCAGTTCAAACACACATTTGCTTAATAGATATTTCATTCTGCTTTTATGAGCACTGAAGGGGATAGGGAAAGAAAGAAAGAAAAAAAAAAAAAAAGGAACAAAAAGGTGGGGTTGGTTTTCAGGCTCCGGAGTTGACATTTCTGATAACGATCTAAAAGCCGGTTATCTGTGAAAACAGCCCCGGGGCTCGGTGTCTCCTCTGATTTCCTGGCTCTAAAGAACGACTGTCGAGTACATTTGAATTCAGCACTGTCTGCTCGGAACACGGTGCTTTATACAACTGCCACATGTTATCATTCTGAGGAGATCTGTCTGCTCCAAGGTGTCTTTGAGCATCTGTGCCCTCTGTGTTCACGACTGTGTGCCTGAATTGCTTTGAATCCATCTGTCTGTATCCATCACCATCATTAAATCCTGCAAAATCTCCCTGACTGGGTGCCTTTGACCTCAGAAGTGCTGTTTCAAGAAGTAAATTGTCAATTTTTATTTTGCAAATCAAATTTAATACAATTTCTGCCGATGAACTGTAACCAGCAAATTCTATTAAGATATTTATGTGCTCCTTCTGCTCCAATCTATCTCAATTCATTCCAGATGCAAGCCCAAGGAACCAGAATAAAGTATTGTGCAGTGGTGACCTTAAAAATCTAATTGCTGTACTTACTTATTTTCATTGGTAACAGGAATGGTCTTCCCTCCAGGAACAAGTTCATGGCAAACCAGCTGAGGGAAGAAATGATTGGATTGCTAATTATTGCCTGGAACCACAATGGAAGGAAACGCCATGCTAAGCTGTTACCTCCCCATAAAACATTTATTTTTACAATAAAACAGCAGGATTTAAAATTTAAGTAATAATCCTGCTTCTGCCTTGAACCAAGTTTCACTTAACTATTAACAGAGTAATTGAACAGTAGGAACTGCAGCTCTCCCACCAGTGCAGCCAGCCCTTCTCCAAGGAAGCCTCCTCTGCAGCCTGATCCATCACTGCTGAACCACACACAAATCAATTCCAGGAGCCCTGGGGGACTGTCACAATCCCAGAATCCAGAGGCTGAGCAAGCTCAGAGAGCTCAGCCTGACAGCAGCACAGCCCAAAGCTGGCTGAGCCACAGGTCTCATGCAGGGGCTCTGGGCACTGCAGGCAGGAAGGCACAGCCAGGAGGGATCTCCCAGTGCCTGCTGATCTCCTCCAGCTCAGGGCAGGAGCCTCCAGGTGCTGCCTGCAGAGTCCCCACTCCTCATTCCCACTTTACAGAGGCCTCAGCTCCAGGTGAATTCCAAGGTCAGACTGAAGCCAGCCCAGGGAATGAGCTCAGCTGTGACATGGCTGTGGCTGCAGGGACACAGAGTTCAGTCAGGGTGACCCCACCTGGCTCCTTCAGCACCACCAAAGCACTGGGGAAACAGCTATTTTATATCTATTTTATATCTAAAAAATATATAAAATATATTTTAATATATTTTAATATATTTTAATATATTTTTAATATATTTTATTTATTTTTATACATTTTATCTATTTTACTTTATAATAACTGGGATTATTTTTAACCCCAGTGAACCACAGCCCGCAGTGTCTCATTGCTGGGCTCCACATCCTGCTCCTACCTTCCTTTTTCACATGGAAGAACCCTCCCAGCTGAAACCTCAGCAATCCTGAGGCAGCAGCAGGTGTCCAGGTGTCCTCCAAGGCTCCCCATGGAATTTGCAGCACAAAAAGCATTTTTGTCTTATCTCTCTCCAGATTTTCCAGCTCTGCACACACAACTTCACAGGGCTCAAGTGCAACCAAGTACCTCCAAGTCTTCCTAAGGGATTGCCAAATCCCTTAGGTTTTCATTCTCTAGGCCAAGAGACCTCCTGACACACTTGGGAGTTTCCCTGATAGATGGGAAAACAAGAAATTTATCCCTATTCACAAGCTCTTCTTTTAAGAGGGGAACACCAGTTAGGAAGGGGAAGCATTAAGTACTTTTCAACCCTGGAAGCAGAAAAATAAGGGTCAGAGGGGAACCTCTTCTTGTGGAAAAAGCTGTTTTCTGCCCACAGGTAAACACTGAATTCCATGGCTGAGTTCAGACAAGCTGAGAGGACAAAAAAGAGGTAAGGTCCAAAAAAATCACTGAATAAAAACCTACCTGACCCATCACATCTTCATCATAGGACAGTGTCAAGCCCAGGTCACTGATGTCACCATCATAACGCTGGAGAACAACAAGGAGAAGGAAAAAAAAGGGGGAAAATGTCAGGGTTCATCAGCAGAACCACCAGTCATCCCAGGTTCTAACAACAGGCAGCAATCAGGGAGGTGAATGACAGGAAAATTCTTGCTCCAACCTTAATTGAGGTGAGATTTTTATAGAACTCTGAGTCCAAGGAGGGCAGTTCATCCACGGAGCTGTAGAAGACACTGTGGTGGTGCCCAAGGAGCTGACTCAAAAAGAAGGAAGCAAATGGCACATCCACAACTATTCCCTGTGGAAAAGAAAAGTGCACAGGTAAGGTCCTGCCACACACTTGTGGTTGTGGCAGCTTTGGTTACCTGCAAGGCAGATCTTGTGGTGTGGAACAAGTGCAAAGAGCATTTTGCAAGGCACCAAAATCAGCAACAAATCCCACATCCTCTTAAAATCCATTAATTAGTAAGGCAGGTGCAAAAAGGCACTTGGAGAACTCCATGTGCTCTTTAAAAGAACTGTATTACATGGTTTGGACTGAAAAAGGGGAAATTTAGTGAGACATATGGAAAAATCCTTCCCTGTGAGGGAAGTGATGTCCTGGCACAGGGTGCCCAGAGAAGCTGGGGCTGCCCCTGGATCCCTGGACGTGCCCAAGGCCAGGCTTGGAGCAGCCTGAGACAGTGGAAGGTGTCCTTGCCCATGGGAAGGGGATTGGATTAGAAAGTTCCCTTTCAAATCATTCTATCAAAGTCATTCTGTTATTTCATCCTCCTTTTTGCCTCATGTTCCTTTGAGGTATCCACAAATTGATGTTTGTAATGTGGAACACCAAAAAACCAGGCTGATGTCTCAGCACCATGAGGAACAATCAATGCATGACCCATGCTTTACCTCCAAAATTATTTTTAATACATGCCTAAAGAAATTCCAGTCTGTTCCACTAAGAGGATCTTTATCTAAGCCATTTTTCCAAATTCCACTCTTCAATAAAACCTCCTCAAGCAGGACAGGTGCCCTCAAAGGCACCATCACTGACAAGATCCCAACCTGGTGCTCCTGGCTCACCTCATACACAGCCTTCCCAAGCATCTTCCCCACAAACTCAAAGAGCTGCAGGTAGTTCTCATGGATGTAGGATGTTGGGGATGGATACAGCCTCTCATCACCACTGGTGGTCTGCACAAAGAGATAAGAGATAAGAGCCCAGTGAGGCAGAATGGCTTTGCCTGCACCAGGTCACCTCAGGTGGCACCTGTGTCCTACCTTGAACAGGTTCAGTGCAGGGTCAAACACCTTTTTAATGATCTCTTCCAGGAACTCTTTGAAGACCCCATCTTGATCAATACCAGCCTCATCAACCCCCAGGTCATTGACAAACTTCACCCTGATCACTCCCTTCATGGCGTTCTGGGAAAGCTGCCGGAGCTGTTCGTACCCATCCTACACAGAGCAGAAAATCCAGAGGACAATCCACATGAAACACCCACCCAGAGATGCAGCAGGGACAGCACACAGGCCCACCAAAGAAATCTGAATTTGTCATTGAGTTTTGAGCTCAAAAACCCAGCATTTCGCAAGTCAAAATTCCAGGTTTGCAGCAGCCTGAGCTGAACAAGAATCCAGCACTCTCCTGGGATGTCAGCTCTGGGAGTGGGACCCTCAGCAGCCACAGAGAAGGTAAAATCACACCGCTCTGGTGTGATTGCCAGGCCAGGCTGCTGCCCTGTGGGCTGGCTCCCACCCCTCACCTCGAGCATGCGGGAGCGGCGGATGGTGATGTGGGTGACGTGAGGGGACGCCGAGCTCGTCTCCACCAGCCCCAGCTTCTCCTTCTCCTTGGTCACCATGTTCCGGAAGAGCAGCACCCTCTGCAAAAGGAAAACAAATGGATAATCCATGGGGAGCCTCATCCTGCAGGGCAGCAGGGATTTGGGAGCCTCCTGACACACAGAACTGTTGCTGGGTGTCCTGATCCCAGCTGTTCCCAGTGGTGCCACTGTCACCCGCTCACTGCATGCAGCTGCACAAACAGATCAGCTCTGTCTCAACACAGATCAAGGCATTTGAAGGAAATGCACTAGGAAGGGATGAGGACACAGATCAGCCCTCTCTCAGCAACAGAAATCAAGATATTTAGAGGAAATCTCAAAAAAAGCTTTTCAAAAGAAGCTCCATGCCACAAAATGCTCCAGGCACGTGTCCCTCCCACCCCAATGGCCACCCAGACCATTGATCCCCATCCTCCACCCTCTGCCCCCATCCCACTCACGTTCTTGTGGGGAATGACATGTGGGATGTACTGCAGGAGCAGCTGGGCTCGTTTCTTGTCCTTGTCCAGCTCCTGGAAGAGCACGCTGGGTTTGAGGTCCCTTGACAAAGAAAGGCAGAGATTCAGAGATCCCAGGTGTGGGAGAGAGGGAACAGGCAGTGATTCCAAAGATGACTGAAGTGCTCAGTGAACACACTAAGAAGGTAAAAGGGGCCAGGGACACCCAAGCTCTTGGGTGCTGAGTCAGTTTTCAAAGCACCACCCAAACCTCCCACCACAGAGAAAAGCACAACACGAGGATCATCCTTAACTGCAAACACAGGCAGCAGCTCCACCTCGATCCCACAGGCAGAATGTCAATAAGGAACCCCAAATCAGGCTCCCCAGAGGATGTGGGGCAGTGGGACAAACCTGGAGCTGCCCAGGATCCCTGCCCTGGGCCACTCACTTGCGCAGCCAGTGATCCTCGGGAGCGAAGCGCCGGCGACAATCGCGCTCGTACAGCACCATGAGCCAGCCATGCACAGAATGGAACAGCTCCAGGGTCTCCCCTCGGGCATTCTCTGCACAAAAGGAACAAGGCAGCAAAGTCCAGGCACCCCTGGCACCAGCAGGATTCACACCTTGATTATCCTCCCCACAGAAACAGCACTGGGGTGTTTTCCTGGCCCGCATGGCCTGCGGAGGGAAGGATTTTGTGCCTCTGGGAAGAGAGGTGGTCTATTCTTTAAACAGAGTTAATCAAGGCCATCTCATTTCACATCAGAGCTGGACTATCTCAGCTAATTACCAGAGAGCTGAGCCCTACCCAAATTACACCAGCAGAGAAATCCACAGCAGATTCTACAGAGACCCAAGCAAGCTGCTCTGCCTGGTCACAGCACTGCCCTGCTCTTGTCCAACACATGGCCCAGCCTTGCTAAACCTCCTCTCTGCCAAAAACCAACATGCCCATCATGTCTGTTACACAAATCCTTACTGGAAATAGGGAAGTGCTCTGGATTTGGCACAAAGCTTGATCGTGGCATCTGGACATCAAAAGACTGGGACATATTCCCACATTGAAGTGCTTTTTGTGCCAAGGAATAATTAGCAGAAGCTTCAAATTCCAAAATTAATGCCATTTGTGGTTCTAAGAGTAACATCAATTCAATCTACTAAAAGCACTCACCTACAATTCCATCCCAGATCATCTTAAACACAAAGGAATTCAGGAAAGAGGAGATGGTCACCAGCTCTTCCAGTTTGAATGAAATCTGCTCTTCGTAGACCTCGATGTCATCCAGAATCCTGTCAGAGCAAACAAATGCAAATGCACAAGTGTAAATTTAATTCCCTGTTGAAATTTTCATAAAGGCACATTATCCTTTAGCAGCAGCTCTTATTTCTATGACAACTGACACCCCTGAGGATCCAAAGTCATAAACAACCAAACCTTATTTATGGATTTTGACTGATAGCAGATCCTAACAGAAGATGGTATGAGAGGCTGAGATACAAGCAAAGTCAGTGTTTCAGGCTTAAAAAAACCTTTTCCATTCCCAAGGAAATTCTTGCCTCATTCAAGAGGAGAGAATTGTCTCTAGTGACCAGCAAGGGCAATTTTCCCCCTTTGCCATCTTTTGTGTTGTTTCGTTTCCCCCTCCTGCCCAGTTTTGTCACCAGCCGCAAGCAGCACATGGCTGAGGAAAAAAAGTCCTTTCAAAGCCTTTTATTTTTCAGGAATCAATCCCAAAAGCTGGCTGCTTTACCCTTCTTACTTATCTTCATGAAAAAACCTTAAATGTTTCTCTTGAATCTGAAGGAGCACAACAGCTCCATGTCACAAATCCAGGGGTGCCCACCCAAGTGCTACCTACGTGATGAGGTGACGGGAGCAGTCACAGAAGAGCATCAACATGGCCAGCAGCCTCTTGGATTCCTCTGTGTCATTGTTCAAACACTCCAAAAAGAGTTTTAACCCTCCCTGTGGTCCCAGCTCACAGATGAAAGCCCACAATTTGGGCAGCAGATCATCCAGGTAAGTGAGACCTATGGAAATATAAAGTGCACCCAGTAAAGCTCATTCTGCTGCTTGTGAAAGCTCAGAGAGGTGAAGCTTGAAGCTGAAAAAGCCTTTTGCAAAGCAGAAGAGGAACATGAACATCCCATTTGGCTCCCAGGCCTGTCTGCATTAACAGGAGAGGGACAATCAGCAGGAAAGCACACACACACAAAAAAAGAAGCTTTTAGTGAGACATTGTTTGCACATCTTGAACCTTTACCCTCTAATTCTTTTGCAGCTTTAAAAAATAATGAATTCCTGTGATCCCAAATCCACCTTAGGGATGAGAACACAACAGGGCTGCACCCATGGTCACCACAAAGCACCCAAAGCTCTGGACTCACTCCCTGCTCTACTCAGACCAAAACAGTGATCTCCTCCTCCAGCCCTTCCCAAGACAGACAATTTGTTCTCAAGATGTGTGAAAGCATTCATTTCCCACCACAGAAAGATTAATATTGCCAGGCTCCCCAAAAACCCTGACTCAGGCTGAAGATTGAGAGGGAGTAAGCAAGGTTTCATGAGAGGAAAACTTGCTTTAATTTGTATTCTTGAGAGTTTGTGCTTGATCAAGTGGTGCTGAATGTTATTGACCCCACAGATGATTCAGGATGGAACAAGCCTTCCCCAGCCAGTCAATAACCTGTTGGCAGTGATAAAACTCCCAACAAATCAACAGAAATAAGGAAAAGAAACAAGGATTCGAGCAGCAGGGAGGTGGCCTGACCTGTGAGGATCTGCAGGCGGATCTGGGTGAGGGTGGTCAGGGTGGTTTGGTACAGGACACAGATGCTGCAAACCTTCTGCACCTCGGCAGAGTCCACGCGCTTCCCTCCCACCGGCTTCAGGATGTTCCGGACTGAGGCCGACTTCTGGAAAGCTCTCTTGAACAGGTCTGGGGGCAGAAACACAGGAGGAATGCCAGAAGGGCAGGGTTAGATGGGATTTTGGGAAGGAATTCTTCCCTGTGAGGGTGGGGAGGCCCTGGCACAGGTGCCCAGAGAAGCTGTGGCTGCTCCTGGATCCCTGAAGTGTCCAAGGCCAGGTTGGATGGGGCAGCCTGAGACAGGGGAAGGTGTCCCTGCCCATGACCCCAAATCCCTTCTAATTCACATCATTCCACAGTTCTATACATGATCTACAGGACTAAGTGAAAAGAATGAGCTGTGAGTGCCCTTCCAACCCAAACCATTCATGATCCCGGTCCTGACCTCAGCAAATAATGACCACAGGATCCCATGTTACGGGCAACAACTAGAAAATATCAGATTTACAGTTATATTATCCCAAATCCTTTTCTGCAGGACCACCACACCTCACAGGTGCAGAACCAGCTTCACCTTGCTTTCCACATAGGAAGCTGAGCTCTCATCTTCCCCTGGAAGTTTTAAGTTTTGCCAAAAGCACTTCAGCTTTTTGAAAAGAAACTGCTAAAATAAGCAAATATTTTTCTAGCACCAAAGAAAGAGACTTGCCCCAGGTCACAGAAGCATTCCAAGGAGGAATTACAAATAGGAGGCATCACATCTCCACCTTAGCAGCAGCAGCTGCTGCAAGTAATTATTCAAAGCTTTTGGCATAAGTGGAAAAGTCAAAGCCCTGCGAGTCTGGGAGAGAGATGCACATAAACACACACAAAGAGACAAAAAACCCCAAAACCCTCCAGAACTGACTTTTCATAGGAAGGCTGTTCTGAGGGGAGATTGGCTGTGCTGGCAGCTGAGCTATCTCCTGATTTTCCAGCAGTTTCTTGCTGAGCACATCATTGAAGAGGATCCGGATCATGTGGACCCCCCAGAGGTGCTGCAGCTGCTTGGTCAGCAGGGGCATGGACTCGTTCAGCCTGGAAGACAGAGCAGGGGGACAGCTCAGAAGGCAGCTTGGAATAAAACCAGGCAGTGATACTGATCCATTTAGCTCATAATCCCAACTGGAATATGCACCCACCCATGGAATAGTCTGTGCAGGAATGCTGCAGTTTATTGTGCAGCTAGAACCTGAAAGGGCTGAGAAATTATTCTAATTGTTCATCTCAAAATATACTTGGCATCATACAAAAAAAATTAAAAATAAAAGGAGAGGCTTCATCATCTTTCTCAGTGAAGTCCTTCCTACTCACCCATAATCCACAGTCTGTGAGAACCAGCCCAGCACAGGGTGCCAGTGGGTGAGGTTGGATTTCTTCTGGGACACGTACTTCTGGCAGTAGGAGAGCATCTGGATGAGCACCCCCACAAAATGAGCTGTCTCCTCCTCCAGCACCTGGTCATTCAGGGAGCCCAGGAACACCAGATTGCCTGCAGGAAGGACCAGCACAGCAAGGCTTGAGGAGGAACAGATGCTGTGGGACAGGGGTTGCAGGTGAAGTGAATCCTCTCTCAGTCCCAGGAGAGGATTTGTGTCAGCAGTGATCTCAGAGGCCACCCTGCAGGAAGCCATTTCCAGCACACACCAACCCCTGAAGTGACTTGTCCCTTTGGCCACCTTCTACAAACTACTAGAAGCTACAACCCACGGTTATCTCAGAGTCCCAACTGGTAATCTTGTTACTTTTGCAGAAATGTGAATTTAAATGTGTAACAGCATTTAGGGGAGGGAGATCCAAGTCTGCCACACTCCAAGACTTGCTCAGAGTCCAAGTGAAAAGCTGGCAGAGATGTTGCATAACATGGATACAATACCAAATCCCTTCTTCCCTTTGCAAAGGTTTTAAACCTCATCTGTAACATCCCAAAATACACCTCAGTTGTTATTTAAAGCAAACTACCAAAATAACAATTAAAAATTATGAGTTGGAGGCACCTCTGCCTCATGAAAAAAGAAGATCTGAATCAAGACTCTTTTTCAAACCCAGCAGAAGAGGTGGAGGTGCTCACCCAGCAAGCAGAGGGTGTGACTGCCCTCCAGGCACACGCACACGTCCCGGCACTGCGACTCCCGGCTCAGGAACAGGATGAACTTGCGGAAGAGATCGTGGGATTCCATCACTGCCAGGCGCTGCAACACAGCATGGAGGGGCCACTGAGCCTGGGCAGCAGCACAGTCCCTCTCCTGACCCGCCAGCAGCACTTGGCACTGGCTTTTCTTCACAAATAAAGCAGCAAGCTGAGGCTGCTTTAGTGTCAAACACTTTGCCCCATAGAGTGTTTGACATGGAGTTGGGCAGGGAAATAAAACCCATGGCAGGTGAACAGGTCATGATGGAGATGGAGCCAGACCTTTGCCATGATCTGTCTTTCAAAAACACAGCATTTGCCCATTTGGCAAAAAACCTGCACCAAACAGACTGAATTGGATTAGTGGGCAGCACACTTGTCACCCCCACAGAGCCTCTGCCACCCAAAAGTGTGATTTTGGCTTTGGCTCTGTCTGTGGTTATGGAAAAGGAAGAGCAAGGACATGAAAAATTCAAGCTGTGGGTCATATATGCCTTTATTATTTATTTATTTAGGTATTTTAGGGCAGTTCAGCCCATCATCCCACTGGTGTTCTAAGTTTTGCATTAGAAATGCAGAGTATCTGTAAGGCTTTCCTATTTCTGGCAAAGAGAAATGTCAAAGCTCTGTTCCAAGAGCTGGTAAAATGGAATAACAAGTGGCCTGGTGTGATAATCAGTCCTCTGAGATCACCCACTTACCTCAGGGGTGAGAGTAGCAAGGTGAGTCATTATAGCAGGCACAGACATGACATGGATCAGGAAGGACCTCAGCAGATTGTCTGAGAACTGTGCAGCAACCACAGGGCTACAGAGAGAGAGACAGAAACACTTCAGAGCTCAACCCAACCTGGGAAAGCAACACAGCCTCCAAGTGAGCCAACCAGAACTGGGAATTCCCTCAGCAAGAACCACAGACACAGGGAATGGGTTGGGCTGGAAAGGAACTTAAAGCTCAGCTCATCCCACACCCCTGCCATGGGCAGGGACACCTTCCACTATCCCAGGCAGCTCCAAGCCCTTTCCAAATGACTTTGAAGCATCCCTGGGAAAAGATCAAAAGATCATTCACTCACACCTCTGTTCCCAGAGCAAGCTCACCCTGAACTGAACTGCACCCTCAAGTTTAGGCTCACAATAATTCCTGACCTAAAACCTCTCTAATCTGAACAAGGGTGACAGCAAAGTGAGCCATTTGCCTAAAGCGACTTCTTTCCTCAGGGTGATATTCTCAATGGCACAAAACCACTGAAAGAATGAGAAGTCTTTTTTTAAAAAAACCACTAAAAATAGACAATTTTGGCTGCAAATCCCCCCAGGCAGCTCCAGCTGACTCACCGCAAGGCGAGGGAGAAGATGGCAGTTAAGGAACCTTTGGACAGGGAAGGTCTGGATCTTGCCAAGCCATTAGTTAGCAAAATCTGGAAGGGAAAAAATATATCAAAGTATAAAAACCCTGTAGTGCTCAGAAAATAAATACTCCTGAAAGACATTAAGTTTATTTAATGCAGAGAAAAATAACAGCAGAGCAGTCCAAAATCCAGTTCTTACAAGTTGTTTGGCAGAATTAGAAGGGCTTCAGGTTAATAATGGCAGAAGAGAGATAATGCAATGAAATCAGACACTCTGCAAGACTTATTTCCCTAGAACCTGTGCTCAAAGGCTTTAAAAATTAACAGGCAAGGCTCAGAGTTTGGTAATGTAATTCTTATTTAAAAGATTCATTACATCCGTTCCTTTTCCCAGCAGAGCAGCAAACAAACCCAACCAATACAATGTGGCAGCTGAAAGTTTGGCAAAATTATGTAGGACTTGTCCCTGTCCATCTCATGATAAGGTGATTGAGCAAGATTTAGGTTCAGCAGCAGTGACAGAAGGGGAAGGGTGGATTTGGTCTCAGGTGGGGACAATGAGAACTTTTGCTTGAGAAATTTTTTGCTTTGCTTGAGAAAAATACAATTATGTACAGATCACCAGCAGCTCATCCTTGAGACCCCAGCACAGACCCCTCAGGAGAGGGGCACAGGCAGGGCTGGGCTGGTTTGGGTGCAGCTGGGGCTGTGGCAGCTCAGACTGACCTGCAGCACGGAGTAGAAGCCCTTCTGGTTCAGGTGGCCCATGATGTTGGCACAGATGTGGTTCATGGCAGGTCTCAGGGTCTCACCTTTGGGTTAAAGCACTGATGTCACTCCCACAGGAAGGTCTGTCACTGCCCAAGCCCTCCTGGCACAAAGTCCTTGTCCTTCTACACAAACCCATCATTCTGGCAGCATTTCACACTGTATTGTTCAGGCTCTAAGAGTCTCATTTCCTCCCACCACCTGTCTGCCTTTTCTACACCTATCTCCCACAAAACCCCAGAGCTAAGAGCACACTCCCTTACCCTCTGAACACTTCTTGTGTGGGGGTATTTGGAATATTATAAAATGCTGTAACAGCTGTTGGTGTCCTAAGGGAAACAGCCTAATCCCAAGGGGAACCAGATTAATCCCAAGGGAATCCTTGTTTTGGGCAACCACAGGAGCAGAATGAATGTTTGTGAAAACCAATGAATCTTTGTGGTAACTGGAGATTTTCTGCAGAAACAGAATCCCAGAACAGTTTGGGTTGGCAGGAATGTTAAGAACCATCCCACCCCAAACCCCTGCCAAGGGCAGGACACCTCCCACTATCCCAAGTTGCTCCAAACCCTCTCCAGCCTGGCCTTGGACATTCCCAGGGATGGAGCAGCCACAGCTTCTCTGGAATTTGTGCCAGAGCATTCAGCAGATTTTAACACCAAGTCCCAAATCTTAAAGATTTGGATGCACCAACCTTTTCCCCGGAGGATTTTCCAGGTGGAAGTGTCTGTGAAGGTGACCAGCATTGTGAGGTGCAAGTTCACCAGCCTGGAGTCCTGCAGGATGTCAGGCTGGGATAACAAACAGCAGAGTTAACAAATCCACTGAGCCTCGTGCCAAATGCAGGGAGAGAAAACACAAGAATAATCCTCACCTTGAGCTGCTTGAGGAATTCACAGCAAAACCACAGGATGTCTTTGATCTGCTTGATCCAGAGGAGTGTGAGGTCCTTGGAGAGTGCCAGTGACACGTACCACACCTGAGCAAGGGGGATGCACAGAGGGATCAGGGTTTGTGCTGCTGCTGCTGGGCAGAGTTTGGGGACTGAACCCAGCAGTGGGACCAAGGTGCTCCTCTCCCCAAATTCCCACATCACCCAGCCCAGAAACCAAGTGTCCTTCAACTCCTGTGGCTGCACAGAGTAAAAGTATCCCAGGAATAGTAAAGGACTTGTCCAGGCTTTCCCTGTGGAATCTCCACAGTGCTCAAGGGCTTCTGAAAGCTTAAAATTACACATCAGCAAAGTGAATCCCCACAGAGAGAGCTGAAAACAACTACCAAACCTTCCCCACTCCAAACCAACCCCCCCACTGACCTTGGGCTCGTTCTCCACATCCATGCTGGTCAGGATACAACGGCACAGCTTTTCAAACCTCTGGAAATTCCAAAGGTGGGATTAGTTCTAACTACAGGAAGGGTTAAAAAGCACAAGAACAGCTCAGCAGAGGGAGAACGATCTCTCTGTCTCAATCAGCAAATGTTCCCAGCACATTCCCTACAGGAATTCTGATGGCTTCTTCTCTGGCAGCACACACATCACACTGCTGCTGCTGTGAAGGATTCCCTCCTTTTTTGGGCTTTTTTGGGTGCTGTACCTACAGAAAACTGCATTTGAGCACAGATTTCCATGGGATAGAGATTAAAAAAATCCCTCACTGCTGCTGCCACTGGAACACTTTCCATCTTGCAGCTGGTTTCCCCCAGTCAGCCCTCACAGCCTCCTGTGATCATTTCAGGGCTTCACTCTGAACCCACAAGTTCAGGGCATGGTGAGAAAAGCTGCTGGGGGACAAACAGCTTTCCCTGTGCCAGCAAAGATCTCTGGGAGCTGTCTCAATGTACCTGGGGCGTGCCAAAATCCCCAGGCACAGCTCCTGCAGCTGGCACAGTCACCAGGAAATACATCCATTAAAGGATGCCCCAAATTCAGAACCACTGCTGAAAAATTCAAGGCTTCTCCTGTTTCAATCCTTCAGGAAGGGCCAGGAGTCAGAGAGAACATTGTTGAAGGCAAAATATATTGCAAGAACCCCCAAGATCACTGGGTAAGGAATTTAACACATTTAATCTGTCCCTAAAAGCATGGCAGAATGTCAGGGCAGTGTCCTCACCTCCTTGTCCTCCTTGGCATTGAACACAAACAGCAGCTTCCTGGCAATCCTGAACACAGACAGGGCACTTCTTTTACTTGAGCCACATTCATTTGTCCCAAAGAAATCATCCACCTCTCTCCTAGCAAAGAGGGAAAAACAAGGAGGTAAAAAAAACAATCACAGAGCAAAGAAGGGGCTCATGAGGAAGATGGAGAGAGAATTTTTACAAAGGTCTGGAATGACAGGAAAAAGGGGAATGGACTCAAACTGACACAGCACAGGGTTAGATGGGATATTGGGAAGAAATCCTTCCCTGTGAGGGTGGAAGAGGCTGTGGCTGCCTCATCCCTGGAAATGTCCAAGGCCAGGCTGGAGCAACCTGGGCTCCAGCGAGGGGTTTGGAATGAGATGAGCTTTAAGGACCCTTCCAAAGCAACCCATTGCATGATGACATGAATCCCACACACCTGATGTCCCTCTGCAGGTGGCAGCGACACAGGAACCTCCTGACCAGGGCCTGGAGCTGCACTGCTGCTCTCTCCCTCTCCTTGAGCTCCCGCCGCTCCTCGCGCGCCTGCCGCGCCTTGTCCAGGAACTGCGCCCTGGAGGATTGGCTGGCACTGAACATGGCAAAGGGAGCAGAGATCCTCACAGCAAACACCTGCAAAAACACAGCAGGGTGGGAAAAAACACTCAGAGAAAGGTGGTTCTCAGCTCCCTGCAGGGGAGGGGAGAATCCGACAGCAGAGGGAAAAGTGGGATGAAAAAAAAACCCCAGTGATTGTCACGGGGCTGCAGCAGGGACACAAAAACACTGGCAGGGAATCCTTCCAGCACAGCCCACAGCCTGCTGCAGGCTGGGAGGTTTTAAGTGGAAAAATAAACAAAGCAGTGGTTTTGACACTGTGCTCCACCTCCCCTCTCCAGCCTCTGTTCTTTCCTTGGTAACAGATAAGAACAACTCCCCGGCCAGGGACAGGAGGCAAAGGGCACAAGGGACACTGATTTATTGCCACTCACCAGATAAAACACCCACGGCCAACTAGAGCTTTATAAACAGCAACAAAGAGCTCACCTGAGGGGTCACTTCTTCAAGGGAAGCGTGTGATGCTCATTTACACTGGCACATGATCCCCATCCAGGCTTCGGGCAGCTCCTGCATGGACAAGCACATTCCCTGCGGCTGATTTGGGGGATTTGGACTTTCCCTCCGCACTCCCGAGTCCTTTGGACCCGATTTACCCCTCCCTGCACCCGCAAGGAAAACGGTAAGTGGGAGGAGGAGCAGCACCGCGCCTCGGCGGCGGTCACCAGCACAGGCAGCTGTGGGGGACAGATAACTCCGTGTGTGACAGCACGGAAGGACAAAGCCACCCGGGGCCGCCGGGGACCGGAGCAGGTGCCACCCCCGAGCAGAGCCACCCACAGCCCCCGAGCTGGGCTGCAGCTCTCGGGACTCGCCCACGGCGCAGCCCCAGAGCCCCTCAGCCCCTGTGGCAGCGCCCGCATCCCTCCCGCATCCCCCGTTCGCACCGCAGCCTCCCCGGGCCCAGGCTCGCCCCGCCGGGCCCCACCGCTGCCGGCAGCCTCCCCGCAGCCCCCAGGCGCTCACCCTCGTCCCGGCGGACACCGGGCCGGGCGGGCCGGGCCGAGCGGCCCCGGAGCCCCCCGGTCCGTCCCGGTTCCCCCGCCCAGGCCGCGGCCGCAGCCCCCTCCTCGCCCCCGTGTCTGCGCTCCCCGTCCGGCCGCCAACACCCGCCCGCCGCTGCCGTTCCGCCGGCCCGCTCACCGGCTCTGCGCAGGGAGAACAGCGGGCCCTGCGTCCCGGTGATACCGGGAAGGTCGAACCGAGCCGGGCCGAACCGAACCAGGCAAAGCCCGCGAGGCGGCAGCGCAGCGCGGCAGCGGCCGGGGGGGGCCATCGGACGGGTTTGGGGGCGCACCCGGGCGGCGCCGGAAGCGAAGCGAGGGGCGGAAGTTCCCCCGCCCGGCGCTCCCGCTCGCTCGGTCCGAGGGGCTCGGTCCGTTCATGGTGAGGGGGAAAGGGCGGCGCGGGGCCCGGGGGACGCGCCCGCAGGGCCGGGATGGGCTCTGGGCCTCGCGGGGGAGGACGGGCTGAAGGGCTGGTGGGGGATGGGGGAATGGGGAGTAGGGTGTGAGGGGCTGCGGGGCCTCGGCGGGGCAGGGGGAGCTGAGGGGGCTCCGGCCCTCAGGAGGGGTTAAGGGACTCAGGGCTGGGGGGCTCAGGGGTGTTTGGGCCATGGGAGGGGGCTCAGAGAGGCGGAAGGGCCGGGGGTTGCGGGTAGCGGTCCTGGCCGGGGGTGCGTGCGGGGGCCGCTGCCCTGCGGAGGGGTGGGGATGAGGATTCGGGGGTCCGGATGAGGATTCGGGGGTCCAGATGAGGATTCGGGGGTCGGGATGAGGATTCGGGGGTCGGGATGAGGATTCGGGGGTCTGGATGAGGATTCGGGGGTCGGGATGAGGATTCGGGGATCCGGATGAGGATTCGGGGGTCCGGATGAGGATTTGGGGTCCGGCCCCACAGAGCGGTGCGGGTGTTGAGCAGCAGCCCCGAGGCTGGAGAGAGGGTCCCGGGGGGAGTCTGACCCCTGGTCACGGTCCGGTTTGCGTGGTTTGGGGACGGCAGGGCTGCGATTCGGGGTCTCTCAGCAGTGGGATCCATCCCCTCTGGAACCCCGAGCCCATTCCTGGGCTGTTCCGGTACCGGAGGGAGCTGAGGTTGCTGCCGGTGCATCCCGGAGATGATGGGATCACCTCCAGGCCATCCCTGCCCCTCCTGCTCCTTCTCCCGTGCCGCACAGCTCCGGCTCCTGTGGGAGTTTCATGGTGGTAAAACAAAAATCCTTCGGCTCGGCTCATCCCGGAGCCGTGGGAGCTGCAGGAGCAGGGATGGAAGGGGTTAATTATCCCACCCTGTCCCATCCTAGGAAAGGAGGCTCCAAGTGATTAAGGATTTATCGGCTCTGGGGGCATTTGTGGCGCTGAGCCTCCCGTGCCAGAGTGACCGAGGTGACAGGAATCCAGCTCTGTCCGGCTGCATTTTGGTGCTCTGAGCAGGCTGGGAGGGCAGGGAAGAGCAGGAAAAGCTCCTGTGTGCTCTCCCTGTTTGCTCCGAGGGAAAAAGCCTTGAAAACCTGTGGATATTCTGCATTTTAGCACTGGGGAATCTGTTGATTTCTGCATTGGGACTCGCAGGAATCATCTGCTCCACTTGTGTGTGTTGGGAATTGCCCAATTCCATCCCAGATTATGGATGGAGTAAGAGCTTTAAGCTGCGGAGTTGTGTAAGAAATGAAAGCAGTTGTTGTGGGAAAGCATTGGCTTTGCAGTGCCAAACCCAGCTCAGCATTCCCAGGGCTTTTCCCCGGGAAAAAAACGGGGGCTGTGCCCACGAGTGTCCTTCAGCTCCTGAGAGTGACACATTTAAAACACTTGAGAACTTCACAGGGAGAGCCAGGGGAGGAGCCGAGGTGTGAAACAACCGGTGGGAACGGGAGTGTCACACTGCCAGGGTGGGGATTGTTCCTTCGAGCTGGGAGGTCCTTCCTTGAGCTGGGAACTGCTCCTTTGAGCTGGGAATTGCACTCCTGAAGTAGGACCTCGTTCCTTGAGCTGGGAAGTCCTTCCTTGAACTGGAAATTGCTCCTTTGAGCTGGGAACTGCTCCTTTGGGCTAGAGGCTTCTCCCTTGAGCTGAGAATTCCTCCTTTGAGCTGGGAGCTGCTTCCTTGAGCTGAAATGTCCTTCCTTGAGCTGGAAACTGCTCCCTTGAGCTGAAAATTGCACTCTTGAGCTTGGAAGTCTTTCCTTGAACTGGAAAGTCCTTCCTTGAGCTGGGAACTGCTCCTTTGGGCTGGGAAGTTCTTCCTTGAGCTGAGACCTCCTCCCTTGAGCTGGGAACTGCTCCTTTGAGCTGAAAGTTGCACTCTTGAGCTTGGAAGTCTTTCCTTGAGCTGGGAGCTGCTTGGTTGAGCTAGGAAGTCCTTCCTTGAACTGGAAATTGCACTCTTGAAGTGGGACCTCCTTTCTTGAGCTGGGAAATCCTTTCTTGAGCTGGGAAATCCTTTCTTGAGCTGGGAATTCCTTCCTTGAACTGGAAAGTCCTTCCTTGAGCTGGGAACTGCTCCCTTGAGCTGGAAATTGCATTCTTGAAGTGGGAAGTCCTTCCTTTGAGCTGGAAATTGAACTGTTAAAGTGGGAAGTCCTTCCTTTGAGCTGGGAAGTCCTTCCTTGAGCTTGAAACTGCTCCCTTGAGCTGAAAGTTGCACTCTTGAGCTTGAAAGTCTTTCCTTGAACTGGAAAGTCTTTCCTTGAGCTGGGAGCTGCTCTCTTGAGCTGGAAGTTGCACCCTTGAGCTGCGACCTCCTCCCTTGAGTTGGGAGGTCCTTCCTTGAGCTGGGAATTGCACTCTTGAGCTGGGAGCTCCTTCCCTGACCTGGGAGGTCCTTCCTTGAGCTGGGAATTGCACTCTTGAGCTGGGAGCTCCTTCCCTGACCTGGGAGGTCCTTCCTTGAGCTGGGAATTGCACTCTTGAGCTGGTGACCCCGTTGCTTGCAGGAAGAGATGTCGGGAGAGAGCGTGGTGAGCTCAGCAGTGCCGGCGGCCGCGACGCGCACGACGTCCTTCAAGGGGAGCAGCCCCAGCTCCAAGTACGTGAAGCTGAACGTGGGGGGAGCCCTGTACTACACCACCATGCAGACCCTGACCAAGCAGGACACCATGCTCAAGGCCATGTTCAGCGGGCGCATGGAGGTGCTCACGGACAGTGAAGGTGAGGATTGGGATGTTCCTGGTGCTCTCCATGTCCTTCCTGGGCTGGGAAAGTCACAGGGGTGATGGGAAAGAGGAACTTCTGTTTGTAGAGTGAAGGTAAGGATTGGGGTGTTCTCGGTGTCCTCCACGTCCCTTCTGGGCAGGGAAAGTCACAGGAATTGTGGGAATGTCAGAGGAACTTTTGTTGGTAGGGTGAAGGTAAGGATTGGGGTGTTCCTGGTGCTCTCCACATCCTTCTTGGGCAGGGAAAGTCACAGGGGTGATGGGAAAGTCAGAGGAACTTCTGTTTGTAGGGTGAAGGTAAGGATTGGGATGTTCTTGGTGTCCTCTACATCCTTTCTGAGCTGGGAAAGTCACAGGGGTTGTGGGAAGGTCAGATTAACTTTTGTTGGTAGGGTGAAGTGAGGATTAGGATGTTCCTGGTGCTCTCCATGTCTTTCCTGGGCAGGGAAAGTCCCAGGAACTTCTGTTTGTAGGGTTGGAGGGGTGGATGATGTCTCCTACAAGGGAGGGTTGGGATTGTTCAGCCTGGACCAAAGGCAGGTTTGAGGTGACCTAATTGTGGCCTTCCAGTGCTTGAAGGAGCCTCAAGAGAATATTTATATGATATTTATATAATAAGATATTTATATATTTATAAGATATTCATGTAATATTTAAAGATTTCATTCCAATATCTAATCCAAGCCTATTCTCTTGTCCTGCCCTGGAGTGGCAGGACAAGAGAATAGGCTTGGATCAGATATTGGGTTGAAATCTTTCCCTGCTGAGGCCCTGGAGGGTGCCCAAAGCAGCTGAGGCTGCCCCTGGATTCCTGGAAGTGTCCAAGGCCAGGTTGGACAGGGCTTGGAGCAGCCTGGGACAGTGGGAGTTGTCCCTGCCCATGGCAAGGAGTGCACTAAATAATCTTCAAGAACTAAATAATCTTCAAGGGCTAAATAATCTTCAATCTCCCCACCCAACCCATGCTGTTGTTCCATGATTCCATGATTATACAGCTGGGAAAAATGTGGAACAAAAGACAAGGATGACCTGAGTGGTTTCCTGGACAGAAGAAGGACACTAAGAGGTGCCAAAGGTCCTGTCAGGCCCAGGTGACACCTGGAGCATCTTTTCCTATCAGAACACTGACATTAAAGCTCTGAAGCCCATGGAAATAGGTGGGGATGGTGATTAGGGATCTTTGAGCTGGGATTTGTGTGTCCTCTTGGAAGCTCAGAATGCCATTCCCTCTTCTTGTCTCCTTGTTTATAAATAAAATATAAAACAAGCTCTGAACATAGGTATAAATGAGTTAAAAGCTGATTTTTTAAAATAAAACAACTTTCGTTTGGGACTATTGACAGCTGATTTCCCTAAAACAGAACCAGTTGCAGAATTTTCAGAAAATTTAGACTTTTATCTCCACATTCCCACATTCTGGTTGTGCCAGTGTTTAATTGGAAGCTCAGCTTTATTTTCACTCTGATGTTTTACCCATAACAATATTTAAAAACCTTTGTCTTTAACTGCAGCCTCTGCAAAGCTGATCCTGGAGATTCAAACACCTCCCTTGGGATTAATTTATTATTTAAAAATTTTGTTTGAATTTGCTGAAAATAGAGAAAATATCGTACAGGGTGGACTGAGTTTTGAGTGCTTTAAAACAATCTGTTTAGAGGTTTATTATAAGCTTTTCTGAGATAAAATGAAGTGGATTTGAAGGGAAAAAAATGTAAAAATAGAGCCTGATTAGCTGAATATTCCTGGTTTAGCCTGAAGTCTTTCTATTTAAGCTGGGGAAAACAAAGCTGTGTTGTTCCAGGTGTAATCCCAGGCCAGGATAAAGCAGGAATGTGGATGCTGTGATTTGGATCACAGGGTCTCTGGGATGCTTGTCCTGGACACAGATCATGGAGGTTGCATTGAAAAAGTCAGTTTGTGGGTCAAATTTGGGAAAAAAGTCAAGTGGGAATCAACACTGGGTCCAATTTGGGAAAAATTCTGTCCAATGTGAATGAACAGCATGACTGGGAGCACTGGAGGAGTGGAAATGTTGTGAACATTCTCCCTTTGCTAAACTTGGGCTGGATCTTCCTGTCCCTCCCTGAAGCTGCTGGGCTGAATTTGATAATTCCAGACTTCCTGTGCTTGGAAATGGATTGGAAATCCCAAATTCATTTTGGAAACTCACCCTGGCCTGATCCCAATGGGGTTGGGACATCCCATTCCCAGGGCTCAGAGGCTCTGCAAGTGCTGTTTGCACCCCAAATCTGAGCATAACTGGAATTTCTCCCACTAAAATACCAGATTTGGGATGTAAAACCCCAAGTTTGTTTTGCTGTGACTCCCACAGTGTGTGTGTGGGATTGTTCCATGGAACCAGTTTGTGTTTTAAGAGGAATTTGATACTTCCTGTATGTTGTAACACAGACACTCCCATTGCAGCAGTTCTTGCTTTATCTCCCCTTGCCTGGAAACTGGGACAATAGCACTGGGGCTGCTAAAGGAAACACTTTTTATCTGGAATTCTTCAAAATCCTCCTCATTGGTCACACCCTAAACCTGGCACCAAACAAAATGTTTCTTAGGGAAAGGAGCCAGGCTTGGGGAGCAACTGGAAGGAGTTGGGTTTAACCAGTCTGGAATTTGGGTCCTGCTCTGTGTCTGGGATTCAGATCCCAGCTGAACAATTCCAACCTGCTGCTCCTCAGGCTGGGCTTCTCTGCCTGTGGGTGCTAAATTATTGTTTCCAGCTCAGAAATTATTGATGAACTGTAGCAAATCAGCACTTTTGGAACATTTCCTTGGATGGTAATGAGCAGGGAGAAGGATGTGAGTTTTCCAGGTGCATCCACCTGTTTCCAATTCTCCTTTTTCCCCTGACTCCCTGCTGCTGTTGATGGGGAAGCTGTTCCTGGTCCTGCTGCTGATAAGAGAGTGGAGCCTCAGGCAGTGTCCAGTGTCAGGCTCCTGTTTCACCTGCCAGGGTTTGCTTGGGAAATATCTGCTTTTAGCTGCAGTGTTTGGATCCTGTCCCTGAGGATTCCTGTAAGACAAAGATGGATTTTTAAAGGTGTGATGTGTCCATGGGCAAAGGCAGTGAGAGGAGGGGGCTCTGAGACCCCACCTGCAGAGCTGCCCCAGCACAGGGAGGAGCTGGAGCTGCTGGAGAGAGCCCACAGGAGACACCAGCATGGTCAGAGGGATGGAGCAGCTCTGCTGGGAGGAAAGGCTGGGATTGTTCAGCCTGGAGAAGGGAAGGAGCTGACAGAAATGAGGGAAAGGACTGTTTGCAGGGCCTGGAGTGACAGGAAAAGTGGGGATGGCTTCAAATTGCCAGAGGGCAGGAATAGATGGGATACTGGGAAGAAATCCACCCTGTGAGGGTGGTGAGAGGCTGGGTTGGAATTCCCAGAGAAGCTGGGGCTGCCCCATCCCTGGAAGTGTCCAAGGCCAGGGCTTGGAGCAGCCTGGGATAGTGGAAAGTAGCTCTGCCCAAGGCAGGGGGTTGGAATTGTATAAACTTAAAGTTCTCTTCCATCCCAAACCATTCCATGATTCCATACAGCCCATGGATTCTGTGTCCCTTCCTAAATGGATCACAGGATGTTTTTGGAACTCTGCAATTAAGAAATGCCTCCAAAAGACTCCAGCCCACTTGTTGGCTCTGCTGTGGCCGAGTGGCACCGGGGTCACTTCCCTGTGACTCATCTCCTTTGGGCTGCTTGGGGGAAGCAGAAGGGTTTTTAAAGCTCTTCTAGTGGTAGCTCTGATTTTGCAACGCTGCTGGAAGTGTTTTCTCATCCCCACACGAAAATGAGCAACTCTGCTTCAGTTTCACCATCTGTAAACACGAAGTTGCAGCAGATTTTTGCAGCCTATGAGGAATCACAGAGGAGTTTGGGGATGATAATTCTGCTCTCAGCTGGCCCTTTACCTTCCTGTGTGCTCCAGTGAGCTTGGGAGGCAGCTGCATTTGTGGAATGGTTTATTACCATGGCTTGTGCTTCCTCTTTATCACAGAATCCCAGAATGGTTTGGGTAGGAAAAGACTTTAAAGCTCACCTTGTTCCACCCCTGCCATGGGCAGAGACACCTTCCACTAAATCTCCCACTAAAATGGGATTTCTTGCTGTCCATACTCTGCACTGCCAAATGGGCTTTATTCTGCTCTAGTTGGATTAGCCATTAGTCTGGATCAGTCCTTTCTTCCATCATTTCTTTCTCTAGTTTGTTGTTGCAGCCTGTAAAATCACACTTGGAGCACTTTGTGTTGTCTGTGTTCAGCAGGAATGAGGGAGCTGGGAAGCCTGGAGTGAGCTGCTGCAGTGTCTCCTTTTCCCTCAGAAAAGGCTGTGTTCCCTCTCCAGACTGAACCAAATGTTCAGACTTTTCCTCGTAATTCCATTCATGCAGAGCACACAGGGGCTGCTTTAACCTACTTTCCTTATTTGTCCAAAATATGACTCCTTCCCCACAAGCGTTTCCTCACCGCATTCCTGAGCCTCAGCCTGTGAGAGTGGCCATCTGTTCACCCAGGGAAACTCCAGCCTTGGCACTCCCTGACTTCTCCAGGGTTCAGCCTGATCCCAGCAGTGAGAGGTGAAGTGTGGATGCTGCACCCACAGCTTTGGTTGTAGCTCTTTTCTTCCCTGGAGAAGAGAAGGCTCCAGGGAGACCTTGCAGTGTCCAGGAGAGCTGGAGGAGACTTTGGGCAAGGGCATGGAGGGACAAGACAAGGGAGAATGGCTTCCCACTGCCAGAGGCAGGGTTAGATGGGATATTGAGGAGAAATTCTTCCCTGTGAGGGGTGGTGGCACCCTGGCTCAGGCTGCCCCATCCCTGGGTGTGCCCAAAGCCAGGTTGGATGGGCCTTGGAGCAGCCTGGGATGGTGGAAGCTGCCCCTGCCCATGGATTTAAGGTCTCTTCCCACCCAGATCATTCTGTGGTTTCCATCAGCCTTGAACACCCCCAGTGCCTCTCTCTGCTCAGGGCAGGGTCAGGGGTTATTTTTACTCACCCTTCACAGACTCCTCAGCAGGAACACATGAATATATTCCCTGGGATTGGATGGGCTTTAAGTTAAGTTCCCTTCCAACCCAAACCATTCCGTGGTTCTCCTCCCACCCTGGTCCAGCTGTGCCACACTCCCTGCTCACATTCCCCATTCCATCCTCCCACTCCCAGTTCCATCATGTCCTTCCACCATTTTGCTCTGCCAAGGCCTTTTGCCACATTGATCTCAGCTTGTCCTCACTGTGGCCTTGCTGTGTGCCCAGGCTGGATCCTGATTGACCGCTGTGGGAAGCACTTTGGGACAATCCTGAACTACCTGCGGGACGGGGCCGTGCCGCTCCCAGAGAGCCGCCGCGAGATCGAGGAGCTGCTGGCTGAGGCCAAGTACTACCTGGTGCAGGGGCTGGTGGATGAATGCCAGGCAGCCCTGCAGGTGGGCACGGGGCTCAGGGGCACCTGGGGGTGGGCAGGGTTTTCTCCTGGTCTTCATGTGGGGATTTTGGAGGCTGGGATGGAAATGGGAATTGTTCGTGTTGTCCTCTGCTGGAGTCTGGTCACATCTAGGAGAACCAGCTTCTTCCCAGAGCTGCTGGAGTCCTGTTTTGTTCTTTGTTATGCTCTGAGGTTGCCATCTTGGGCTTGATGCCACTGTCACTGGTGTCCTGTCTGAGAAAAGCCCCATTCCAGATCCTGCTGTTTAACTGGGCACAGGACATTCAGTGGTGGAGCACAGGAATGGACACCTCAGCTGCCCCTGGCCAGCCACAGCTCCCCAGGGACACCACAGGGACAGAGTGGACAGTGACCCCTCAGCAGAAATCATTCCCAGGAAATGTGGTTGTGCCAGGGAGCTGCTCTCACTCAGCTGCTGTTTGGTTCTTCTCCCACAGAACAAGGACACCTATGAGCCCTTCTGCAAGGTCCCGGTGATCACCTCCTCCAAAGAGGAGCAGAAGCTGATTGCAACCTCCAACAAGGTGAGAGAGACTGGGATGTGCCATGGGGAGAGCTGGGGTGTCCAGCTGGAGAGGAGAACCTTTGTGGAGACCTCAGAGCTCCTTCCAGTGCCTAAAGGGGCTCCAAGAGAGCTGGAGTGCTGGACAAGGGATGGAGTGACAGGATAAGGGGTGATGCCTTTAAGCTGAAGGAGTGCAGGGTTAGATGGGATATTAGGAAAAAATTCTTCCCTGGGAGGGTGGGGAGGCCCTGGCTCAGGGTGCCCAAAGCAGCTGTGGCTGCCCCATCCCTGGAAGTGTCCAAGGCCAGGCTGGACAGGGCTTGGAGCAACCTGGGATAGTGGAAAGTGTCCCTGCACGTAGCAGGGAGTCCTGATAAGACAGAGGGAAGATAAGAATGGATGAGGATCCAGTCCCAGAAGGGGTCAGGAGGAATTGCAACCCCATTGCCAACTTGTGCATCACAGGTTTGCAGCAACAGCAGTAACACCACTGAAATCCCACAAGGAATTTGTTATTGCAGCTTCTCTGCGGGGCCTTGGGCTGAGCTGAGGTTCCAGCTCAGGCTGTGCTCCCTGGAACTCATCTGTGCTTTGTTTCTTACAGCCAGCAGTGAAGCTGCTCTATAACAGAAGCAACAACAAATATTCCTACACCAGGTAAGTGACATCAGCTGGAGTTGTTGGAAGTTTTTCATAGACTAAAATCCACTATAAAAATTTCCTTTTTCTTCCCCCAGACCCAATGACAGATTGGTGTTGGCAGGCACTCCATTTTTCCCCAATTAATTTCAAACTGGAGTCAGAAGGGAGTCTGCTGCCATCCATGCAGGGCTGAGTCTGTGCTATTTCTGTGCCAGAGGAGTTCCTCTAATCCTTAGGTGCAGCTGGCAGAGACTCCTGGCCAAGTGCTGTCTGCATTCCCATGGATGGCAGTGTGGTAGTTGAACACAGGGAGCTCTCTGAGTGGTGAAATGATCAAACTGGGGGCCTTGTCCTCTTTCCCTTATTCCCATATAAGTTTCATGACGTAACAGTGCCCATCCAGGGTGCTGAGCTCAGGAATGGTTTGAAGTGAAATAATAAGAATTAATTTCTTTGCTTTGCCCCATCCCTGAAAGTGTCCAAGGCCAGGCTGGATGGGGCTTGAAGCAACCTGGGCTAGGGGAAGGTGCCCTTGCCCATGTCAAGGGTGGGCTTTAAGGTCCCTCCAACCAAACCATCCTGGGGTTCTGTGACACTGGAATCTGGGATCTCAGAGTGCTCAGTGCTCACTGCTCCCACTCTTTCCACGCGCTCTGTAAATTCCCTTCCCACAGCAACTCCGATGACAACATGCTGAAGAACATTGAGCTCTTTGACAAGCTGTCCCTGAGGTTCAACGGGAGGGTGCTCTTCATCAAGGATGTCATTGGGGATGAGATCTGCTGCTGGTCCTTCTACGGGCAGGGCCGCAAGATCGCCGAGGTCTGCTGCACCTCCATCGTCTATGCCACCGAGAAGAAGCAGACCAAGGTACAGGGAAGCTGGGACAGTGACAGCTGAACAGGCTGGCACTTTGTCATTGTTCAGCACCTCTGGAGGGTAGTCAGTGCATTGAGAGTGGGGTAGGAGCTGGGGCTCATCCTGGGGGTGCAGCAGGAGCTGCCTGCACTGAGAAATTGGGATATTCCATAAAGCCCTGTGGTATTCCATAATCATGATATCCATAATGGTCAGTCCAGCTCTATCTTCAGACAAACTTGTACATTTAACCACATTTGGGTTTGGGAGTTGCAAGTAGATGATCTAGGGATTGAAGTAAATGATCTTTAAGGTCCCTCCCAACCCAAACCATTTCCTGGCTCTACAGCCCATGTAAGGAGGGATCCATCAATGGCACACCTTCCCTGCATTCTTCCCTTTCCCAGGAGAGATCTGCCTGGTTCTGGTAAAAACCCAACTTGTTGGACTCAAAAGCTGGAAGCAAAAAAATGAACTAGAAAGGATTGTCCCTGAAAGGATTTCTGTTCCTGGGGTGCAGTTAAGGAACAGCAACACGGAGTGTCAGGAACCCAAACCGAGGTAACCTGGCACCTGCAGTCAGTGACCTCCTCTTCCCTCCCTGCCAGGTGGAGTTCCCAGAAGCCCGAATTTACGAGGAGACCCTGAACATTCTTCTGTACGAGTCCCAGGACGGGAGGGGGCCGGACAATGCCCTCCTGGAGGCCACGGGAGGGGCTGCAGGGCGCTCCCACCACCTGGAGGAGGACGAGGAGCGGGAGCGCATCGAGCGCGTGCGGAGGATCCACATCAAGCGCCCCGACGACAGGGCCCACCTGCACCAGTGAGCCAGCCTGGGGACCCCCTCGGCTCTGGGGAAGGGGCTGCCCTGCAGCAGGACCAGGCAGTGCAACTCCTGTCCAGCACAGTCTGTAAATTGGGATTTGTAACAAACTCTAGGTTATTTGGGGTATTTAAATGCGGTAGTTGTAGGGCGAGGATCCATGAGGTTACTGGGCAGCCTGGAAAGGCCTGTTGAGCAGCTGGAGAAATGCCCAGAATTTTTAGCACTCTTGTCGTTGCTGTTTTGTGCTGGAGAGGAGGAGGACTGGCTTTCTGTGACTTTTGGTAATGATCCTGCACTTTAAAAGCAAAACAACGAACAAAAGGTCAGCCAGCCACCCTCCTTCCCTCCAGGCACTCCCTGACCCTCCTGGGCTGGGGGGAAAGGCAGGGACATGGACCCAGGGCTGCTGCAGAGACTCTCCAAAGAACAAATGGCACAGGCTGATGAGATTCCTGGAGTCTGGGGGCAGAGGGATCCCTCAGAGCAGGGGCTGCTCCCTCAGGTTCCCCACAGCTCTCAGGATCTGCTCCTCCAAGGGTTCAGTGGAGTTTCTGCAGCACTGAGCTGGGGACACCCATCCCTGTTTTATCCCTACAGTTCAAGGTTAAAATTCCTCCCAAAGGAGGAGAATCAGGAGCAAACTGTCCACGGTTGCTTTCCCTAGGAGTGGTGTTGGTACTGGTCAGTGCTTAGAGCTTCTGCCTGAGCCTGGATCTCAGCTGGGGGGTTGGTTTCCAGCAGCTCCCAGGCACCAGGAGTCACAGCAGGTTCAATCCCCCCGTTTTGGGGGTGCTGGTGGGGGGGCAGCAGCCCTGGTTCCCTTCTGGAGCTGATTGAGGAGCATTGCCCTGCTCTGAGTGAGGGGTAACAAGCAGGCAATGGCCCAGAGGCAGATATTCCCTGTTTGACTTCACCCTGAGGCTGTTCCAAACCCTCCCAGCCATGGCAGCTGTGTGTGGAAGGGCAGAGCATGGAGAAGGCCACTGCACTGTGGCTTTCTACGAGTGCTTTTCTCCTTCAATGAATATTTTATCTACCTCCTTGTCTCCTGTTGCCTGTTGTGGAGTCAAGTGACAGCAGTGGTGGGAGGTGGGCTGTCATTCCATAGGGCTGAGCAGAGCCACAGCTGTGACAGTTCAGGTCACCCGTCCTGGGAGGGAGAGAAACCTGAGGTAGGAAGTGTTAAACTTGCACTGCAGCAGCACCCGTGGGTGACACCAGAGCACTCTGCCCTGGGCTAGAGTTTCTTTTGACCCTTTCTCTGCAATATTTAGCACTGGCTTTAACAGCCACCCTCCTCTGGAGCAGCAGCAGCTCCGTGTTCCTGCTCCGAGGATCCCTGCTCCTGGCTCAGGGCTGCTGAGGACGTGGGAACAGTGTGACACCAAAGGTGCTGCAGCAGCACCAGCCACGTTCTTCTGTTCCACAGAGCTCGGTGGTAGAGGCTGAAACACACCAGGAAGTGGCTGTACAGTTTTGGATCATCAAGTAAAGCTCAAAGATTTCCAATTTAATCTGAGGCCATCTTTCTAGTAACCAAAGATCTCTCCCCATTGCAGGCAGCTGCTGGCTGTGGCAGGTGGGGTGTTATACCTGTCTCCTCTTTCTCCTGCAGCTGCTGATTGTTCACTGAGAGCTCCACAGTCTCCTGGGGGTTCAGCAGCTTCAGCTCTGTCCTGACACCTCAGGGCTTCCAGTTTGAGTTGTACCTAAAGCTGTTGGCAGCACCCTCTAGGGCAGTGCAGAGGGGGAAGGAGCCAGTGCCTCTCCCCTCGGGGCTGGGATGAGCTGAGGATGAGGCAGGGAAGCCCTGGGTTGCTGTTTCTCCAGCACTGTGTGCTTTGGCACTTACTGGTGATTCCTGGGCTGTCACTGGGCTTATCAGCATCTGCAGCAGCCCTTGGGGGTGCAGGCTGTGTCCCACAGAGGGGACCAGGGACAGCCCCAGTCCTGCAGCAAACCCTGCTCACTCCAGCTGGGAGCTGCTCTCCACTCATCCCCGGCTGTGCTGACCTGCAGACCCCAGAGCAAATCCAGTCCTGTGGGGCAGAGCAGCCTCAGCCCCAGGAGGTGACAGCAGTACCAAGCACCTGACAGGTCACAGCTACGTGATTAACTTCTCTGTAAATAGATCCTTAACTGGCTTCAGGCTTTTCCCTTTCAGGATATGCAAACTAAGTTCTTAAAAACCAGGGGAGGGCTGTTTTTAATCTTTGTACAGTGCTTTGTAGAGCTGTTGGTTTAGCAAAGTCACTCCAGGAGAGTTAAAGTTTCCATTTCAGTTTTGTTGCTGCATTTGTGGGCAGACTCTGTCTTAGCTCACTCCTGAGCTCACCCTCGGGGTGTGGAGTGGTGCAGCCAAGCTGTGCTGTCCTGGGGCCTGTCCTGTGCTGTCCTGGGCCCTGTCCTTTCCCTGCTGCCCCTGTCCTTGCCCTGGCCACACCCTGCTCATGCCCTTGCACAAATGCTCTCAGCCCTGAGCCTCGTTACTCTAAGTGGTTTTACTCTGAGCTCTCAGGTGCACCTGGGGCTCAGGGCAGGTGTCCTGGGCACAAGCAGCTCTTCAGATTATCCTTCCCTGCCTCCCAGTGCCAGGGAGAGCAGAGCTGGCTGCTTCCATCCCCCAGCACCAGCAGTGCCAGCACAGCCCAGGGCAGCTGAGCAAAGTCCCCCTGGGGAAGGGATTTTGTCCCCTCCCAGCTCCTGACACGGGTGGGGCTGCTCAAGGAGGGGACAGGGGCCAGCCCTGGTGTCCCCTTGCCACCTCTCTCCCTGTAGCACTTCCCCAGGGCAGGTTTGGATCCCCTGAGCAGCCCCTGGGCAAGGCTCCAAGCTCCCATCCTACCCTAGAGCAAAGCATAGGTAGAACCTTTCAGTCTGAATGGAATTGTTTCATGGACAACAGCAAATTCCTGTTCTGTACAATCATTCCCACCTGTCCAGACTTCTGCACAGAACAAGCTTCAGCTGGATTTCAGTGTATGGTTGATGTTTGCAATATGTACTTTTGGTTTTTTTTTTTAATATAACACAATAAATTAGAAGATATTTCATATTTACATGTGTGTCACTTTATTACTTGCTTGGAGCTCAGTATCCTCATGGGCTGTGTGGCTAGAGGAATTTTTGGGATGAAATACCAGATCTCCATCCTAATTAATGTCAGTTTGACCTCCCAGCCCTCCTTGTGGGAGAGGCCCAGCTGTTGGGATTCTCTCTGCCTTGAGAAAAGTTGGTTTTAGACCTGGGTTAATACTGCTCTGCATTTCCTGCAGTGCTCCTGAGTAGTGAGTCAAAGCACAGCTAGAAAAGCCTTTTGGCTTCTGTCCTAATCCTTCCTGACCTCTCAGAGATGGAGATTTTGCCTTGGAACTTTGGGGATGAATGTCCCTGTGACCATGTAACGAGCGTCTCCTGCTGGGAACGTTACAGCAACGTCAGGGATTTTATTTATCTATACTTGAATAGTTTTAAGCTATAAAAAAAAGAGCCTAAAAGATGCAAACAAACTCTCAAATCACAGCAGCCCTGTGGCATCAGAGATTCCAGGGGAGATGTGAGGGCTGGTCTCATCCTGCAGGCTCCTTTCTGTCCCCAGCCAAGGGAACAGGAACTGGTTCTCATCAAGACCTTTTTGGGGTTGACACCTGGGAGGAGAAGAGGAAGGAACCATTAAATCAGGAATTCTCAAGGTGCCTGGGAAGAGAGGTGGTGGTGGAGTTCCTATTTGCCCATTGGTACATAAAGGCAATTCCCTCTGTCTGCAGGATGGAGAATTCCACTTGGAATTCCTCCTTGGAGCTGGCAGCTCCTCAGAGGACCTGCTTGGCTGACAAGAAGTGCCTTCCCTCCATCCCACAACCCCTTTCAGGAATAAATTGGTTGAGGGAGGTGAAAAACATCCCCTGAGGCCTCATTTTGCTGGTGCACATTGAGTTTGGGTCAGACTAAATTCTCTGAGTGCCCACACCAGGAACCAGCTTTGTTCTCCCATCCTTGGGCCAATTCCTGCACAATCCCTGGAGCTGCAGCTCCCAGCAGTGTCATGGATCACCTCATGCAGGTGACACTGATGGGGTGGTCACCTCCCCAGGGCCAAATCCTGCACAATCCTGGAGCTGCAGCTCCCAGCCCTGTCATGGATCACTCATGCAGGTGACACTGATGGGGTGGTCACCTCCTGCCTGGTAGGAAGGAGGGGCTGTGCTCTCTGCAGGTGCAGATCCAAAGGAGGAAGCACCAGGTGCCTCCGTGGGCCCAGCTGAGGCCTTACCACTGTCAGCTGTCCAGTTTTGTCCTTGAAGACCTGAGGCTCTGGCCCCACGGTGAACACCATGGTCCCCTCCTTGCCGGAGCCCACGCGGAACCGGAGGCTGGAAGCACAGGAGGGCCCTTGTCACAAACATATTTAATGAGAAATCATTTCCTTAGGATTTTTTTTCTCCTGAGAGGCCTCAGAAACGAGATGTAAATAATAATTATCTGCTGCTTTGGAATGCAACAGGTGAATCTGTGATTGGTCTCATGTGGTTGTTTTTAATTAATGGCCAATCACAGCCCAGCTGACTCTCTGGTCAGTCACAAGATTCTATTATAATTTCTTTTCTATTCCTTTCAAGCCTTCTGATGAAATCCTTTCTTTTATTCTTTTAGTTTAGTTTTAATATATCATTTTAATATCATATATATCATAAAGTAATAAATCAGCCTTCTGAAACGTGGAGTCAAGATTCTCATCTCTTCCCTCATCCTGGGACCCCTGTGAACACCACCACAGCCCCTGGAGAGCTCTCCCCACAAGAGGCTTTACTCCAAACCCCCTTTATTTCTGTTCCCTGGGCAAATCTCGTTAGAGGAGCAGATCAGAGCCTCCAGCTTAGGTGAATTTCCTAAACAATTGCATTATCCCAGCGAGCCCAAGGGGTTGATGAATGGAACAAGGCTGCCCAGCTCGGGCTTTTGAGTGTTCTTGGTGCAATTAAGCACTGGAAGCTAAGCAGATCTGACCTGGAGGAAAGCACTGAGCACACCAAATCTAATTAGAGCTGAAATGCAAAGGCCAGGCTGAAGAGCTGGAGCAGAAGTGCAGGTTTCACCTGCCAGCTCCAATTCCCAGAGAGGTTGGAGACATGGGCTGCATCCACCTGCCAGGAGCTCGGGGCTGGCACTGGGAGGAATCACATTTTGGGCCTCCTCAATCCTTCTGGGAGAGGAAGGATTTGTCCTGATGTGACCCACAGCTTCCCAGCTGGCTTTCCTGAGGCTAATGGGATCCCCTGTGGGACCACTAAAGCCACGACCTCACACCCAGGTCACATCAGAAAACTGAAAAAAAAAAAGTGAGTTTAAAATAAAATCACCTAGAAATAAGTTGGGTTTAGGCAGGTGGGGCATGGGCAGCTGTCAGAGCAGAGCAGCATCCCTAGCAAGGTACAAGGACTCATTGGAATGATTTTTAATACATTTTCTCTCAGTGCATCCCATTTCATCTCCCTGTGCCTCTGGAAGTCACAAAAACAGAGGAGCTGCTGCCCCAGACCTGTCCAGTTTTGGGCACTGTCTGCTGGGGTGATTCAACAGTCTTGACCTAATCCAGGCCTAAAAATTGAATTAAAAAATTTTATTCCCATAAAATTGAACCTTCCTTACCTCCCCTTCACCACTTTAACCACGCTTTGCTTGTTGGCCAATATGCAGAGCTTGGTCACTGTCTCAAAGACGTGCTCACACTGCAGGATCACATCTCCCTGGAAACACAAAAAAAGAGGGATAAAGTCACCTGGCATCACCTGATGGTGCAGAGAAACTCCTTTGGAATGACTACCAGGCAGAAGTGACCAATTCAAACACCCACTCCAGGGATTATTTAGGATTTTTTTGTCTAAAAAAAAGGCAGAAATGTGTCCAGAGAAGAGGATGGAGAATCAGCCACACCAGGAAGGGCTGAGGGAACTGGGGGGGCTCAGCCTGGAGAAAAGGAGGCTCAGGGGGGATCTTCTCATTCTCCACCACTCCCTGGCAGGTTGGGATTCCAAGTGAAAGTTTTCATGTTGAGACAGCAAGGATGTAAAGGCCTGGCTGATTACACACTGAATAAACACCAGGAATTGTGTCATTCCAGGAGTTTATAGGATGGTATTGGAGGCATCAGCCCCTCACTTGAACCACCATCCCCATTCCCTACCTTCTTGTCCTCAGGAACGTGAATGACCACGATCCCATCACTCAGGTTACTGGTGGAGATCCCTTCAAAAGAAGCCCAAAATTAGAGGGAAACACCAAACCCAGCTCCACACCACCCTCATCTCCTTCCCCCAGGAGAAACAACTCCAGCCCCATGTGGTTAAAGGGGAAATCACATTCCTGAAGGAGGGTTCTGTCCTTCCTTAAGAGTGAATATTCCTATTCTTAAAGCAAAACACAAAAAGCTCCTACTTTGATTGACTAATTAATCTGAATTTTCAAAATATCTTCTGCAGGTCCCTTTATGTCACCCACCGTCCATAGCACAATTCCTACAGTGGTGATTTAAACCCCTGCATGAGCTGTTTGCCCCAACTGATTTTGGTAACAGAAGAGGGAGAAGGATCCATTCTACCCCTGAACTGTAGTTCCAACAGTGCCAGGATTAAAAAATACCCACAAACAGAGTAGGAAATGTTTGTGTTGTTTTTTCTCCCTGTCAGCAGAAAGTGATGTCCTCCTGCATTTAAACATTTCAAGGAACTCTTACTCATAAAATTTTCCTTCAAGACTTTGTCCAGCCCCCAGGAAAAGAGGGACAGATCATTCCAATATCCTTGCAAGACAAAGTTTCAGAATGCCATCCTTCCTAAAGGATGCCTGGCAGGACAGCAATCCCCACAACAACTGAAAATCATCGTGGAGTGGTTTGGGTTGGAAGAACATTTAGGATCATCCCATTCCACCTGTCCTATTATTCCAGATTGCTCCTAATTCCACCCAGCCTTGGACAATGACTCCCAGAGGTACCTTTCAGGGTGGAATACTCGATTTTCTGTTTGATCTTGGCCATCTCCACCACGTAGGCCGAGCTCTGGGTGAGCACCAGGAGCCGCTCGCGCGCCTTGAACCCGTTCCTGTCGTATTTCACCACGGGCGTCACGTACTGAGAACAACGGGCTGGAATCAGCATCTCCACCCCTGCAAGCTCCTGATCCAGGGGGTTGGATTCTCCTGGCTGGAAGCAGCTCAGAGAGGAGCAGCTGCAGGTCTCAGCTCACAGGGATCTGGATTCCCTACACTGGGAAATCCAGGAGGCAAAATCCTGGGAATGATGGGGTCCCTGTGCCCTCTATGCCATAACCATGGGACACTCCAGCTCTGCCCCTCCCCTGGACAGGGCTAGGAATGTTCTTTAAGCTTTCATTAAAACGAATCTTAAATAACTCTTAATTAGGTTTTCAATTATTTCAATCATTTATCTCAATTATTTTGAGACCCGTCTCTAATTTAAAAGCAAGGAAATGGTAGCTCTTCATGGAGCATTTCTTCAAGGAAATGCTGCTCTTCATCAGCGCCCGTGTGAGCAACCAGCTCCAGGGCTCCAGTGAATGTAATTCCAAGAGTTCTGTCCTTCCCTTACCTTGATGTTCTCCCCACGGATGAGCTGCAGCACTTTGGGGTTTAGGTCATTCTCTCCTGAGGAGCAAAACATAAAAACAAACTGGGTGTGGGTGCCAGACCCACAGCCCCAGACAGACACTCTCCATCCCTCAGCAAACTCCAGAGAGCTGGTTTAGCTGTCCTCATCCCAACTTTTTACTCTTGGAATATTCCCTTCCAAACCCAGGGTGGTCACCTCCAGCTGCTCCTAAACCCATTTTGATGACTTTTCCTGCCTGACAAGTAAATTCACACCAGGAGTTTCTGCCTGGTTTTGGGCCTGCTGTTGGTTCAGACCCTGGTCCATCCATCCCAGCCCCCAGGGAATTCTGCTCAGGTTTATGGATCCCAGTTTGAGAACAACCCAGCAGTGGTGTCATGTCACTGGATGTGACAGGGAGGAACTCCACTGGCAGGTGATGCTGCCTCTGCCAGGAGGGAATTTCTCTTGGAAAATGAGTCTGTTTGGTCAGGCAGGAATTCACAGAGCCAGGAGGACGTGGCTGAGGCCTGCAGGGGTTTTCTGCACTCACTCAGGCGGGTCTCCAGGAAGGGCTGGCTGAGGCTCTCCAGGTACCCCTCCTTCTTCCCACTGAAAACAGCGCTGGTCACCACCTTCTGCTGCAGCTGGTGGGAGAAGGAACAGCCTTGAGCCTCAGAATTTCATCAATGGGAACACCAGCAGGGACAATGCAAACGCTGCCACTCCACAGCATCCTCCTGCTCACACACTGCCCCCCTGAACCATGGAATCTTGGAATTGTGCTGCATTTCTTCTGAGAGCTTTGGGTTATTCTGGAAAAATCCCACATATTTTTGGTATTTATGGATTTTTTCCAGTTATATGGAGAGCAGAGTTCATGCCAAAAAATTAATCTCCACCTCTCTGCTCTCTCCATCATGAGGAACACCTGGCTCCAGGAGTTTGCTGTCCTGTGATGAGAAGTTTGCTCTTATCCCTGAGGGACTGATTGGGGCAGCAGGATCAGAAGGTGCTGCCTGTGTGCCAGGGGGATCCTCAGGGATCACAGCTCTCTGAACTGCCACATTTGCATTCCAGGGGTTGTTACCTGCACTTTCCTCTCAGCAGTGAGCCCTCGGCAGTATTTCCTCACCAGGTTCCTCACGCAGAGTTTCTGGAGCATCTCAGATGTCTGCATTAAAAAAAAAATCAGGAAAAAATAAAGTAGGGAAGTTGTACAAACAGCTCTGTCTGTGCCACGAGCCTAGAACCCCTAGTCCATGGGATTAATTTTGTCTTTATTAGGGCTCGTGAGTTCACTCTTCTGTCAGTGCATTTTCCCTTTTTATTGCTTAAACCAACAGGAAACTTCCTCATTTCTCTTGCAAAGACCAACCACAGTGCTATTCCACCCATTCCCACCCAAACACAGCAGATCTTGGGGTTTTCCAAAGGCTCTGGACAGAGGATGAGCCAGCAGCAGATCATTTTCTCCCACCTGGAATGTGCACACCCATGGCCACCAAACAGGGGGCATCTCCACCTCTCCCAAAGCCTCCAGAACCCCTCACCTCTTCCAGGATGGAGGGAGGCCGGAGCCAGCTCTTGTCCAAGACATTTTTTGGGAGGTGGTCTCGGAGCTTCATCAGGTAGTAGTACTGTGAAAGCCTCACAAAGTCCCTGTTCTCTTCACAGAGGGGCTTCTTCCGATTGATGAAGCCGTTTATGAACCTACAGAAAATAGCCCAGAAATCCATGGAAATGAGGGGAGGGACAGGCTAAGGATCACTGGTGTTAACACTGAGGGTCAGCCATGGAAATCTCAAGCTTTAGAATATTCTAAATATTAACAATATTTAGTTCTGTTGGCCAAACCACAGCTCTTTGGAGTTCTGAAGGAATCAGCTCTGCTTCAGGGTTTAGGGGAGTGGAGAGGGGGAATGAAGAGAATGGAGGGGTATGAGAAAAATTATGAGGAAATTCCTTCCCTGTGAGGGTGGTGAGGCCTGGCACAGGGTGCCCAGAGAAGCTGTGGCTGCCCCTGGATCCCTGGAAGTGCCCAAGGCCAGGTTGGACAGGCCTTGGAGCAATCTGGGACAGTGGGAGGTGTCCCCTTGGCAGGAGGGGGAACTGGATGGGCTTTGAGGTCCCTTCCAACCCAAACCATCGTGGGGTTCTGTGGCTGGGCAATATGCTTGGGACAGTTACTTCCTGATGGTCTGCACTGCCCACGTCCTCTTCTTGGCTGCCCTCCGTGCCAGGGCTCCTCTCCAGCAGGCCTCCAGCTTGATTGCTGCAAGAGGGAATCATTCCTGGGCTTTGGCCTTCACATTCACCCAGCAGGAGCTAAAACTGGTTATTCTGCTGCTCTAAAAAGCAGCTGGTGGGAGCAGCAAGTTTGGAAGGTTTGTTCTCCGCGGTGGATCAAGTTCCACCTGTGCTGTGGGGCTCAACATCAAGGGCAGGCCTTGTCCCCGCTCTGCCTCCCGCTGTCCCTGCCCACAGCCCAGAAAGCTGCTTTGAGCCTGCACTTTACATCAGCCTGATGTGATAAGAGGGGTTTTTCCCCCCAGCAGCTGAGGATCAACCCTCAGGTACCCCAGAATGTCCCCAGTGTGTGACAGAGGCTGCTCAGAGCTGCTCCCACAGCTGAGCCAAGAGCAGCTCGTGGTGTGAGGGTCCAAACAGAACCAAAGAAACCTCTGGAAAAGCTCTGGGAATGCACTGAGTGCAGCTGCCACCTCCTGTGACCCCAATAGCCCCAAGTGCTGCCCACAGCCCCAAGGATTTGGGACCTCACAGGGCTCCAGGCCCTGAGGAAAGCCCCCAGCCCTAAGAGAATCCCCCACTGCAGAGCCTGTACCTGCTTTCCTCTTCTTCTGGTAGGCTCTTTTCCCAAGGAATCCTTTGTATTTGGCCTGGAGCCTTGAAACTGGAAAGAAGGCAGAGACATCAGTGGCACCTGCAGGGCCAGGGGGGTGAGGAGCTGAGCTCCTGCCCTCCATGGCACAGGGGACAGAGGGCATCAGAAGCTGCTCCTGTGGGCACCATGCCCTGTAGGCACCATGCCCTTCAGTTCTGCTTCTCAAGGGACCCCCAGGATGAGACAGAAGAGACCCCAACCCAAAGGGAAAGGCTCTTGGTGCATTTGGGCATGGACAGGGGGGTACTTATAGGACTGAGGAGCTCCAAAGGAGCCACAAATCCACAATTCAAGGGATTTCCCCCCAGCCTGGAGCAACTTTATCGAGTTTTCTATGGATTCTAAGAGCTGTGCAGATCAGGGTTGGGAGAGCCCTTAAAGCCCATCCCATTCCATCCCTGCCATGGGCTGGGACACCTTCCACCATCCCAGGTCCCACCCAAGACAGAGGCAAGAAGGTCCCAGACCAAGGGAACTGGAACCTTACTCAGCAGGTGCTTTCTGTACTCAAAGGCATCTTCTGTGGCAAACAGGGTCTTTGGGAAACGGATGAATATTTTGGTTCTGAAAAAGAGACCAGGAGCAGGTTATCCATGGTGAACCTTCCTTCCTGAGCAGGCTCAGAGACCCCCAAACAGCTGCAATGCCACCCAAGCCTGAGCTGCCTTGGGCTGCCCAGGGAAGCAGGAGAAGCTGGAGCCCTAACACAGGAATGGAAGAAATGAGGTTGGAAACAGGTAAACCATGGAAACAGGTTTATTTAAAAAAAAATATTTTTACCATGGAAACAGGTAAAAATAATGAGGAAATTTGTGCATCTGAGGGTTTTATCTCTCTCCTTGCTCCTGTCACAGACAGGACAGAGGATCCAGGACAGCAAACACTGAGCAGCCAGAACAAGGAACTTACCTTCCTAATTTGTACTCCTCAGGCTTGTAACCAATGTGCTTGATGAGTCTCTCCACACCCTCTGCTGCTGGCCCATGCCAGTGTGGCCAGGTAGCTGGGCAGAGACTTTTGTACCTGAAACATCAGCAGGACATCAATGCAAACAACCTGAAGTTTGAAGAAATCCTTCCTGAAACCACCCCTGAAATTCTCTCTGCTTCACTCAAGGCAGGAGATGCCAACGCAGATAAAGCCAGTGCAGATAACAACAGGCAAAGGCTATTTTTGAAGCAGAAGGGGTTCTGCTGACAACTCTCACTGCTGGGATGGGAGCTTTGCTTGTTCTGCAGCCCTCAGGAGGGCAGGATTAGCGGGCCAGAGGGGAGGCAGCCCCCTCACCTTTGCAGGAAGAGCTCGTACTTGCGGCGGTAGGCGAAGCCGGCGCGCCTCACCCGCAGGTGCTCCATCAGCCCCAGGTACTTCACCTGGTGTCGGATCAGGAAATCATCAAACTTCCCTGCAGCAAAAGCACACCTCCACTGGTCAGTTCTGCCTGGGGAAGCTCACCCACGTCCCCATGAGTTGGGGGAAATCAGGAAGGAACCAAATCCCCAATCACCCACGGGGACAAATTCACCGCCTGCTTAAACAGTGTTTGAGCTTCTACTCTTAACCAATCCGAAAATACCACCATCACAGCAGAAGATGGAGGCCAAGAAGAATGAGAAAGGCTGGACACGCCCAGATCCCTCCATCTTGCCTCCTGAACCCCCATTCTAAAAACCTGAAAATCTACTTTTTGACCCCATGATAAATTCACTATCATTCTACTTAAACTGTTGTGGCTTGAAATCCTCCATGTAAAGGTTGGTAATTGTTTTTTCCAAGGGCTAAATCAAAGGTACAGGGGTCTTGGGCTCTGTGCCAAGGTCTCTGAGCCCCCTGACAGGGGCTGGAGCCCTCCAGGGAAGCCAGAGGAATTTCCTGGGTTCCCACACATCTCCACAACATACACACACTGAACTCTCCTCCAAAGAAATCCCTGTGCCCATTCCTTGGACTCAGCAGAGCCTCCAGGCCCAGCCTCACCAGGCTCCTTGTTCTCATTGGGTTTGATGCAGCGGATGTACGAGGGCTCCTTGGACATCAGGATCTCAATCAGACTCGTCAGGCTGTTCTTGAACTGGGTTGCAACCTAGGACAGCATCAAAAGGACTTACTGAGCTCTGAACTCCTCCCTGCAGGAAGGGAAATGGACTCCCTGCATCCAGCTTAAACCTGGAAGCAAAAGCTGATGGCAGCCTGGAGTTTTTGGGATCAGGGATTAAACCAAGGCCTGGGGAGCTGGGTTGATATTCAGAATTAAGACTGAAGACAGAACTCACAGTCTCTGGCCTCCTCCTGTTGTCCAGCTCTGACAGGAGGAAACACTCCCTGATGATGCTGTTCTTGGAGTTGCACAGCACCTAAAACAGGAGGAGATAAAAGTTGTCCTATTAAGCAGCCCTTCTACTCCTCCTGGGAGCAGCACAGCCCTGAGAACCTGCACAGTTACCTAAAGATCAGTGCTAAAGAGAAAAGGATGTTTTTGTTTGCTACAGAGAGTAAATAAATCTTCTGCACAAAGCAGGTGATGTAAAAGAGCAGCATCTCTTTTTTTTGTGCTTACCTCCTTTAGGTTTCTGTACAGCAGATCATTATTCTTCTCCAGAAATCCTGAAAAAAAAATTTGAATTAAAAGAAAACAGGAACATTCACATCCTCAAAATTCTCACTGCAGCCACATTTAAGACTTGCAGGTCAGTGCCTGCAGAGGGCAGGGATTTTGTAATTCCTCTTCCCATCAAGTCACCATCACCCACAGCAGTTCAGGAGTTCAGGAGCTCCAGCCTGGCCACTCTCACTCACCCACAGCACAGTAAGTGACCTCTCCAGCGTAGTGGAGGAGGCGGAAATCCACCCAGTCGATCGATTTCCGCGTCTTCTGATCCGCCAGCTTGCGCCTGCCGAGGGGAAAAGCCAACAGAACACCAGGAGAAAGAGCAGCAGAGAGATTCCCTCAGCTTGGGGACAGCTGGAAAGGTGGTGTTTGGTCCTATTGATGGGGTTGTGACTCATCAATCGAGTTATGGCCCTCGAGCAAACCATCATCTCTCCCTGCTGGCAGCTCCCACAAACTCCCCAGGATACCTGGGATCTACTCATGGCCATTTGGCAGTGATCACCCATTCCAGAAGTATTTCTATTTCTTCCCATAACATCCATTTAAATACATTTTTACTGCTTATGTGGGGGGAAAAAAACACCAGCTTCCTCAACCCCAAAGCAAACTCAGGGGGGAAAGGATTTCAGATATTTTTGCCCTAGAGCAAGAACCCAAATACAAAGGAAAAATCCAAATGTTCGAGAATAGCAGGAATATTTCAGAAAGCAAGGATTCCTGAGGGGAAAAAAAAAAAAAACAAACAAGAAAAAAAAAAAAGAGCAACTTCACAGCTGAATTTTCAGCTTTGTAAGCAGTCACAAACAGCAGAGCTGAGTGTCACAACAGCACGTTCGTGTATCAAAGCTCCTTCCAAGAGCAGATCCCGTGGAAGCAGCTCCAGCACTTCTATTTAAAGCTTTTAATCAGGCAGAACAGCATTAAGGCACATTGTGGTGACAGGGAAGTTGGCTACAAATTTTCCACTTGGCTGTGGCGGAGTTCAGAGCTGCAGGAACAGTGACAGCTCAGCACTGTCACTCTCAATTGATGACTTGTCACAGCCCTTCAGCAGCTCCTGCAGGGAAGTGCCAGCACAGCCCGGCGCCAACGCGCTCAGCTGCCACCAAAACGGGTTCCAAACCCCCTCCAAATGGAGTATGAACCAAAATGTCACTCATCTGGGGGAGAGGAGCACGAGAATTTTCTCTCCTCTTCATGCTCCAAGCTCACACAGAACAAGATGGGTGTAAATATTTACATATCCCCCCTCAGCCTCAGGCATTTGGCTCCTTGTCACAACATCTTCAGCTTTTCCTGGAGTGCCTGGGGACCAAAGCCTTCTATGGCCAAAGCCATTGAACCTTCCTGGGCTAAAATCCTGGGTTAAAATCCCCTAATTTTGGTGTGGAACGACAGACTCAAAGCTCAGCATCAGAGCAGTGAAGAGACAGAGCCCTGCTCACACCTCCCAGCACCCCGGATCCACCAGCGGAGATTCCCAACATCAGGCACTGGATGGGCTCTTTGATTCCCTCTGGGACAAGGCAGAGATTGTTCCCTCCCCAGCCCTGGCATGGGTTTGGGATGGGAAGGGTCTGGGGTAGGATACAGAGGGTAAATGCATACGTCACGAAGTGGGCATGGTCTCCTACTTTCTCTTCCAGCTTTTCCAAGAAGCTCAAATCAGTCGCTTCCCCAGGCCGTAAGCACTCCTCATCCTGCAACAGCAGGCACTGGATCAGAGCTGCTCTGAGCTCACATTCCCTCCTCAACAAAATTTAGGACAGCTTTGCCCCACAAACCCAAAGCTCCATTGCAGGGGAAGCAGAACATCCCCCACCTTTAACTCCCCCCAAAATTGGATCCTCTCCCTCATCCTCTGGGTGTTTGTTACAGGAATCTGTGTTTGTGTTCTGGATAACACAGACCCATCCCATAATTAGAGGGGGAAATGTGATTAAGAACCATTAGAGCAAGGCACAGGCCTCTGTTCTTACCAGGATGGAGATTATTCCTTTGTGCTTCTGCTCAACCAAGTCGCAGATGATTTTGTTGTTAAAATATGGGATTGGTTCCCACTGGAAAAGGGAAAAAGGAAGAGCAGTTTTAGATGAAGACCTTTTCTTTGCAATTTTTAAAGTTCTTTGGTACTTAAATAAGATACAGCCTCAGATCCCACTGAAATGAGTGGTGAGAATTAGGATCCACTGAGGGAAAAGGTGACAGCACAGTGATCCACGATCCTACTCCAGAGTTCTCCTGCTCCCAGCAGCCCACACCATCCTCTTGTTCTCTACATAAATCCTCTCCATCCTCCCATGTTTTACACTGCTGGAATCCCTTCTTCTCCTGGGACATTGTCACTGCTGAGCATCTGAGTTTTAGGGAAGGCCCTACTTCTCCCTTAAATGATGTCAATTAAATCTGGGCTAAATTGCACTTCAAAAGGGCTGCAGAAAGAGACCCCTGCAAATCCTACACTTCCCAAGGGAACAATAACAATCTAAAAAAGCAGGATGACTTTCACACTGGTGATCAAAAGCATTCAGTGTAATGGCAGTTCAAAGGGAAAAGGAAGGGGGAAATATAATTTACCTCAATGCCCTCCAGTTCATATTCCTCCTGCTCTGCCTTCAGGGTCATCTCAATCAGCAGCTGCTGCAGCTTCTCATTGCAGTAATTAATGCAGAACTGCTCAAAACTTCAGGGAGGTTAAATGAGCAGCAGGTTTGATGTGATCCAGGGGCACTTTTGCTTCTTCCTCCACCCATTCCCATATAGAGACCAAACCCCCATTTCCACAGGGACCAAATTCCCCATTTTTCCATGGACCAAACCCCCCATTCCCACACAAACAAACCCACCCCTTGCTCCCACGCTGTTGCACCACAGCCGAGGGCGCTCTCAAAAATTCATGCAGGAATGTCCTGCACCCCCAGGTCACTCCAAATCCCAGCTCTTACCTGTTTGTGTCCAGCACTTCAAAGCCATAAATATCCAGCAGGCCAATAACTGTTTTCTGAGTGGAGTCCTGTCAAAAACACCCCTGCTCTGCCATTGCTCCTTCCCTGCAGGTGGCTGCTCTCACCTGAACTTCAAACTTTCAGAGAAATCTCAGCAGAGAAGCCACTTTAAGGCAGGTAATGAACAGCTAAAACTCTTTAACAGGGAGTAATAAAGGGTTTTCCAGCTCGGGGCTGGGGCATGTCCCAGCAGCAATTATCCAACATCACAGATATTTGGTGATGAAGGTTGTGGGGCCTCTCTGGAGAAACTGCTCAGCATTTTAGGAGCATTCAGCACCCCAGACAAGAAACCAACCTTGTTGGCAAGAGAGCCATTGATTTTGTTGACCAGCCATGTGAAAGTTCTTCCATAAATTGCTTTTGCTACGGCGTCCCGGGCATAGAATGCCAGGTCGACATTCAGTGGGCTGAGCACCTGGAAATAAAGATATCCCAGAGAGGAAGAGCATCACGGGGGATCAGAGCAAACCTCTGCACAGCCAGGTCACCTCTGTGGCTTGGAGAAGCAGCCACATTGTCCTACAGCACAGCACAGCCACCCTGGACTGCAGCAATTCCTGCAGGGGGTTAGAATGGAACCATTTAAGGTCCTTTCCAACCCAAACCACTCTGGAATTCCCTGATTTTCCCTAAAGCTTTATTTTCCACCACTGTTCCTTCAGTCTGGTGTATCCCAGCAGGTTGGGGGCACTACATTTTGGTGAGTATTAATTTAGATGAAGTGGGGAAATATTCTGACCTCATTTTACTTCTATACTATTTAAATAAAAATATAAAATGTTAAAAGAGTGGTTTTTACCAGTATTTTTCTCTGTGCAGCCCAGTTTCTCAGGAAGCACGGTGGACTAGGCAAGGGGAAATTGTTTGGCTCAAATACAAGTCCCTGTTCCAGCTTTTTAACAGCTCCTGCCTTGTTCAGCAGTAAAACTCCAATATATTTTAGTTTAACATCTCAGGCTGGAAGAAGGGGGTGTGGAGGAGAAGAGGGACAGCCAGAGGGATCTGGTTTACACTCAGAAATGGCTCCTCACCCACCCCCCAGCTGGGGGTCTCCCAGATTAATCTGGGACCACACAGAACTGCCTGGTACCTCCTCGGATCTGGCTTCGATCTTCCTGTTTGTGAGAGCTTCCTGCAGGATGGACAGGTGAGCACCCAGGAGCTGCAGGGAGAGAAATATCTGCACTCAGAGCACAGCCACAGGTCCCTGATTAAATAAGCAGCACTGTGAGGCACAACCCTCACCCCCTCCCCAGCCACCCCATCTTGGAGCCACAGGAAATCAGGAAATTTCAGGGCAAAAACTCGAGGTGCTCTACAACAAAAGCTGGGTGTGTTTAGAGTTATCCTCATGCTTTTGGGAATAAATATTTTGTAGCAATCAGATAAGAAAATCGCAGCAAGGTTCAGGTTTTCCTCCCAGCACTGGGAGTTCTGGGCCCGTCTGGGCAGAGGCACCTTGGAAATCCACTTGATCTGGGAGCCGTCGCGGATGATGGCGTGGCCATTGCTGTCCTCCTCAAACTGGATGTTCCCAAGGTGCAGGACACTGGCAACGATTCCAAAGAGATGCTGATAATGGGAGATATTCCATTAGAACATGGCTCATCACAGCCCTGTGGGGTGCTGCTGATATTTCCTGTCACTAATTAACAGAATTTTTGGCCGGGCTGAACGAGGTGAACCAGAGGATCCAGTACCACCCCTGGCATCATGCACTTCACCACCCACTCCCTCAATCCCACTCAATCATGGAATCCCAGAGTGGTTTGGGGTGGAAAGGTACTTAGAGACCATTTAGTTCCACCCCTGCCAGGGCAGGGACACCTTCCACTATCCCAGGTTTCTCCAAGCCCCATCCATCCTTGGACACTTCCAGAGATGGGGCAGCCACAGCTTCTCTGGGCAACCTGTGCCAGGGACCCAATTTCTTCCCAATATCCAATCCAAACCTACTCTGTGCCAATGGGAAGCCATTCCCCTTTGTCCTGTCACTGCAGGCCCTCTTCCAAAGTCCCTCTCCATGCTTCTTGTCAGCCCCTTCATTCCTGAGCACCCAAAATTGTCCTGTTCCACCCTTCACCCCTCTCCAAGGCTGCTCCCATCACTTCAGGAAAAGAGCAGAGCTCTCCTCTCTGAAATCCCTTTGCTCAGCCCCTTTTCACCACCAGTACCTCCATATCTTTTTCATTGAAGTCAATGATGGAAAAAGCTTTCCGGACTATTTTCCAGTCATTCTTGTCATTGATAGAAAACACTTTGGCACATCGACCCTGGGCAGCAAAAGATTAATTAATACAATTAATTGGTAAAGAACTTCTATTATCAGCAAACACAGATACTTTTGGGCACACCGCTTTCATTGCCAGTTCCCTCAGTGAGTTTTTTCACTGTTATTAATCCTGAGCATGGCTCCTTTGATCAAATCTTTCAGTTTATACTGGAAACCCCAAATAAATCAAAGAGAACATCACCATAAATTGGGTGAGGCTGTGCAGAGCTTGATCTTCCAGCCATCCTTTATTTTTAGGGTAAGAACACCTTCTGCCCAAGCTGCTTTTTCCATCCTTACAACTCCTGATGAGCTGCAGCTCCCACTGACCTGGATGAGGTACGCGTATTTCTGGGGGTTACGCTCCAGCCCCAGCCAGCCAAGCAGTTCCTTGTCTCCCCCTTCCAGCAGCTGGTAGAAAATATGGAAATTCCTCTCTCCGTGGTTTTGGTGGACAACTCGGGATTTCTCAATCAGGTAGCTGAGGATGTGGCCTCCCACAGGAGCTCCCTGGCAGAGCAAAGCAGGCAGATCAACACCAAAAATACCAATAATTGCTGTTTCTTTACTCCCAGGAATGAGGAACAAGCTCAGGAAAAGCCAAATTCTTCTGTCATTTATCTGCCACCTTTTGTTTAAGAGTGTCCAGCAACACTGGACAAGGATTTGCTGTCCTGTAAAAGTAACCTGAGCTTTAAAACTCTCTATCAGCTTTCTGTGGAGCACTGCCAGGATTGCCAGCAAGGCTGGAGGTTTTCAGGATGGATAAGCAGTGACCTCACCTGCAAAATGCAAGGCCTGCAAAAACAGGGTCAGAAATGTGCAGGGTAAGAATGAATAAATCCTGGGCTGCCTGCTCAGCATCCAGGAGGTTTCTCAGACACAGCTCCTTTCCCCAATGCTCCACTGAGTTTGTGCTCACCTTAAAATCAAACTGGATGTCCATGTACTTCCCAAACCTGCTGGAGTTGTCGTTGCGCAGGGTTTTTGCATTCCCAAAAGCCTGGGGGCAAGCAGAGAGGGAAAGTCACTCCTCACCTCACTGGGAGTAACCAAGACTTGCTGCTTCAGCCAAGTCCCACTGAATTTAGTGAGATTAAAAAAACACAAACTAATGCATTTCCATAGCTTTAAAGTGGAATTCAGCTAAACCAATTACTGATTTTTCTTATCTATCCCCAAGGAACTGCTGCACAGTGCAGTTCTATTTTCTTATATTTCTTCCAGCCATTCTCAAATCAAACCTCCAAATTCAAATTTTCTAACATTAAATGATACTAAATCCCAAATAGTCTTTCAGAGGCTGTGCCAATATTGGCAATTCTTGCTCAGGGCTGAAGATTTGCAGGGAATCCTGGAGCAGTGATGCCACCAACTCCAACCCCTCTGCATTTTTGGGCTTTTCTTTGGTTTCTCACCTCGAGGACGGGGTTGGAGAGCAGGAGCCGGTCCCGGACAGTCTGGAGCTGCTCCGTGGTGGGACAGGTGACTGCATAGTACTGCAGGATCTTCTTGGATGCCTCTGTCTTGCCAGCCCCACTCTCCCCAGAGATGAGGATGAAGTGGTTGTTGAACTCATTGCACATCACCCTGTAGGCGTTGTCAGCTATGGCATAGCTGGGACAGGCACAGGAGGGGAGACATCCATTAGGAATGGCACAGGAGGAGGAATAGCAAAAGTTTCCAAGAGTTTTTACTCCTGGTTTAGTGTTGGACAGGGTCATGGAATCCCAAAATGGGTTGGAAGGGATGGTAGGGATCACCTCGCTCTGGGCAGGGATACCAATGTGAAAGCCGAGCTCAAAACCTGAGCCTTACTCAAGGCCTGACAGCAAAAACCAGGGCTAGTGATGTGGACATCCCCCGTGGTGGCAGGAGAGCATTACAGGGAAATCCCAAATTAGGAACACCCACAGAGGTGCCAGGGGAACACTCACAGGTGTGGGGGCAGCTCAAAGAAGTTCACGCCCCGATAAAGCTGCATCTGAGACACTGTGTAAAGGTCCAGCTCCTGGTAGGGGTTCACAGACACGAGCAGAGAGCCAATGTAGGTCTGCAGGCAGAGAGAGCCTGGTGGGACACCTGCTCCACCCCAAAATCCCAAAGGAGGAGCCAAGGGACACCAGCTCCACCCCAAAATCCCAGAGGAGGAGCCAAGGGACACCAGCTCCACCCCAAAATCCCAGAGGAGGAGCCAAGGGACACCAGCTCCACCCCAAAATCCCAGAGGAGGAGCCAAGTACCTGAGGACATTATCCACAAATAAATGTCAAAACTGGTACAGAGCTTGTTGTGAGAGAACCAAACCAACCAAGCAGAACTCTTCCCAAACTTCTTCCAAAATCCCCTTGGTTATGAGTAAAGCCAAACCATGAAAGCAAGGTCAGAGCCTGACAATTTAAATGCAAGGATTTGGGATCCCTTGGTACTTCCAGGACCCTTTTCCTACTAAAGTTAACACAAAATAAAACCCTCAGCCCTTCCCAGACAAACCTTACCCTGCCTTCCTTCAATCACAGTGTTCCCTTTTCCATTCCCTTCTTATTTACTTCACATGCTTTAAAGCTTTACAAGGTAACTTAGAACAAGCTGAGATTTATTTTCATGAGTCAAAATAAATAAGTTACTCCTAGGTGATCACTCTGCTGGGCATTACCAACACCTTGTGAGATACACAGAGGATACTCAGCTCTTCCTCCTGGACCTGACCAACAAAGCCACCTAAGGGACATCTCACCAGCCACATGGCCACCTCAGGGACATTTCTGCAGCCACAAGGCCACCTAAGGGACATCTCAGCAGCCACAAGGCCACCTCAGGGGCACTTACATAGATGAGGTTCTCCTGGTAGCGCTTGCGAAGGTTGTTGAGGAAAGCAGCCTCGCTGGTGTGGGAATCCAGAAGGACAAAATCCTGCACCCCGACCTTGTCCCGGGCTATCAGAGCCCCCTCCATGATCTCCTCGCCGTTCTCGTCCACCTCCTCCTTCTACAACACAAAGATGAAGGTCAGGAGGGGGCAGAGAGGGCCCTTCCCAGGGACAAAAATCAGCCTTGCACAGGTAATTCCAAAAGATCATTATTCCAGCTTGTCCAAGGGCGGCAATTCCATCCAGGCTCTTCCCAGTCCAGACTCGCTGCTGTGAGCAGGAAGGAAGATCCCAGTTTCCACAAAAACTGAGCCAAACCCAGTCCTGGAACATGTAATCAGGATCTGAACACTCAATAACTCAGTCTAGACAGAATTTTCCAGGTATAAAGTTGGAATAAACAGTGGAAGGCACCAGAAAAACCTTTAGTTTTTTTCCCTTTATACAGATCTAGGCATGAAAATGGAGAATCCCTGGAAAAGGCTGTGAGGGGTTTGACCTGTAGGCAAAAAAGATGAATCCCACAGCAGCATTCTGCACAAGAATGTGTTTCCCAGCGCTTCCCAGCAGCAGCTCCAAGCCAGCTTTCAGTGCTGGCAGCAGATGTCCCCACACGCCAGCGAGAGGCACGGCCACTGCTGATAAAATCATCAGGGAGGGACCTGGGGATGATAAACCCTGAATCCAGCATCCCCCATCCTTCTCCAAAAGCTGAGAGGTGCAAAAAAGGCTGTCCCTGACACTACCAAATCCTCTTGCACCCTCCATTTCTGATGCTTTATGACAGAAATTTGATTTATCTGGGAAATTCTCACTGAGGGTCAAGCTTGATTTCCAGGCTATAAAAATGAACTGTGCTTTTAATTTTATTTATTTATTTATTTACTTACTTAAACCAAGCTGCTAATTTCATGCTAGCAAATAAAATAAACATTTTTGTCTACATATTTCATACACATTATGGTATGACAAATTATGGTAGGACAAATTATGTCTACATCACACATATCATGGTAAAATTGTGCTAAAGTTGGGTTTTCAGGGTTTCCTTTTTACAGACACCAGGATTACCCAGTTCAAGAGAAATTCCTATCCTAAGGCATAAATGGACAGAAATGAACTCGGTACAGCTGGAGCAGCTTACCTTGGAGCAAATTGCCTTGGAGTGAGCTCCCCTTGGAGGGTTCCAGGGTTGGAAAATTAAAGGAGGAACGTGGCTGAGCAGCCAGAGCAGCTCCAGGCTGTGCTCACCAGCCCAGCACCTCTGCTGTTCTCCTCCTGCCCTTGGGGACATTGTCCCATTTTGCTGCTCCACTGCTCAAGGGGATCTTGTGGTTGTGGGTGAGGTTTTCACCAAGCACTAAAAGGATGGTGATGCTCTGTTTGCACAGTTCTCCCCCATTTTTTAATTTAAATTTGATTTTTTTTCCAAAGCAGAAGCTTTGCAAATTGGAAATAGGCAGCAAATTGAATGTTCCTGCTGAGTTCTGGCAGGCCCTGACTTTAGAGGGAGGATTTTGGGATGAGCCTGCAAGTCCTGGTGGATTTGGGGCTTGGTAGATTTGGTAGATAAAATGAAGAGCAAAGGACACAACCACACAATATCCTTTATGACTGTGGCAAACTCAGAAAAATCAGCTCTTAAACAGGAATTTTAAGGTTATTTTCATTTTAGTCCAGCCTGTTCTTTGCATTTGTCTCTGAGTGAGCTGAGTTTTGAGATTTATGCTCAGCAGAAACAAAACCTCAACACTCCAGAAAGAAAGATTGCCTGAAAGCAGGTTATTTAGATAAAAAATAAAGAAATCACACCTGCACTCACTTGACACACAAGAAATGCCATTTTTTGCTTTGCTGACTGTCCCCAGCCCCAGGATACAGAATTCCTCATTTTTCAGGGCATGACCTGATTGTGATCACTTTTCTTTCCTGGCAGAAAGTTCCCTACTTTTTCATTTTAATATTAATATCCTTTTTTCCCTGCCCCCTGCACGTGACCACTGTCATTCATTTACTGTGCTTTCCTTAGCTCAGGCTCCATTGGTTTGGAAGAAAAAATAAAAGATTATTTTTGTTTTTCAAACCAACATCTGGAGAGACCCCACTGCCAGTTCAGGGAGGAACTTGGAAGGGGGAGAGAGAAAAGATAATAATGGTGGTAATAATAATAATAATTATTAGTATTAGTACTATTTATTTTTAATTTTTATTGTTTTGTTTCTGACAGATCTCTCAGGAAAAGGCACTTTTCCTTTCTCCCCCAGCTGGGAAGCAGGAAAGGATCTGCCCTGCTCAGGTTTCCTTAACCCACTTCTCTCACGTGTATGTTAATGAGAAAATGACACTGCTCCCCACCAGACAGAACTCCTGAACTCTTTTCTGGGCTGTTTCGTGCCCAGATTTTCTCAGTATTTTGCTGGTGCTGATAATTTTATAATCCCAGCACATTTTAGTGCCCTGTCCCCAGCCATTTCTGGAATTTCACTGCAATTTTTGTGTTTCCCTGAATAAGAGATGCCCCAGGACTCATCAGTGCACGTGAGCCCAGCAAGACACTGCTCGTCTAAAGGATTATTTCCCTTCCCTCATCACTCAGGAGCCAGGAGATTTCTTTCTCTCCCAAAGACACGAGCTTGATCAGAAAACCTCTCCCTCACTACAATGAAGGGTTTTGCTTTTCCCACAGGGATTTGTCTGTCAACAGGGAAACTGCAAGGAACTCTGTGGGATCACAGCACAGATTCCTGAGAAAGAGTCAGACAGAACAGGCCAGCTCCTTTGACAAAGTTTGCACCACTTTGAAGCAAGATCTGTTAAGCAAACTTTATAAAAACAGAATGAAACTTTGCAGAATTATTATTTATCTTCACTGGAGGATCAAAACTTCTTTTTTTTCAATTGATGCTCTTATTGATGTTTCTTTGGTTTAATGCCACAGAACAGAAGAGAAGGGGGTGCAGGGGGGAGGAGGATCACTTCTGAGGCCACAGCTATTTTGGAATCACTTGAAAAGCCCAAACCATGCAGGTGAGAGCCTCAGGTGGGCACCCGCTCACCCCATGGACCTTTGAAATCCTCACAGCTCCCACCCACGCAGGGAACTGCTCCAAAAGGTCCAAACCCAGCTTTACTGGGCCACCAACAGCAAAAATTCTCCTCAAGGTTCCTCCACACCCCAAACCATCCCGGAGCTGCCGGATTTCCCTTCCACCACCCTGCAAACCCCGAGGTGGTTTTTATGTCGCACCTGAGTCCTGCTTTATCTGCACCCTCCCCTCACCTCCTTGTCCAGCCCGTGCTGCTTCCACAGAGCTCCCGGGGCTGGAATGGAGTCCCACGGACACGCAGGATCGTGTGTCGGGCTCTCTGCGCTCCCTCCTTGGGCAGGGATGCGCCATCCTCCCTCTTTAATGAATTATCCAAGAGCTGTCAGCGCCCAGCCCCGGGAGCTGCCGGCAGTGCCTCCAGGAGCTTCTGCTCTCACCAAAACACCCACGGCTGATTCTGGGGATGAACCGATGGGTTCTGACCTTCCTGATGGGAAATTTGGGCAAATTCGGGCACAAAATACATCCCAGCACTGCTCAGCCCCTTCCCACAGCTCCCGGCTTGGCTCCCACTAGAGGTCACTGCAAAACTCAGTTTAAGTCCGAGTTTCCATGGATTTTCCTTTTTTTTTTTTTTCCATATGCAACAGGCAGTTTTCTCCACTCAAAAATTATTTTCCTGCTGGACATCAACTCCCACTTGGTGCCAGTTCTTCCTGCCTCTACCCACCAGTCAAATGCAACAAAAGAGATTTCCCCAATTTCCAACAGGATAAAACCCATCCATTTGGGAAATGTGCAGCACCCAGTGACCTCTCCATTCTCCTTCCATTAATTATGAGCTCTGTATTTAAGGAGTTTCCCACCCAAGCCCCACCTCGCTGGATGAGGAGCTCAGGTTCAGGTTCTCCAGAAATGGGAGAGCCCTTCCTGTGCCACAGGACACCTTGGTCTTACAGCAGCACTCAGGAACTGGATCTCTTCCTCATGCCTCAGAGCATGAGCCAGGCAAAGGCATTTCTGACTTACCCTCAGCTAATAAATACTGGGAATGAACAAAACCTTTCAAAACTTAAAATTAAAAAACCCTCAGTGAGGCACATTTCCACAGAGAAGTGGGGAAAGCACCTGTTTATCAGGCAGGTTGTTTAGACCCCTCTGTTCCCCAACAGAATCAGGATTTGGTATCAGAAACAGGTAACAGGTTTTGGTAGCAGAAAGTTAATTTTTCCCACCCAGAGCACATTTCTATTCTGATCTCTGCAAAACATCTCCTTCCCACCACCTTCAAGCCTTATCTAAGGCTGGGCACAGAAATCCTAAAGCCCAGTTTGGGCTGTTTGTTCTGCTCTGTCTCCACCTGGCACCACAGAATCATGGAATATCCTGAGCTGGAAGGCACCACAGGGATCATTATTCACTCCTGGCCCTGCACAGACATCCCAGCAATCCCACCCTGTGCATTTCTGGGAGTGGTGTCCAAATTCTGGAGCTCTGGCAGCCTCAGGGCTGTGCCTGTTCCTTGAGGCTCAGCACCCTCTAGGGCAAGAACCTTTCCCTGATATCCAGCCTAAACCCCACTGACACAGCTCCAGCATCCTGGAAATTTCTGTGACACCAAACTTTTCATTTTTGCCTTTTCTCTGCTGTTACAGCTCTGAGACAAAAGCATATAAAAGTGGTGCCACAGGAAAGAGCAGCAAGTGAACATCCCTGGAGTCATTTGGTTCAAAAGAGACACGAGATAAAAAATAGACATGAGATTAAAAATGGACACAAGATTCAAAATGGACACGAGATTCAAAATAGACACAAGATCCAAAATGGACACAAGATCCAAAATGGACACAAGATCTAATAGAGAGTGTCAGGCTGGCCCAGCACAGCTGAGCTGGGAGCAGCACTGCTAACACACATTCCCTCAGGAACATGGGAGCTCTGTTTTGGAAATACTCCTTTACTGAGAGAGGCAGCAGCTCCTGACCCATCCTGCTCCCCTCGTGTGCTCCAGGAATTCGCTCATTAGGAGTCCTGGGCTGCAGGGATCACAACAAGGAACCCCCCAGCTCTGCTCCACCCTCGGCTCTTTGCAGGAATTGGCCCAAGGGGCCGTGACCAGGGAGAATGGAAAAGGAAGATGTTCTGCCAGAGGCATTGGCAGGGTCAGCAGGGGAGCACGGCCACGTCCCGGCAATCCTGGATCTTCCTCTGGCCGTGACCTCGGGGTCAGGACTGCAGCACTCTGTAGGGATGCCCTGTGTCTGCTCCAGGAGCAGTCAGGACTCATCCAATTGTCCCCAAAGGAAATTCAGAGTGTCAGATCTTGGCAGCAGGACTTGGGGTGACATGTCCCCACCCAGGAAGAACAGCAAGCACAGAGTAATGGGAATATTTTCCCTCTCCTGAGGAAACCTTGGTGTGACTCCTGAGAATTCATCTGCTCAGCTTAGTTTTCAGATAAATGAGAAGCCCATAAAAAAGGGATTAAAGCAGAGCAGATTCCACCACAGGACCAAGTTATGCTCGTCCCACCACAGCACAGCCAACAAAACAAGATGATTTTAAGATATTTCACTGGGGCTTTGCACAGATCTCTGGAAACCTCGTTCAGATTTCTAACAGAACTGGAATGCTGGACATGGACCATGCTTGGGAATGCAGCAGCCATGGAAAAAGGATATTTTGTGTGTGCAGGGAGGCACTTGGACTGTCTGGCACTACTGTACATGCTCCTCTAGGCAGGAGAATTCATAAATACAATTATACTGTGGAAAAATTTACACATTGTAACCTAATTTCTTTTCAAAAGAATACAGAATAAGAGGGTTTTAAGGTTAATCAACAGCCCAGGGAAACGCCAAGAGTTCTTAAGGCCTCTTGTCTGTCTCCAGGGCATGGTCTGCTATAGACTTGTTAAAGGGTGACTGTCTGTCTTTCTCAATAGAAGAGAGGTCGAGGTGAACCACTTCACTTTCATAAATCAAAAGAAAGAAAAAAAGTGAGAAAATCTCCCGAGTTCAAACATTTCTTTAAACCCCAAACTTTAAATACTAAATGGGCTTCATGGCTGCCATTTTGAAAAACATTAGTTTGCCAAAGGACCCTTTTGATTCCTATTGGAAAAGCGAGCGCTCACAGATAATCCATTGAGAATCCAAACCCCCACAAAAGGCTCCCTGAAACAATCGCGGCGCTGCTGAAGGACAACATTTTTGTGCCCAAAAGAAAACATTTTAACGCGCTACAATCCATGACACATATATTCCTCCATTTCCTTTCAGTAATTATTCATTAGAAAACATTTAACGTCACTGCGGATTTCACACTGGGCAGTCTGCACACAAAGGAGAAGAGTTGGCCCATTTAGAAGGGGCTGAGGCCGCCTTTTCTCATCCCAGGAGCTCCAAGGCGGAGGGGGCTGCCGGACACAAGGGGCCGGCTAAATTGTGCGGTTAACGGTCAAAGCCCCCCTGCCTACTTTGACACTCATTTAAAGATGACGGGGAACAATAGAGATTTGTTCTTAGCAACTCTTTCTTGTGCCACGGGGTCCCCGTCGGCCGCGCCGGGCGCTCCGAGGCCTGCGAGCGGGGCCTAGGCCCAGGCCCACCTGCCCCCGGCGCTCCCCACTTTAACACAACGAGACAGGTAAAGAATATCAGCAAAAAAAGAGCCCCATTCAGCACGTCAGCTTCAATAAAACAATGGCCTGTCAGGTTCATGCCGGCAGCTCGGAGTTTGGGTGGGTGCCAGCAAGCCCGGCCCAGGTTAGGCAAACGCTTCAGAATTCCCAGTTTGGATCTGTGCTGCCAGGTTACAGCAGGCAGCCAAGCGTTCAGGCACCTGACTTAGAGCATAAAACATTTCTTTAGAGGTTTTTTCACTCATAGGAAGGGCCCCTTTGCTGTGTCAGCTTGTTTCACACGCACAGTGATGCTGCCCAAAACTCCCTGCATCCCAGACATGCTGGGTAAGAGAGGAAAGCAGCAGCAATTCCACCTCCCTTGGGAAATTTAGGAAAAACCAGGTAAAATGCAGCCCAAATTCTGTCAGGCCAGAGCACAAACAGTGTAGTGCTCATTCCCTCAGTTGTTGGCTTTTAGATCTGAATTGCAGAGTTTTCTTCATGCTTGGATTTACTGACCAGAGACAGCTCCTAAAAGCACCCTGAATCCTTATTAATTGCAGAACAGGTGATTTATTAGAAAACATCAATACTGATAAACTCCATAGCTAACCTCTTTATGCTCCAGAGCATTCCCCAGCTGACAGAGCACAGGAATTCCAGCTGAAAAATTAAGAGTTAAAAATCCTGGGAATACAGCAAGGCAGATTGATTAAATTTCTAGGAAAAAGGATGGTCATGACAGTCCCTAAGGTACAGGAAGTGGAGTATTTAACCACAGTAAATTCATGTTTTCCAAGCTGAACACACTTCCAGGGTGTTTACAAGCCAGAACACAGAAACAGAGGAAAATGGCCCCAAAATCACATTTATGGCCACAGGAAGAAGGCCACTGATAAAGCAGGGATTGGGATCCCATCTCCCATAGGAACGTTCCAACACCCCCCAAAGGCCAAACCCTTTGGGCACCAGGCAGCAGAAGGGAGCTCCCTGTGTGAGCCAGCATCAGAACTGAGAGCAGATGAGACAAATGACACCTGAAACAACAAATCCCAGCCGAAACCAAGACTACAAGTCCAGTTCCCACAGCAAAATCCAGTTTTTATCGCTCCATAAGAGCTCCACCAAAAGTCAGGGGCTGCTTCCATAACATCTACACACCAGAGACTTGCAGAGGCTGCAACACAAGGTCTCATTGAGGAGCTGCAGCCAAGGTCACCCAAAGCTGTCTGTGATTTAGGACAGGCCTTGCTGTGGCTCTGCTCTGTCAGGGTTGAGGGGACAGCAGTGCCAGGGCTGCAGTTTTGGGTGGGAGGAGCTGGAGGGGCAGCAAAGAGGCTGGAAGGGCTCATGGCCAGGCTGAGGATTGACTGGCTGGGCAGGATTTCATGGAGATGCAGCCATGATGGGAGTAAAGAGCATAAACCTCCTCCAAACTCCTCCAGAAAACCCCTTCATCTGCCTTTCCCTGGACCCCTGGCACACAAAGCACTTTGGTATAAGTTTTTAAATCCAGGAGTCAGGCACAGAGACGTTGTCATTCTCTCCAAAATACCCCCAAACTCCTTCTCCCTCTGTTTCTTGGAGAAGGACAACAACCAGGGCTCCCAGTCAGGTCCCAGCTTGCCATTATCCAGAAATTCCTGTAAAAAACTAAGGAAGAACTCTGAACCTACCCCACTTTTCCACACTACTACAAAAAGGCAGCCTAAGGCAAGCCAAGAAGGAAAAAGGGAAAAATTAATCCCCCTTCTGAATCACAAAATTACTCATTCCATGTGGAGTGGAGGGCAGTGCAGAGCAGGTGGAGGCACAGGGGACCCAGCTGATTCCCAAATGGCTTCTGGATGAATGACAGAGGGAAAGGTAATCCTCTGAAACAGGGAAAACCTGTAAATGGGTCAGAATAGCCACATTTTATGGGATTTAGGTGCATGTTTGAATCAGAAAGTGTTGCTATTCCTCATCTTGAAATTTAAATGTACCTAAAATTAACAAGTTTCTTTTAAAGAGTCTCATAATTCTTTATGAATTATTTATTATTTTTTTATACTTACAGTTAAATGTTATTTGAGGAAGTAGAAATAACTGCAGTGATTTAGATGGAAATGTTTTACCTATTAAAAATAACACAGGAGCTCTTTGGAGGAAAGGGATGAAACTTCCCTGGAAGAATTCCTCACTGAGGGCTGTTTACAGGGACTGGAAATTATCCTGGCAGTCAGGCTGAGAATTTCCCTGCTGCTGGATGAGGAGCAAAGAGAGGATGTGGGAGAAAAGCAGGGAAGAGAAAGCAGAAATCAGATCCTGCAGCCAGTGTTCTGTCCACATCTCAGCTCTGCAGCAGAACAATTATCCCAGTAATTATCCCAAATTATCCCAGTAATGAATGTGCTCATCCTGTTTGCTGGAATTCTGCCTCATGTCATTAATACAGTAAATAGCCAGACAGGGATTCCCATCTGAGGGGGAAAAGACCCCTCCAAACCCAAGCCTTCCTGAGGAGGGATTATTCTTGAGCTGCCTGCAACCATGAGTGAAAAGAAATTCCCTTGTTCCTCTATCAGCTCCAAGCCTCAGTGGCAAAGTCCTTATCCCAATGGATGGACCTTTCCGCTGCTGAATTTTGGGTCATTGAGCATGGGGATCCACCACCCCTGACTCAGCCAGACCATGCACAGTAAAAATCCAGCAGTAATCCACGGTAAATTTGCTCTGCAGCACAACATGCAGAGTAAAAATCCCATCCGTGCTGCAACAAGGAAAACTCCAGGGATTTCCCAGGATTGTCCCACAGCCAGACACCCCCAGCAGCTCCCAGCTCAGCCCTCAGGACCTCAGCCCCCTGAGAGACCCCTCTGCCTCCCTCTCTGCTGGGACCCACCAAAGCAAACCCACCTCTCACTCCGTGTTCTCACCAGACTTCAGATGTGGCAGGAATTCATTGTGGCTGATTAAAAATTAAATCCTCCCTTGCCTTCGGTCACTGTATTTCTCTCTCTCTCTGCCTCAGCCTGTCACGCTCTGCCTCTGCCACCTTCTCCCTGGGAATAATTTCCTTCCTTCTCCTTGGCCTCTGCATCCATCTGCCCTGAGGAGCCTGGCTACTGCTCCGCTCCCAGCTGACCACCTTGGCTGCAGCTCCTCTGCCCGAGCCTCAGAGTCACTCCTTCCTTCCTTCCTTGCCTCCAGCCCCCCCAGCTGCAGGGCCTCCCCTCCTCCTGCCTCTTTCCAGCCCATGGAGCAGCTCCCTGGGAAGCTTTTCCAGCACATTTGGAGCTCCCAGAGCTGCTGCAGGACTGACCTTCCTGGGCTGAGCCTGGGCTCTGTGTCCCACCAGTTTTCCACGGGAACAGGAGATGCCCAGGGAGCCTCTTGCCTCTGAGCAGGTCTCATCACACCAATGCTCAATAAATAAACCAAGGATTAACCAGGTTATTTGCAGCAGGTGGAATGTTTGCCAAGGAGACCACAGGAATTTCAGCCCCATCCAGTTCTTCAGAGGGCAGGTCTGGACAGAGAGTGTCAAGGTTACCTGGATGTTTGTCCTGCAAAAGCCGTGCCCAGGTTTTGTGATGGGATTTGATGCAGATTGCAGAGCACCACACCAAAACTGTGACCTCTGTCCAAGGAGCCCAGCTCCAGAACCTTGGGAGCATTTAGGAAAATTTAACTGGACTGTTTAAGAAATCAGCCTGCACCCATGTTAGTGGTGCAGTACTGCAGAATTTTCCCTGGAAGTTTCCCTAAAGTCCGGGATGAGAGACACTCATCAGCAGAAACCAAGAAACCTGCACCTTAATTATAATTTGTTATGAACCTTCCCATTTCAGTATCTTCTTGGAAAAAATAAAAAAGTAGCTGGATTGATCCTGGAGTTCCATCTGTCATCTCCTCTGTCAAGACTTCATTACCATGCAAGTGAGGTGTCATCCCAGTCCCAGCTTCCAAGATATTTCTGTGCTGAAGTCCAAAAATGCCATTAGCCAGCAGAGAAGGAAAGGGAGCCTTTAGGACCACACAGGAATCAAGGAGAAAAGTCACTCTTACCCCACATTGTCCAGGATAAACTCAATTATATTTCTGCACCAGGAAGTTTGGAAAACAAGTCCTGATATTTGTGACTGAATTGCACCAGTTGTGTGCCTTATAAAAGTAAAATTTTCAGATCATTACCCCATCATTTAACCAATAGAAATGCACCACTCAAATACACAGTAATACAGATAATATGAATTTTAAAATCCCAGAGTGATTGGGTTGGAAAGGACCTTAAAAACCCTCCAGTCCCAACCCCCTGCAGGAAATGCCCCATGGAATAAATCTCTCTGTTAATGCATCTCCCCCTAGAGCCATGATAATTTGAGTTACCTGGGCGTCCATCCTGGCTGCTGTTACCAATTATTCCAGGGAAACCATTCACCAGGGGCTTTGAACCTGGGTAAGGTCCCTCAGAACTCTGGGCAGCTGGGCAGGGACAACGTCCTCACCCCAATTGAGCACCTTTAATAATTTACTGGGACCGGGGACTTGGACCTATGGCACTTGCATCCACTTAGTGGCCACTTTTCCAAGATAAGAACTAGAAACTGTATCTTCCTCCAGATTAGGTTGCACTTGAGGATCCTTGAGGAGTCAGGGTGAGCGTTCTGTGTTGATTACAAACTACCCAAATTAGGGAGGGCATCCTTTGGGTGTGTTGAGATGGAGCCATCCCAGTTTGATGGCACCACGTTGCAGGTGGTGGGTGCTCAGCTGCTCCTTCAGAACCCACTGCAGGAGCTGCCTGGAGCTGGGAGCTTTAAGGTTAATAATGTATATTCCCTTGGTTATAGGATCTCCCTTCCCCAGGCTAAGGCATGCTTAAAAATTAACAGTGCAGATATCCCACAAAGGAGGAGCAGGTGCTAAGACTCCACATGAATCTTTCATGCGATTCCAACTCACAGAGGCAATTTTAGCAGCTTCCCTGCATTGCTGCAGCCTTTGGGATCTCCCCATCTCACTGGGACAGGGCCCAGGGTGGGTAGAGATGACCCTGAAGGAATTGGAATAAAACTCTTGTGGAGGATGAGGGCCCCCACTCTCACATGCAGATATTGAATTCTGCTTTTTTCCTCCCCGGGGTCCTGACGTGCTGTAACCAGATCTGGGGAGAGGCTGCTCCTCCTGCACCTTGCCAGCCTCACTCAGCATCAGCTGCTGAAAAACTACACCCCGAGCTCTGAGCCATTCCTACAACTGCTTCTACAGGGGAAATATTCATTAAATTCATTCAGGATTTATCCCATTCATTCCTCTGAGGCATAGGGATATTGCTGTGGGTGTTTGAACTCGGAACAGAGGGCAGGGAGCACTTACAGGACTGAGCAGCACCAAAGCTTTAGGGTAAAAATCACATGGATGAACAGGGAAATGCATGTTAACACTGCCAAGCCACTCAAGTTTAGATCCTGGGCACCTTCCAGGAAAAGGGAGAGGAAAACAGAGAAATGAATATAATATGAGGTGGTGTAACACAGAGATGGAAAGCATATAAATGTGTGTTATTGACTTTGGGGCAGAAACACTGAGGAAAACTCATTAATTCATTTAGAGATGTGCTGGAGCAGAGCTGAGGGTGTCACTGAGAGTTACAAGAAATGGAAAACAAAAAAGGTGCTCATGGCCACTCCAGGCAGGTCCAATTTATCCCTCCCAATCCCTTCTTTTGCTTAGAAAATCCCAAAGTCCCTGTCTGGTTACAGGGACAAGGAGGATCTTGTCAGTGAGCTGGCCTGGACTCTTGGATGTGCCATGGACATCTCTTGTCCACCTGGACTGTTGGACATGCCAAGAAGGTGTCACCCTGTCCACCAGAACAGCTCTGCTCTCTCCCACACATTATTTCTCACAAATTACAACTGGAAGGTGCCACAGCTAAAATAAAATCCCAAAGAGATCTTTCCATGCCATCAGTGGAAAGGGGATCACTCAGGGAATTGCAGAATCATTTGGGTTGGGAAAGACATCCAGGATTGAGTCCAAGCTGATCCTGACCTTGTCCCCAGCCCAGAGCTCTGGGTGCCACATCCAGTCCTCCCTTGGACACCTCCAGGGATGGGGGATCCAAATCTCCCAGGCCCTGACCACCCTTTCCATGAAGAAAGCACAGAAAAAACAAACTAAAAGGAATTAAAATAGACATAAATGTTGTTCTTTGCTGGCAAATGCAAAATGACAACTTTGTAGCTGGAGCCAGGGTGTTGTGATGGACACATGGAGCTCTTCAAATACTCCTTGCAACTCAGAATCCTGCTTTCCTCCAGCACAATCTTCTGTTTCTAGCCCACATTCTTTCTTCAGCTGGTTGAGAGGAATCAAAAACAAAGAAGACCTAAAAAAAACAACACTCCAAAACAGCACAGAGGGAACAGAAGATAATTTGATCCTGGTAAAATCCATGAAAACCACAACCTGCTCATTCCTATGGGCGGCCCATGGGATGGCTCCCAGGAAATCATTTCCCTGTGTCCTGTTCTCCCTGCCCTTCCCTCCAGCACAGCCCCAGCTCCTGCCCTGCTGGCACAGGGACATTTCAGCAGCTGGCAGTGGCTCCCTGTCCCAGCTCCTTTTTGTGCAGAGATCACCCTCAGCGATTATTTATTGCGGGAGTTCAGATTCCTGCCTTCCTGCGACATGATGAATGACTTTTAAGTAACATAATATCTGGTTTCCTCCTCTTTCACACACCCATTTCATTGCCAGGTGTCTTCAGTGACCAGATCCAAAGGGATTGGTTGCAGTCAAAAGGGAAAGAGAAATCCTTCACCACGTGCCCAGCCTCCTCTTGTTCATATTTAATGGAATTCTTGCTTGGGTTAAAATGATTATCAGTTATTCACCCCACATCTCAGCAATTCCAAACATCCCAAGTAATAAATAGCACTCCTCTACTGCTAGTAAAAATTCCCAAATGTTCTGGTTTTTATTTTTTAAGCTCTTCTCCGAGGAACTGCAAGCTGGCCAGTAATTATAGAATATGAATGTATATATTAATCAAAGAATAAAGCAGGTTAGCAGGCCAGGAGTGTCAGGAGGCAGATCCATCAGCTCAGGATCTGAGTTTGTCCCATCACTGCTGGGAACAGCACTGGGAACAAAGTCCTGTCCTTTCAAAGCAGCCCTCAGACCTCTCTTTCAGCCTGTTTTAACATTTGAAAAGAGTATTTTTTGTCTGGCTAAATTAAATCCTCGACATCTTTTGTTTCTAACCCACATTCTTTCTCAAGCTGGTTGAGAGGAAACAAAAACAAAGCAGACACAAAAAGAAACCCCAAAAAAACACCTCAAAACAGCACTGAGGGAAGAGGAGATAATTTGATCCTGGTAAAATCCATGAAAACCACAACCTGCTCTCCAAACCTTGCTGCACCTCTGGAACAGAGCAGCCACACATGAGGAAATTCTACCATTGTAAGGTTGGAATTTGAGATTTTTATGTCATATTTAAAGCCCAAACAAGGTGGGGAACAATCACAGGTTGGACTGGATGGTCTGGGAGGTCTTTTTCACCCTCAGTGATTCTGGGATTCATCCAGCACAGCCAGAATAATCCATGAGCTTCATATAGCACCAAGGTCCATAAAATCATGAATTTATCCCATTAAAAGTTCATATTCATGAGGAGGAATCAGGGAAATGTGAACTTCTCTTCAAATGAACAAATCCTTCTCTGCCCTTAAAATTGGGATGAATTTCTCAGGATGAGGATTTAAAGTTTCTTCCTAACAGGAAAACTTCATGGAGCCAGCAATGCTGTGTCCTGACTGGGTAGCTGCAATTTACAGAAATTAATTGTTACAGCAAATATGGGAGTAATATTTTTGTTAACTCAGCAACAGAAGGGGGGACACTGAAAGCCTTTATCTCTGGTGTGAATTTCCCCAAAAAATGCTGTGGAGAACAAGTACAGGCATAAAACCCAGCATCCAAACCACTCCAGTCTCCCTCAGTACAATCTTCCCACAAAAACACACCCCCAAAACTCCAACTCTATATCTATGAAAACTGAAGGATGACAATCCTTCCTCTCCCTAGTGTGGCTGCAGGGAATATTCCCAGCAAAGCCTAAATCCTGATGTGCAAGAGGCATAAAAATCCCAAATTTAGACCCATGGGATCATGGAAAGCTGTGATAAATCCCAAATACTGATACACACAGAGGCATGGAAAGCTGTGATAAATCCCAAATGCTGATACACAGAGGTGTGGAAAGCCGTAATAAATCCCTTTCTGGCTCACCCCTCGCACAGGTCACTAAATCTGTATTTTTGGGATTGTGCTGCTCACTGGACAAAGGCTTTTTCTCTCCAAGTTCAGTCAAAAGGACAACAGCACATGACAGAGCCCTTGGATCTGGTGGGATTTTAGGGTCACAGCCGGGACCTCCTGCAGGGCTAGGAAAGGATAAAACCAGGATATCTTAGCCAGAATAAAGCAAAAAAAATCACCTAATGAGGGGAAAAGCTGGGAAGTTCATGCAGTTGGTGCTGTCTGGCTGGAATAGCATTTCCAGGCTGGCTGTGGGGATGGAAAATCATCCCCAGAGGTGCCATCACATCAACTCTCAAGTGATGAGAAAAAAAGCAGTTTTGGTGCTATTTTTGGAGCTATTTTTGGAGGTATTTCTGCTCTCCCAGCAGAAGTGACAGCCTCTGTGTGCAGCAAAAGCAACGCCAGGAGGAAAGCTGGAGATGCAGCATGGACAGGCAGCAAAGGGCTCATCCAGGAGCTTCTCCAGGCTGCAGGAATTCCCTGACCCAGAAAAGGTGCCAGAGGCAGAGGAGAAGGGAGGCAGGACTGAATTTGGGCTGGGAAGGGTGGCTGACACCAAGGAGAGCATTGGGAAGGAGCAAGGACTGGACAAACATTGAGTAATCCTTGCTCATTTTCTCCAGGACAATCCCAGCCTCCAGGCCTGATGTCAGAGATTTCCATAATTAAGTGTCAGTTAATTAACACAGTATATAATTACTAATTCAAACTGCCCAAACTCCTAAAAGTAAAGATCCCACTTTTCCAAACTGTAGGATCCTTGTCTTGGATTCCTCAAGACATTTTGGATGTGTTACTCCTCATGGGAGAAGTGCTGCAGTTTGTTTATTTGACCTTCAAGCAAAGCTGAAGAGGAAAGTACAGAAAATATAAATATATCAAAGGAAATGTCCTTTGAAATGAGTGTTTAACCTCACCTGTGCAGAGGGAAATCCAATATTTAATCAAAGCCTTGGTTCCATGAGTAATGCAAAGAGTTTTGTGAGGGATTAACTGCTTTGAGAACTCTGGCTAAGTTAAAGCTTCAATAACAAATGACTTTACTTGCAGCTGACTCAAAGAAAGAGCACAGGGAATGATTTACCAAACTGATTTTTATGGCTGAAAACCACCAGAAGGGTGAGACAACTCCTTCCTCAGCACAGACTGGAATGTTCCTTCCCTAAGAAAATCCAAGATATGAACTTTTATAATGTTTACAGCAACAGGATGATTCAATTCCATCTTTATCCAGAGGTGTCTTCACAGAAAAGCCCCACCTGACAGTGATAAAAATGTTGCTTTGTGGCTGAAAAAAAGCTGTGAATGGAACAGTAAAAATGCCCATGTTTAGGTATTGAGAGGAATCTTCCATTTAAATTCTGAATAAAAACTTCCCACAGGAATTTGGGGAAAACTTTCAGCAGTTTCTCTGTTTGCATGACACCCCTACAAATCTGTTTAAAACTACCTGAACCATGTGAGGCTCTCACAGGCAGCCTGGGCCGATTAAAGAGATTTTCATCACCACCCTGGGCCCACGTTTGGATTTTTGGTATAAAAGTTTAGAGAAAAGGTCCAACAGGTGCAGGGCCAGGTCAGGTTCTAATTAACAGGAGTGTCCTCACACCCCAGGCAGGTTTTACACAACACAGAGCTCAAAGCAGCAACATTCTGCAAAAAGCAAAGCCTGCAAACAAACAAATCCTGTCATTCCATGAAATTTAAAATACAATTTGACTCTGTCATAGCCATGCAGATGAGCTATCTGCATTAAATTGTGTTTAATTTAACTCTAGAACTATAGGGCCCAATTAAAAATAATGAGGCCTGTCTCCAACTGTCAGGCTTAATTAGAGATAATGGGAAGTGATAGTTCCTGGAATAGATTCATTTTTGTCTGATAGACGAACTGGGGCAGGGGTCTTGGCAGGGGTCAGTGGAATAGACCTGCCAACAAAACACGGGTCAGTCAAGCTTAAGGAGTCTTAAGGAACCTGGTTATTAAATAAGGAAGTAGGAAGTAAATCAAATCCAAAAGCACATGAATAACCCCAACAGATTCCTTTTTTTGTTGTTGTTTTTCCTGTTTTATCCCCATATATCGAAATTCATCTGAGCATTAAAGTGCCCATTCTGAAATCAAATATAGGAAAAATAAAGGTTAAAGCTGTTTGGCAGGGCTGAAGGGGAACTTGAAAAAGAAGGGCCCAACTTCATATCCCAAGGCAAAAAACTGTAGCAAAACCCCTGAGCTTTTATCTATAAAAAACAACCACCAGAAATGATGATTTGGATGTAGAAAGAAACCAAGGTGTTGAAGAATGTAATAAGAAACAAAGCAAGGTGTTCTGTGGGAAGTGGATGTGTAGAGAGCTTTCAGGGTTTGATAGGAAATCCTAAAAACTCTCTACAAATACATTTTAGGGTTTGATAGGAAATTCCAAAAACTTTCTACAAATCCATTTTAGGGTTTGATAGAAAACCCTAAAAACTCTCTACAAATCCATTTCCCACAGCGTTCTGTGTGATGAATTGATTGCTTCAGGCAACAAAAACTGGAAAAATTTACCAACTTCTCCTTCCAAAAACGCAGCAGAGCAGTCAGAGCAGCTCAGAAGCGAAACCACTCACCCTTGAGGAAGCTCAAATGGGTGACAAGCCTTGGTCACCAGACAGTGGCTGTCATTTTGGATGAGTAATTGATCCTGAGTGGGGAGGGAGCCACAAGGCCGCGGCCCGTGTGGGACATTCCGTGTGCATCCACACTCCAGGCACTGCAGGGACAGAACCCTGTCCTTGTCCTCGTCCCTGCAGTGCCTCTGGGGCTCGTGTTGGATAATCCTGATGCTCCCAGCCAGCCTGTCCTTTTGTCTGTGTGGGAAAACACTTTTTTAATCTAATGATATCTCTCTCTCCGTGCACCGTGCCCGCGGCTCCTCATCCCCGCTCCCCTCCCCCTTGTGCAGGCCAGCCTGCTGCAAAGTCATGCTTTGAATTTAAATCTCTGCTCTGGGGGCTTATGAGGAGGGAGAGAACAGCTCAGGGACTGAGCTTCTCCCCAGCTGTTCTGAAAAAAATATGGGCAAATTTGTAATTAGAGCTGTTGCTTCTTCTGGTCCTTCACTACTTGCTCACCAAGAACCTCAGGAGGGGACAGAGAATGACCAATGAACAAATCCTTCTCTGCACTTGTGTCACTCTTGAAATGCAGCAAAGGGGTCACTGGCAACACACAGGATCAATGCTATTCCCTTCCTGCAGGGTTTTATCAGGTTTTAGGGCCCTGACAGACCCTGACCCCAGGTCTGGGGGAAAACCTTCCTGAGCTGCCCCCATGGGAATCACCACAGGCAGGAAGAGCTTGGGAGCCTGAGCCACGACTCTGCACAACTCAGAAAAACACGGAGTCAGCTTCAATCACCACCCTTAGCTGTGATCTAGTTTTAAAAATCTCTATAGAGATGTCTCCGTTTGCTCTGAAGGATATCCAGCACCTGTCATGCAGCACTCGGGATTTGGAGGATTCTGATATTTGAGGTCGACACAAAAACTGCTCCTGGGATTCAAGGCTGAGCTCCTGGTGGGAATTCAGGTGTGTGAGTACAATGCCCAATCCCTTGAAGTGTCCAAGGCCAGATTGGTGAAGCTTGGAGCAAACTAGGACAGCAGAAGATGTCCCTGCCCATGGCAGGAGTGGAACTGGAGGAGATTTAAGATCCCTTCCATCCCAAACCATTCTGGGATTCTCTAAGTACAAGGATGTGTGTCCTTGAAAAACCTTCCTGATTATTTCATATCTTAAAATCTTAAGCTTGGAGCACTACTTAAAATCAACTGAAATGTTTTAAACTCTACTAGAGACAGTTCTAGACCCTGACCTTGTGTGTCATGGGTGTGGCAAAAGGAGAAAAGCCAGGAAAATCAGATTTAATGTAGGGGTTTGTAAGGTTGGCCAGGGAAAACGTTTTGATGATGAGTAGAAGAAAATAAAATCAATTTTTCCATGCAGCTTCTGAAATGGTAGTAAACCCCTGTGTTTACAGAGCAAATAAAGTGTTTTTACTGTTTTTATTGAAGTAAAAGCAAAGCCAAAGATTCTAATTTCCACATATCAAATCCTACATGGAAGAGAATTTTATTTATGGCTAATTCTGCCTCCCTCATGAAGCCAGAGATTGTTTTACCTTCAATGGCCAGGAGCAGACTCACAATAAAATCAACTTCATGGTGAGACCTCTCCAGAAGGCTCAGAAGGTTCCTCCAGCAGGTGCATCCCACCGCTCCACAGAAACCCCTTAATTTGCTGTACAGGCTGAGATGTTGCCATCACTTAAATCTGAAGACTGTCACCACCACAATAATCAGACGTTTATCTTGCAGGGAATTCCAAACACAAAGAAACCCAGCGGGCAGCCAAGGAATCCCCACCCCCGGGGCTCCTCTGATTAAACAAGAACCTTATGGGGAGGAAGGGAAAGAGACACACCATTCATCCCGAGGATACCAAGGGGTTTTTCCTGCTGAGTGGGCCCTGGTTTTGCCCAGGAGCCCAGGGAAGCACCAAGATCATTCAGTCACCCCTTGGTCACTCGTTACTGTAGCAGAAAAATCAGTTTATTCTCTTGTGACAGTAACCCGGGGAACAAATCCGTGATGACACCGTTCCATGCATTGGTGAACTTCGTGGCCTCGTAGGTCACTGGACAAATCTCTCTAAACTGAACTGTTGACAGTTCTTTGCAGGGTTCCCCCCAGGAAACTGAAGGTTAATTGACCATTCTTTCAAACCATGAAATGCTTTTGAAAATGTTAGTTTTAAGTCTCGTAGCCTAAAAGCTGATGAAGCAGCGTGTTCTGTACTGGGGTGTCTTCTAATTACTGCAATGAAGAGTTACGGCCAGGGAAGGTGCAGAAATGGTTTAATTAGACTTGTGTGTCATGGAAGCAGGAAACAATATTCCCTAAATCGTGGGGCTGGTCAGGGCAGAGCTGCTGAGGGAGCAGGAGAAGCTGCTCACAATGGAGCTGAGGGTTTCTTGGCTATGTTAATTTGGTGACGGCCTCATTAAGAGAAGGGATCTTAACTTTTTCACTTTTAAAAAACCTCAGGAAAATACTCACAGGCTTCTCTTTGCTCACTGGCTCCAAAGGAATGGTCACTGCTGGATTTTGATGGATGCTTCCACCCAGGAATAGTTACACAAATCCTCAGAAACTGGGGTCCCTGAAAACACCCAACACTCTGGAACACAAGTAGGGATGATATCCCTCTTTTCTGAGGAATGATGCATGGGCGGAACCAATATTCACCCAAGATTTACAGAAACCAGGGAGAAAACGGAAATCAAACCTCATGTCCCTACTGAAAGGATTTGGGCTGAATTTGGGCTGTACACACTTGGATGTTACTCTGACATCCTCTGAGTGTTATTTTTTATTTGAGATAAAAATGTGTCTGTGACACACTGAAAATACTGAAGAAATAAAAATAAAGAAAAAAGGTGTGTTTGTTATTATCACTTCTCACAAACCTTGAAGAATGTTCTACTTGAGCATCTCCAGTCATGGCTGACAGCCCTGATGCCATCAGGAGTTTTGAGCTCTGCAACGTTTCCAGTCCCAAAGCAGACTTTGGCATTCTCTGTCATCTCTGTGGTTCTGTGTCAGAAATATCAATTTAACCACAGCCAGGGTGGGATCCTCAGACCATCCCTGTGCCAATGGAATTCCCTTGCTGGGAAGCAGAATGGGCTCTCTGAAAGTTGGGCTCCAGCTCTGGGTGGTTTTTCATGAGTTGAGCCCTCGGGGATGAATTTCCCAAAATATTTCTGTGGTCACTCAACATTCATTGCTTGCATTTTCCCAAAGATGGAGCAAAGAGCTCCAAAATCTCCTTTTTTTCTTCTTTCCTTTTCACCCACTAAGACAAAAAACTTCATGTGAGCACAGAGACAGAAAAAACCCTGATTGCCAGTATCTGCATGACACAATCCACGGGGATTTGCTGAAACAATGAGGGACATTAATTAAGGAAAAGTTAATTACTATGATGAAGGAATAGGTGAGACCCACACAGGATTCTCAGTTCCTCAGCTGTAAATAAAGCACAGGCTACAAAAGAGCAATAAAGAGATCAAAAGTGACAATTTTGTGTGCTCTGGGGCTGAAGTTGTCTCCTCCAATGACAAACTAAATTAGGAATTACATCCATCAGCCAACAGCATATTGATAGCCCTCTGTTTTTGGGGAAAAAATATGATTTCAGAAGTATTTCTTTAATCCCTTAAATGCAAAATAAAAGTATTAACTCTAACAGATTTGTTCTAATTTCATTGCTTCATATTATTGTACACAATAACCACTCACAATTATAGCACCTATAAAACCATTTTGCCCCAGACTAGACATAAATCAGAGCAAAATATTCTTGTAGTGCACTCACAGAGGTAAAAATTGTGCTAAGCTTAGGTTTAACTGGCTAAATAATAAATATATTGTCAGGCTTTGTGTGGGTTGGGTTTGGGGTTCTGCCAGCACAAACAATCCTGGCTCTGCAGGATTTCTGTTCCAGGGGCATTTAGAAGCCCCAGCCCCATTTTTCCAGGCAAATCATGGAATCCCAGAGAGGTTTGGGTTGGAAGAGACTTAAATTTCCTCTTGTTCCATTCCTGCCATGGGCAGGGACACTTTCCATTATCCCAGAGCCCCATCCAGCCTGGCCTGAGGCACTTCAGGGATGGGGAATTGCACTCACACACCTGAATCCCCACCAGGAACAGGCAGCACCATGGATTCTGTTCCTAAATAAGAACAATTTCACATTAAAATCAGGCAGCAGCTCAGCTGGCAGTTGGAATTTCAGGGCTGTGCAGGGCAGCAATGTCATTTCACAAGGATAAAGATTAATTTCTTCCAGGCCAGGCTTCCAGCACTTCACAGTATTTTCCCTGTGGGATAGACAGAATTAATTTTGGGGAACAAGGAGCTGCCAGACTCTGAAAGGAATCCCCATTTGTTGGTGTTTGCCACATAAAGATGCAACAAAACAAGGAAAAAAAAAGGAATAAGAAAAGAAGAAACAGCATTAGGAAGCAAAAATGGGATTTGAAATTTTTAAAGGGAGTCAGAGCAGTTTTCCCTTTGTTTGGGAGAACTTTTGCAGGGCAGATTTTCCAGGACAGCTCTCCCAGCAGGAGTCAGGCTCCAGCACCTCTGGTGCTTTCCTCACCTTGGCCACGAGGAAAAGCTTTCTGTCCGTTACATCCCTGCATCTCATCAGGGCCCGGGCCTTTTGTCACACGCCCAGGCACCATCTGTGTGCTCCCAAGTGGCCAGGCCAGGGCCAAGCCCCCAGCCCGGCGGGATTAATCTGCAATTTCACACCAAATGATTTTTAAGGATAATTTGTTAGGATACAGTATCCCGAAATAAAACAAACGGTCGGTGCTTTCGCAGGGGGATAAAAGGAGGGAGCTTGTGGGGTTTTCCTGTTTCCAGTGGCTTGGACAGAATCCATTTGCACATTTTTGTTCCCATATGAATGCACAAATCATGGGAAAAGAGACTGTGGGTAATGGGAAGAGCTGCTTTTGATTTTTGGGGGTGAGGATGGAACCCCAAATCCGGGCACTGGAAAGGGGATGGAGTGTGACCAAATTCCCATCTCCATCAGGGGCTGAGAATCGGAGACTTATCTGAATATAAGATCTGAATATATAAGATCTGAATCTTATTTCAGTTCTCCAGAAGTGCCTGATAAAGGCATTGATTCATAGAAGTATTGATTAATCTCAACTTTTATTGACAGCAATTAACAGAGAGAGATTTGATGCTCATCAAAGTGAACAGCTGCAGTTTAAAATGTGAATAGACTGTTTCACTTCTGTAGGGATAAATTAATTTTGGTAAAAAAAGGACGAGCTCAAAAATACAACCTTTCCCATAAAACAAAGCTGGCTTGAAGTGTGCAAGGAAATTATTCCTTTTTAAGAAGCACTAAATGCTTTCAGAGCTGAATTCACATCAGTATTTCCTCCACATCTGGAAGAGAGAGATGAAAACCATAATCAGAAAATAAAACCAAGTGAGGAGCAGGAAGATCCAGGGTTGGGACACCCCAATGTCCTTTCACATAAAACAACAATGAATAAACATGAAGCTGATTTTCAGCCATTCTGGGCTCACCCCAAAAACCACAGGTCCCACCCCAAACTGCCTGAGGTGGGGGAAATATTTTGATTTTCCAACCTGATGCAGAGGTCACCAAAATCTTCACAGAGTTCTCATCAATCCCTGCTTTTGAAGGTTTCTCAGCTCTCTCTTGAGTTTTTTATTTTTCCCCTCCCTACTTTTCTCCTAAAGCAGTGGAGAGTGTGGAAAACAAACCAAACTTGTTTTATGATGACCTCAGCTGGTAGCAAAATGAATTCAGTTTGTCATCCAAAAGAAATTCCTGCAGTTTAAAAGAAAATCTATAGAAATTAAAGATATTTCAGGAGAAATTAATACAAAAGAAATTGAAAAACAAATCCTTATTTTACCTCTATTATTGTATTGTATTATTTGTTTACTACAAATCTGTTAGTGCAAATAAAGGAAGAAGTTAATTGCTGAACTATGTTAATTTAAAGGCTATATGTGATTTTTCATGACATCAAATAAATCAGACAGAAATTGGATCAACAGAAAAACCTAATGCACATTTCACTGCTAAGATTCACTGTAAAAATAACTTCAGTTGTGACAGGTGAATTTGAGCCATTCCTTAACTGAGATAAGGATAAATACAAATACAACCAGAAATTGTCCTTGTGTTCTTGCATTTTAAACCACAGCAAGAAACAGAGCTGATGGATACCAGGAGAAAATGCAACACAATATTCCTTTCCATGCCATTCCAATGGACAGCATCACTTCTCCAGACTGAGAGGAACTGATGAGAAAACACCAAACACAAGGGAAAAACTCATTTTTTTTAAAAAGTCCAACCATCAGCCTGCAGTTCTGCAGCTCCAGATGGAACATGGAACAGCTGCAGCTCCCTGGGCTGTGGAAGGGACTGAAACAAGAGGAATTTTAAGGTCCCTCCCAACCGAAACTGTTCTGTGACTCCCCGAACTCCTCAGAGTTTTGTCCTGTCCAAAACCTCCCAGTGCCCATTGCAGTGTTGGACTTCCCCATTGTGACAAAGCTCCTTGCACCAATTAATGGAATTTTCCTTGTTGGAACTTGCTGCTGCTGCAGGTTTTGGACAGCTAAGCCCTTGATCCCTGCCCGTGGCAGGTGAGCAAACGGGGCAGGAGCCATCCCTTGCTCCTCACCTGCCCTTCCAGGGCTTGCAAACCACCTGAGATGGGGGAAACCAGCTCGGGCATGGAATGTGTTCCTGCAGGAAAGCAGCCAGGGGGAAAGCTCAGCACAATGTCTTGAACCGGCTCCAAGGAGACCTGGAAGGAACCCTGTGTTTTATCCTCACCCCTCCTGCAAATATTCAGCCATAAACACCCATTCTTTAAAGTGTTGAGTTACCTGGTAAGGATGTGAGATGACCTTTTAATAAGTTGCAGCCCGGCGTTAATTAATGCAGCCTGTAATTAAGGGAACCCTTGCCACTGTGCAAACTCCATGCCTGAGGCTCTGCCAGTACTGTGACTTCTCCTCTTATTTCAGTTCTCCAGAGCTGCTTGATAAAGGCATTGATTTCATAGAGGTATTGATTAACCTCCCCTTCTATTGACAGCAATTAACAGAGAGAGATTTGATGCTCATCAAAGTGAACAGATTCTCATTAAGAGCAGGAAAAAAAAGATCTGTATTCACATTTCATCCCCTCCATGCTCTGTGGGAAAGTGGCAAGCACAAGGAAACACATTTATCATGGATCTTGTGGGTTTTCCTTGTGCAAGGATATTGGAGTATTTCCACATTTCAGCTTTGCTGTGCTGAGCACAAAGGTCCCAGTGTCATCACAGACTTCAAACTCTTTCCTGACAGAGAAGGTTGGTCCCTGTTTTGATGATGGGTTTATAGGAAATACAATCTGGTCTCAAGAAAAGACCTGGACAGTCCAAGTCAGTATTTCCTGGGGCTGGATCTCTGCTGCTGTGGGATTTGACCTTGGCTCAGATGTTTGATCCATGATTTTGTGGTACTTGGAGGTAACATTGTCCCAAATTCACGCCATTATCATCAGACTTCACTCTCTGATGGCTAAACCACGCTTTAAAAACCTCTGGTGAAAGAGGAGGCAGAATTACGGTGCTCAGAATGAATGATTCTCTTTACAGATTGCTCCAAACACTGTCCAACCTGGCCTTGGACATTTCCAGGGATCCAGGGGCAGCCACAGCTTCTCTGGGCATCCTGTGCCAGGGCCTCAGCATCCTCCCATCCTCATCCCTGCCATCCTCATCCTTCCCATCCTCATCTTTTCTATCCTCATCCCTGCCATCCTCATCCCTCACTTCCCGCAGTGCTGAGGCTCAGGCCGGGCTCTGCCTGCCCGCGGCTGTCCCGGCTCCGTTCCCGCTCCCGCGCCCTTTCCCGCGGCAATCCCGGTACCGGGGACACCGGGGACAGGCGGCTCCGGCCGCTGCCTCCGCTCCTCTTCCCGCAGCACCGAGCGGGGCACCGAGCACCGGGTACCGAGCATCCGCTGAGCATCGTGCACTGAGCACCGGTACCGGGCACCGTGCGTTGAGCACCGGCTCCCCCCGCCCCGCTGCGCTCCGCTCTCCTCCCGCCGGTGCCCGTTTGAGCGGGCGGATCCCTCCCCCTCCTCGCTGCGGAAAGTTGCACAAAGTTGGGTCAATCCGGGCTTTTCCCCCCTTTCCCATTCGCCGCTCTCCGCTGGGACGCGCCGCCCGGTGCGGCGGGGCGGGGGCACCGGGGGCGGGGGCGGCTCTGCCCGGCCCTGCCCCGCCGCTGACCCCGGCCCGGGCCGCGCATGCTCGGGGCTGGACAGCTCCGGAGAGGGAAATTTAAACCGGGGCCGGAGCGCGGCCCCGCCGCCGGCCCCGCGCACCGAGCGCCCGCCGAGCTCCGGGCGGCCCCGGGGCCCCGCCCGACAGGTTGGTGCACGGAGCGGGGCAGCACCGGGTGAGGGTGGGAGATCGGGGATGGGGAGCCCCGGGCTCCCTCCATGCCGGGGCAGCGGGGATGGGGAGCCCCAGATTCCCTGTATGCGTCCATGCCCAGGGCAGCGGGGATGGGGACCCCCGGGTTTCCTCCATGCCGGATCAGCAGAGATGGGGACCCCCGGGTTTCCTCCATGCAGGGACAGCGGGGATGGGGACCCCCGTGTTCTCTGTATCCATCCATGCCCGGGGCAGCGGGGTGGGAATGCCGGGGCTCGCTCCATCCTGGGGACCCCCGGGCTTGTCTATTCCTCGTCTCCCCCTGACCCCTCCCGAGGTTGCGGGTCTGGGGTTTTTCCGGGCTCGCTCCATCCCCGTGGATGCGGGGATAGGGTTATCCCCGGCTCCCTCCATCCGTGGGGCAGCGGTTTGGGGATTCTCCCGGATTTGGGATTTCCCCTCTATCCGCGGGGCTGGAAGCACCAGGCTCCCTCCATCCGTGGGGCAGCGGTGCTGGGATTCCCCCGGGCTTCCATGACTGAGAGTCCAGGGCTGGGATCTCCCCTCATCCCCGCGCTCGGGCCGCTGCAGCTCCCGCAGCTTTTTCACCCAAAATGCGACGGATGCTGATTGCGGGATAAGAGCGGGAGCGCTCCCGGCTGGCTCGGTGCTCCCGCTCCCCTCACCCCGTGGGCAGCTGTCCCTCCCTCAGGGGTCCCTCTCTGGGCTGGGATCATCCCCGGGATGTTTTCCTGCCGTTCCCGGTGCCAGCAGCGCACCTGGCCGTGCCGGTGCCGGTGCCGTGCCCGGTGCCGGGGCTCGGGCGGGCTCGGGGGCTCCCGCCGCTGCTGAAGTGCTGGATAGCTACTGCTGCTGACCGCTGCCTTCTGCTGCTTCCCCAGGAGATGATAGAGAGCGATATCCCGTCCATAATGTCAGGAATCATTAGGAATTCAGGGCAAAACCACCACCCCTCGCAGGAGTACAGGTGAGGTTTGATCCGTCTCAGAAACGTGCACTGCACTGCCAACTCCTGCTGCCGCCTCCTTGCTTCCTAAAAAATCCTTTTAGCATATAGAAATCCACTTTTCTTCTTCTTCTTTATTTTTTTTTAAAGCTATCTGAGTTATTTCTCCACTCTAAATGAGATTTGTAAGGCTGATGACCAGTTACAATGCATTCCTTATTCAGAAACATTCCTGCTTAAAGTATTCACATTTGGATGAAGGCTGGACTTGGTAATATTGGAGGTCTTTTACATCCATAATCATTCTGTGATTCTCTGATTTTGATACTAACCTATATCTGATAAATACACCTCCAAAACCTTGGGCGGACCTCTCTCTAAATTCTCTGTCCTGTGTGAGCGCTGCCAGAGAAGGAGATTCTCGTTAAAATATAATAATTTAAAAGTTCCCTCGCAGATCACTTTTTGCATTGTTGTGGAGCAGTCATGGAGAGACTGAACAAGAGACACTGGAGGAGTTTTTAATTAAAACAAGCACTTGTGTAGCCCTCCAAAGCACTGACAACCTGTCAAAGGGCTTTTAATATGGGTGGGAACAAACCTGGCTCTGCCAAAGAGCCTTTCATAATTTAATTTACCTGCACCGCCGTGCTTCCATTTATCATTTCAAAGCATTGTTGGAGGTTGCAGGAGGGTTCTGCATGAGTTACAGAGCCCTGGGTTATGTTAGGTTACATTTTGTCACATGATGCAAAGCTCCAGCAAATACAGAACACACACAACACGTCCCACTTCTCACAACAAAACAGGAAAGCAAACCAGAAGAAAATTAACTCTTTTTTTTTATATATATATATAAAATGAGCATTGAGAGAATCCTTCCTCCCAGCCTGAGGGGTTTCAACCTTTCCTGGGGCTGCTGCAGGTATTCTTCTCCTGGCCTCTCTCTATTCAAAATGCAAAGGCTGCAGCTCAGGCTCTTGCAGCTCAGCGAGGGATTTGTTTCAGTCCCTGCAGCCTCTGGGGAAAAGGTTTGTGCCTCTGCCTTCGCTCTGTGCCCAGGCACTGTTTGCTCGGGGCATTTTTCTTGGCTGCGTAAATATTGGTGAAGAAATTATTGGGGATTTGAGGAAGGGTGTGGGTGAGAGGGACTTCTGGGGACGTGGATTTAAGGCTGGATCTTCAGCACCCTGCAGAATTCACTGCCTTAACAAAGCCCCTTTTTTAGGAAGAGAACTGTTCTTTAACTCAGAGCTGCAGGGGAAAAAAATTGCTTTTTGGGGGAGAAAGATAGGATTTATCTGATTTCAGTAAAAAAATCATAACTTTCTTATTTTCTCCTTTTAAAAACCAGCTTTGGGTCCTCTGTGAAACATTTTGTGCTCAGTTCTCTGAAGTTTTTCACCCACTTGTGATTTTTTTTTTTTTTTACCACGGCTTTAAAACAAATTATTTGACCTCGTTTAATAGTGGCAAATTCTGATAAAAATGCATAAAATCTGAACTGCACCATAAATGCAGAGCAGTATTTGTCCTACTTCATGAGAAAACACTTTGGATTATGTAAAAGAAAATCTTTTAGACTGAATGATTTTAAGAAAAGAATAGACCTGTCAAATTCTATCAGCTCTGTTTACTCTCCTGCTGTCACCACAGTCCAAGACTGGAACCCACAGTCCTGAGTTCTCCATGGGGGAGCATCAAGGCTCCACAAAATGGGGAATGGCCTCCAATTAGCGAGTGGGAGGCTGGGGCTGTGCTGAGAATACTCTTCTGTCTCATTTGGAATCTTTCAATGGGACAGTTGGACTTGGAGGAGCCCTGGCTCCGCTGGGAGGGAGGGGATCAAACCCCCAGACACCCATCAGTCTGCAGGCAGATTGTGCTTACAGCTGGAAAACTTGGGATTTTATAATTATTTTAAATTTTTTTTTGTATTTTTTGTGTGAAAGGAATGTGGCAAAAATCTGATTTTAACAGATCTTTGAATTGTGCGGCTCCAAAGCCTCTGCAGTGAATTTGCTGTGGCTCGGGGTGGTGATGAAATTTTGGCCACAGGACTTTCTGCACCCCAGTAAAAAGATTTTAGGCAAACATCTCTCCCAGCAGTGCAGCTCTGGGATATTAAACAGCACAGGGATGATTAAGGGCCATCAGATCCATCAGATCTCCTCCACTGCCTGTTTATATGGTGCTGTCACTGCCTGGCTGCAATGCAAAGTAATTATTTATTTTAGCAGCTGCCTCTCTCAGTTTCCTACAGAAAATACCACCATATTCAATATATTTACCCTTGTAGGGCTGACAAATATTTCTAATAATTCCCTACTGCATTTAAGGGAATGAAAATAGAGAGTTGTAACACACTGAGATTTTTAACCCTTAGCACTTCATCTTTGTTAATCATAATTAATAATTTAACATTTTTAGTGCCACTATTTTGATTTTAAATCACAGCACAGGCAGACCACGAGTTTTCTATACAGTGGTGGCTCGTGGTAGCTCCAGCACAGACCTGTACAAATTATAGGAGCCAGCTCCAGGCTTTTCCCATGGAATTTATGGGCAGATTCCTGAGAATCCAGGTTCTTCAGCTCCTGGGTGCTGCAGCCTTCAAGCAATATTTTGAATTGAAATATGGAATCTGTCATTTTGATTTTAAGATCTGATTCAACAATATTTGGTGTAAGGACCACATTTCTATTTTTTTGTTTTATTATGTATTTCCAGTTGACAGAAGCCTTGCGGAGAGTTTTGAAGGCGTTGCAATGCATTTTCTATATGTTAAATGGGAATTAAGCTTTAAATTTTTGATCAAAAGGTGTTAATCATTAATAATTCAATATATTAGTAGATTATATAGTCCTTTACCCCATTTTAATTATCTCTTTGATTCTTAAAAAATTGTCTATATTCAGTAGCTCATTAATCTGATCAATTTGTTCCTTAATTACTTTATGTTGCCATAGTATAGTGTAAAATCAGATTAAGAAGCACAGGACTGCTGTACTCCATAAATTCCAGATGTGACAGCATTCCAGTGTGGGAAAAGATGACAAATCTCTAATTGGAGCACATTTGTTGTGTTCCCATATCTGGGATTTTTTTGCACTGAGGTTTCTGGAGAGGAAGTGACACCTCTGTCCCCTGGGATGGATGGATGGATGGATGGATGGATGGATGGATGGATGGATGGATGGATGGATGGGAGTGTGCACACAAAAAGGTTACAAATGCATCACTAACAACACCCTAATTGTTCCTGGAGAAAATGCCAGTGTCCATTCCTGTGACAGGCACTGAGATAATGACTCCCAGTGCCCCAGGAATTCCAGCACGGGAGTGGCTTCATTCTTTTCCCCCCCCCAAAAAAAAAAAAAAAAAAAAAAAAAAAAAAAAGAGTGAGAAACCTCCAAGGAATCAGTCAAACTGGATTGATTTAAGTGGATTAGCACAACTGTTTCCTCAGCACTCCTGAAATGTGCTGATCTGGAGGAATAAAATTTGTGGCCTTTTGCTTCTCCCGGGGCTGGTTTGGGGCAGCAACTTGGGGTCCTGTGAGAGCAGAAAGAGCTCATCCCTCACCTCAGAAAGGCCAAAACAGGGAAAGAGAAAGGGAACTGGGATTTTTCCAGCATTCCTGAGGGATCCCAGAGGCTCATGTGCAGGAAGAGGAGCTGCTGCAGGCCCAGAGACTGAGGGGTTCTGAGAGCCCTGCCCAGGGACAGGTTGGAGAGCTGATATCCATCCCCTCCACACTGCTCTGACACCCACACAAGGCTCCAGTGCTAAAGAGCAGCAATTCCCTAGGAAAAAAATATCTTCCCAGTCTGACCATGGTCCTGGTTTTAATATAAAACATTCCTGTCGTGCCTGGAGCTTCAGCACGTTTTGCTTGTTCTGTCTTTGGTCAAAAGGCTGATTTTTGAGTTGTTTGGTTTGGGATTTTTTTACCAAACAGGTTCCAGAGTCAGATCCCAGCTGTATTTGGCAAATCCCAGCCTAGGGATGGTTAGGGCAGAGCAGGGAATGAGTGGCTGGGGCTGCCATCACCTCTCGTTTCCTCTTGTGTTTAAGCATGACACTTTTCACTGTAATTCAATTTCCACTGATCCCACAGCAAACTGGTGTAATGGGGGCTGTGAAATGGGAGCTGGGATGGATAAAAGGCTCCAGGAGTGCAGCTGTAGCCTGTTCTTAGTGCCAAACACCTTTGCAGGTGATTTTCAGAGAGTCCAGCATGGTGCAAGGAAAGGGGACCATCACCACCTACCAGGTTAATGATGATATTTAATTTCTCCTGACTAGTTTTTGTTCTGATAACACAATGTTTCTTGAGTTATAGATAAGGAGGGACTCTCTTAAAGCTTAATTTCTATTCTGATTTCCAGCAAGGCCAGAAATAATCCAGAAATCTTGAAGACAGAGAGAGGGATGGGATGATGGTGTGGGACTGGCTGTGTGTTGTGCCTTCAGGGAGGAATCACAGACCAAAAACTCTGGGAGCTGCTGGTAAAGCTGGAGAAGAGCTGGGGCAGAATCAAGTTGGAAGGGGCAGCCGGTTGTGAGTGTGGAAACCAGCAAATAGTGGGAGGAAAAGCACCTGGGAGGCAGGAAAATAGGAGAGGAAGGGCATAAAGGGAAGGAGCAAGTGGAATGGGGAGCTGAAGGAGATGGGAAGTTGAATCCCTTAGTAAAACAGAGGACACTTCTCACCATGGACACAGCTGGAGAGTCACAATCCAAATATTTTCCTTGTCTTGCACATAAGAACTCTCTGTGCTTGCCCTGAGGATTTTGTGTAATCCCAGACAAAGGAAAACTACAATTCTAGAAGAGGTTTGCTTTGGACTCTTCCTGTCCAGTTGTCCCTGACTGGATAAAACATTGCAAACAGTTAATTAACAACTCATCACCCAATTGCTCCTGCCTGTTGAGCAGTTGTGTCACCTAAGCCTGGGATAAAAATTCAGTGCTGAAAATGGGAAAAGACTCTGTCCACTGAGTGAGACTTAAAACCCTGGAATATCCCAAATGCAGCTGTGGGGTTTTGGCCTGGCTCTGTTTCAGGTGGAGGTAATGAGTTTTTGAGGGGATCCTTGCAGTCTCCAGGCATGAGCTCACCATCCCATGCAATGTGGAGGTGGGTAATTCATGGATAATTCCCCTGGCAGTGGTTCCCAGGGTAAGGAACCACCTTGAGCTCAGCCTGAGGGAAGGTGGCAAAGCCCCACTGGTGAGTTCAGGCTCAGATCCAGCTCTGGTGTTAAACTCCTGCAAGGCCAGGCCAGGAATGACCCCAATTCCACCCTGTGCCAGCAGGATGCCCTTGATGGTGGGGGGAAAAAGGTGAAAATAACCTTTAGGTAGCTGTGAGTGAGGATTTTGTGCTGCTGGCAAGCTCTGGTGAACTTTGCCATGATCAAATCTGGAAAGAGGTCTCATTCCAATGTGTTCCTGATAGGAATAAATATTTTGGGCAGATAACTCCAGAGCAGATTGTAAGGACTGACAGTGCCATGGAGCATTTCTGTATCACACCCAATTTTCCAGGCACTTTTCCTAGGATCAGCATCCTGGGATACACAGGAGAACTGGGCTCTAAACCCTCAGCACCCTCTGGGTTCTCATCCTTGCAGGAGAGAGACAGAAGCATGGGATGTTTTACTGCAGAGGGGTAAAAGTGGAGTTACATCATTTCACCACGCTCTGAAGAAACACCACCACGTTTGCCACACCTCTGGTGGGGCTGCAGCCTCCCCTTGCTGGGGTTCTGCTCCAGGAGCCCTGGGAATGAGCAGGGGAGGCTCAGCAGTGCATTAATTACAGCCTATCACTATTTATCTCATTTACATGCGCTGAAAGGCTGCTTTTACCACAGTGCCCCATTGTGCCAGCGGCTGTGAACACCCAGCCAAAGGCAGGAGCTCTGACTTCTGGAGTTTGTCCTGGAATTTACCCTCCTGGATTTATCCTCCTGGAGTTTATCCTCCAAAGTGAGATGAGCAGGGTGGTGGTGGGGAGCTGAATCCAATCCCACCTGGTATTCCAATTTATGGATCTGTAGCTGGCAATTTTGAGGTCAGGAAGATTGAAGCCCAGGAGATGAGAGTGTTGGTTATTCCTGTGCTTGGCTCTCTCTTTTTTTTTTTGCAGTTAAATTAGAATTTCTTCACTGGAAGCAGGGCACACATTGAGCCTGTGGCCTGGGAGATGTGCTGGGTTTATGCTACGGAACATCCCCAGACTTTTAAAACTCCTCAGCCAGGCAGCAATGGGAATTCTTTAAAATTTCACGTTCTTTAAGACATGAGAGATCTCTGCATTGGTTTTGCAGGCAGCCTGAAGAATAATCCTTAAACTTGAAATCATGGAATCATAGAATTTTCAAATAATGGAATTACAGAATCATCAAATCATGGAATCACAGAATGGTTTGGGTTGGAAGGGACCTTAAATATCTTGCTTCAACCCTCTGCCATGGGCAGGGGTGTAATTCTGATTGAATTTGCTTTATCCTTCATTTTTAACATGATGTTAATCTGATAAGCAGCAAATCTATTTTTTAAAAAAAGCGTAGTGAACAGGCTGAGGTGGTTTTAAAAGAATTACTGTAAACTCAAATTGAAACTGTGAAAGACCTGAGGAAGGGAAGGGAAGGGAAGGGAAGGGAAGGGAAGGGAAGGGAAGGGAAGGGAAGGGAAGGGAAGGGAAGGGAAGGGAAGGGAAGGGAAGGGAAGGGAAGGGAAGGGAAGGGAAGGGAAGGGAAGGGAAGGGAAGGGAAGGGAAGGGAAGGGAAGGGAAGGGAAGGGAAGGGAAGGGAAGGGAAGGGAAGGGAAGGGAAGGGAAGGGAAGGGAAGGGAAGGGAAGGGAAGGGAAGGGAGACCATTGACGTGGACAAAGAGCCATTTTGCACGCTTCTCTAGTTATTAAACACCATTACACCTTCATAACCATTTAAAACAGAGCCTCATACACTAACAACAATTTCCCATCCGATTCCAAAGCCTTTCCTCGCCCCTCTCCGTGTCCGTGGCGCGGATGCTGAACGGGACACGCTGTCCCACCTTCCCGGGGCTGGGAGCATCCCGGGTGAGGGCTGGGCAGGAGAACGGCCGGGAATGCGGCCCGGGAGCGCTGATCCTGCCCGGGGGAAGGGCTGATGGCGCAGAATTCGGCGATTCTGCGTTTCCACGATGCGCAGCGCTGACCCCGTTCGTGCCGGCGGGGCGCGGGGTGCCAGATGGCGAGGGGACGTGTGTTGTGTGTCGCCTGTCACTCGGGGCAGATTAATGGGAGGCTTGTAAAGAGGGAGCGGGTGCGGGGGGTGGCACAATTAAGCGGGGTCCCCAAAGACAAAGGGGACACGTGCCAGGGGCGGCGGGCGTTGGGCGCACAAAGGGCCCGCGGCTCCCCCTGCTCCCAACCAACTGTTGCGAGCGACCCCCGAGCCTGCCCGGTTTTCAAATCATTTCATGCCCCTGTTTTCTTCCAATCCAGCCAATCTCCGAGCCGGGAGAGCCGTCACCTGATGATGGGGTTTGCTTTTTTTTTTTTTTTTTTTGGTTTTTTTGTTGTTTTTTTTTTTTAATGGATGGAAGTCCCCAAGCCTGGCGAAATAACGGCGTAACCATGGCAATGCTAATTATTGCCCTATAACTACAGTAGGAGAGAGAACGCGGGGTAGGCTGAGAGGGAGATTTGAAGAGGGTTTTTTTATTCTTTGGCTCTTGGTCCCGTGTTGATTTTTTTCCCCCCTTTTCTCCTATACAAAATCTTTTTTGCAAAAAAAATTTTTTTTTTTTATTTTTCTCCCCGACAGTGGTTCAGGGAGCTTTGATAGGTGTTTCTGGAATTCCTGAATAGAGGAGCTGAAAGCTCCAGAGCAGGCAGGCACTGAAGTTCTGCCTTGCTCTTTTAAGCTGATTTAGAGTCGTGTAAAACATAAAAGATGCTTCAGCAAGAGATCAGATTTATTTAAGTTTCCTGCAGCATCACTTGGCAGCAAACACGCATCAGCAGCAGACACCACTTTAACACATCTCTGAGAGCTCTTGAAAGCAAAAGGGTTTGAAAGCAAAATCAACTGCATCCAACTAAATTGTGTTCTTCTGAGAGATAAAGATGTTTTCCTGGATCTGAATCCCTTTAGGTTTACCCTTGGTGTCAGTGACAATTCCCTGACATGTCCTAATTACTGCTTTACTCCTCAAGGTACCAGTGACTCCTATAATACTCTTCCACATAAATTAATTAATTTAGCTTTTCACTTGCAAGAGTTCTTTTAGTGACTTTAACAGGGAGTTTGGACCACACAGGAATTTTTGAGTACTGTAAATATATTCCAATATTCTCATTTTGTACCACATGCTGTATCAGAAGCAAAGCAAAACAGGTGATCTGGAGCATGTAAAAGGTGTCAAAAGCAGAGCTTTAAACCAAAAGCAGCCTGTCACAGCTGTGCCTGCTGTTGTTGCTGGTACCTGGCAGATATGGTGCCTCCAGTCTCAAACCTTTCATTCTACTCCTTTACTCTGTCAAAAACTGCCTAAAAAATGATTTTTAAAGTATCAATAACTTCATGTATCTGAATGGAAACTATCAGCAGTCTGTGGAGTTCTTTTTATGCAGATGCTGATCTGTCACAGCTGACAGGATCCAGGGGCTGGGAGAAGTTTTTCCAGGTGTTCCAGGATTAACACATGTATTCCCCAGGAGCTGGGCCCAGAGCTCCTCCCAAGGCTCTGGATTGCAGGGTTAATACAGAATGACCAGATTCTAAGTCCTGGTTTCTCCCCCATCAAAGCCAAACGTGCAAATTTCTGACAGATGTGAAAATAAGGAATCAGTTTGGGTTTGTTTCCAGGCAGTTTCTCTGCTGGGTTCCTGGGCCTGCTTCCCCTACAAATGCTCCACAAGAGGTTTTCTCAACCAAAATGTTCCAGACTGGTCAAAGGAACACAAGACCAGGTGAAGGGTGTCAGTAACCAGCTGTGAAACCACGGGGCACATCTGGATTTGGATACAGAATTCCAGCCTGGTGGTTCTTCCCCCTGACCTGCAGGAGCTTTGGCACCCATCCATCTCTTTCCAGGGCCAATGCAGCAATTCCTGCTCCCCGTTAACCTCCCCTGCTGCTTTGCAGGCTCCTGGCCTCAGACCCTTCCCAGCTGAGTGAGGATGAGCTCCCGGGGGATTTGCAGTCCCTGTCCTGGCTGACATCCGTGGATGTGCCTCGGCTCCAGCAGATGGCCAGTGGGAGAATGGATTTCAGCCTGGGGGCCCAGAGCGCCATGCTCCAGCAGACAGGTACTGTGGGATGGGGAATGGGAAATGGGAAATAATGGGAAAAACTGCTCCTTTAACAGCACAGCCTGCCCCTGCCACTCCCCCTCAGGCTCGCTTTTCCTATGCTTTCACATTTTGCTTCCTGTCCAAAGACCTGGAGCCTGTTGGCTTCTCTTGAGGGCTCTGCTGGTGCCTTCCCCCCATTCCAAGAGCGAGAGAGCTCCAGCACTGGCACCACTCAGATCCCATGGGAATTTCTGCCCAGTGCAGCTGCTGGTGCCCTGTTGGGCTGGGATATTTTAAGTCCTGGCTTTCAGAGGTTTTCAACACCTCTGAAATGAAATAATTAATCTTTTTGCTTTGTTTCAACACTGATAAAGCAAAGGGCACCTCATTTACCTCACACCTTCTTGCAGCCTGTATTGGCTGAACTCCTTTCTCTCCCTTGTGAGCATCCTTTAGGTAAACACACATCACAGAGCTCAGAGTGCCACCCTGCCTGCCTGAGAGCACAATCCAGCTGATGCTGAACGTGTTGTTTCTCTTTTGTAAGACACAGTGTCTGTGTCAGCACCGTGGGCTGTTAAACAGCTGCCGCCTCTCATTCCCTGCCTAACGAGTTTTGGGAGCAGCTGATGTCATCTGGGCAGGCTGTGAAGAGCCAGGGAGGTTGGATTCTCCACTCCAGAGCTTCCCTGTGCTCAGCTGCATCCATTAACCCCCTTCCTTCCCTGAGCTGTGCCTCCATGGGAGCATCCCTTGCCTTCCTCTCTCCACGCCAGGTGCCGTGGGGAGCGCGATGCACTCGACGCCCGGAGCGATGATCCACGTCCAGGCCAGCCTCCCCCAGGGAATCCTGGGCCTCAACTCCATTTCCACACACGGAGCCAATGTAAGAGCAGGCCTTGGTGGGTCTTTATTGCCCCAGCTCCTGGGATAAGGTGGTGGAACTCCTTGACTGTTGTGTTTTTCTTGGCAGATGAGCCCCTACGCCGTGGGTGGGCAGCTGTCCCCTGGTTTGCAAACACAGCAACAGCTCTTCCCTCCTCATCCTCATCCTCCTCCTCCTCACCCCCAGCAGGTGTTTGCCCTGGCCCAGAACCCCCAGCAGGTACTGGTATGTTCTTGTTGTCTGTCTTGGAAGTACCTGCCAAGATCAAATCTAGATGTCTTTTAAAAGAAAACCAAAATGTCCCTAAACCCACACACCCCAGTGGACATTTTGCATCTGTCACTTCCCTTCTTTTCCCTGTGCACACAGTGTAACCCAGCAGCAATCTACAACACATCCTATGGGACACAGCCACACTATTCCCAGCCACGCCTGGCTCCCCACTCTGCCCAGGAGCTGCACCCAAAGCATTATCCCAAGCCCATCTACTCCTACAGGTGAGTGGGGAGCAGGAGGCACATTGCCCACAGCCTGTCCTGGGGTGCCTGTGACACTGCAGGGGTGTCTGGGTCCTTTGGGAGGGAACAAAATCCCCCCATCCATGCAGGAGTTGTGTGGGAGCTGCCTCTGAGGGGTGGCAGGCGTGAACAAGGAAAGTTATTCCTGGAGAGCAGTGAGAGAGTAACAGCACAGAGGAGTAAAATCTGAGGATCACGGGGAAGTGGTCACAGCTCCAGGCCTGGCAGAGCCCAAGAAGAAGGGTTTGGACAATCCTTTTGGGAATGTGGTGTGACTCTTGGGGATGGGCCAGGAGCTGGACTCAGTGATCTTCGTGGGTCCCTTCTAAATCAGCTCATCCTGTGATTCTGTGACTTCTGAGCCCTTGGGAGCAGGAATCCCAGGATCCCAGCTGTCTGTGTCTGAAGAGGTGGGTCCAAGGGTGCCAGACCAGAAGGAGGTGTGGAGTGGCAGGACAAGAGGAGTGAGTTCCCACTGCCAGAGGCAGGGATAGATGGGATATTGGGAAGGAATTCCTCCCTGTGAGGATGGTGAGGCCCCGGCACTGGCTGCCCAGAGAAGCTGTGGAAGTGCCCAAGGCCAGGCTGGACATGACTTGGAGCAACCTGGGAAGTGGAAGGTGGCAGAGTGTGAAACTCGATGGGCTTTAAGATCCCTTCCCAGCCAAGCCATTCCATGATTCCAAGCCATTCCTGGGTTTCCTGCCCACAGCTGTTTGATTGCCATGGCACTGAAGAACAGCAAGACAGGGAGCCTGCCCGTGAGCGAGATCTACAGCTTCATGAAGGAGCACTTCCCCTACTTCAAGGTACCTGGGCCTTCCCCAGCTCGGAAATGTCCCATCCCAACCCCCTTTCCCCCGTGGTGTGGTGTTGTTGGGTAGCCAGGATGAGGTGAGAGATGAAAATTTGACTCCAAGTTCTCAGAAGGATGATATTATATATATAATATATAATATATAATATATAATATATAATATATAATATATAATATATAATATATAATATATTATATATAATGTATAATATATAATATATAATGTATATATTATAAATTATTAATATAATATAATATAATATAAATGATAGTATAGTAATAGTATGGTATATAATAGTATTAATAGTATAGTATATAAATTATATTAATCATATGATACTATATTAATTATATTATGTTATAGTGTAGTATAGTATATTATAATATACTATTATATCATACCATACCATACTATACTATGCCATACCATATATATTATATTATATTATATTATATTATATTACATTACATTACATTACATTATATTATATTATATTATATTATATTATATTATATTATATTATATTATATTATATTATATTATATTATATTATGTTCATACCATATCATATTCATACCATATCATATTATAATGTAACGATATACTAAAACTGTACTAAAGAAAGAGAAAAGGATACATCAGAAGGTTAGACAAGAATGACAATAAAAACCCCGTGACTGACCACAGTGTCCGACACAGCTGGACTGGGATTGGTCATTCAGTAAAAACAACTCACATGGCACCAATCAAAGATGCACCTGCCACATTCCAGAGCAGAAAACACAGGGAGAAGTGATCAGATAATTATTGTTTACATCTCTTTTCTGAGGCTTCTCAGGAAAAAAAACCCCGGCCAAGGGATTTTTCAGGAAATATCACGGCTGCTCCCATTAACCCCTTCCTGCCCTCGCAGACTGCCCCTGATGGGTGGAAGAATTCCGTGCGCCACAACCTGTCCCTGAACAAGTGCTTTGAGAAGGTGGAGAACAAACTGAGCGGGACGTCCCGCAAGGGCTGCCTGTGGGCCCTCAACCCCGCCAAGATCGACAAGATGGAGGAGGAGATGCAGAAGTGGAAGAGGAAGGATTTGGCTGCCATTCACAGGAGCATGGCTAACCCAGGTAGGGCCCGCATTCCCCATCCTGCTCATCCATGGCATTCCCTGCATGGCTCCGCTGCCTCTGGGGTTACTGTTAGGGGGAATATTTAAATATCCAGTCATATTTAATGCACTTTTCATAGAGAAGCATTTGAATGCCTGTTCTTCTTGCCTGTTCTTCTGCAAAACTCTCCCTATTCTAAGACATTTTCTTATTTATAAAATAGAATTTAATATTATTTATACTATATTATTATAAATTATATGTAGTTATATCTATTATCTATATTATCTAATATATGTTGATCTAAATATATATTTAATATTAGATCTATTTATTTATATATAAAATTATATTATATTATATTATATTATATTATATTATATTATATTATATTATATTATATTATATTATATTATATTATATTATATTTCTATAAAATCTATAATATCTATATCTCTATATCTATAGATATCTATTGTCTAGAATATTCTCTATTATATATTTATTATTTAAATCTTATTTATTTATAATTTCCTACCCTTATTTATAACATTTCTTATTTATAAAGAATCACATTTTCTGAGCTTGGTATTGACAAAATCAACCGGAATTTTTTTTGCTACAAAATCAATAACATGCAGTCAGTGATAAATGGCATGTTACTTGTTTAAAAGCAAAAGGGCCACTGCAACAGTCAGGAGTTTTTTGTAGTTATTTGGGAGACAAGCAGAATTTTTTTGTACTTACGGATAAGCAGAATTCTGAGTGTTTCTCTGAGCACAGAGCTCTGCAGGTGGGGGTGAGCTGCCTCTAGGGGTGGCTGGGCTGCTCTGCAGTTGCATGATCATTCCTTTGGCTCAGTCAGGGATAACCATGGATTTGGGGAAGGAATTAGGTGTCATTTCTTGCTCCCTGCACAGTCACAGCCTGTGCTGGTTCTCACACTGTGACAATCAGTTCACGCCAGAAACGCAGCTGTACTTTGGGCAGTCCCTGCTTGAACAAATGTGTTAAAGCATCTCTTTTCCTCCCTGGAACGGGCAGAGGAGCTGGACAAGCTCATCACCGACAGACCCGAGAGCTGCAGGCGGCCCAGCAAGCAGGCAGAGCCCGAGGGGCCCCCCCTGGGCCGCATCTCGGTGTCCCAGCTCCAGCCCCAGCCCATCATGACGCTGTCCCTGCAGCCCCTGCCGCTGCACCACCAGCTCCAGACCCAGGCTCGCCTCGCCCCCAACTCGCCAGCACCTGCACAGACGCCTCCTCTGCACACCCTGCCTGACATGAGCCACAGCCCCCTGCCCCACCACCCCATGGGACGCGCCCCGGACTTCCCCAACGTGGCGGTGGACATGAGCACGGAGGTGGATGCTCTGGATCCCAGCATCATGGATTTCGCGCTGCAAGGTACGGGGAAAGGCACGGGGAGGGCACAGCTGGGGTTTGTGGGTGTGTTCATGCTGAATATGCAGCCAGGATCCTCAGGGGGATGTTCTGGGATGGGGCTGGGTGGTGGCGTCTTCAGGGTGACTTCCTAGGTCGCCCTCAGTGGATTTTTGTCCCTGTGCCAGGTGGGAAAGCAAAGAACCTTCCTGGCTCCAGTGGGGGGAAGCAGGGGTGTCCAGCCAGGTGGATGTGGGACACTGCATCTCTCTGCCCCTGGGAAAACAGAGCTCTGCTCGTGCTTTGGGGTTCTTCTTCTGGGCAAGCAGAACTTCTCTGGTTTATGGCAATGCTTGACGTGGTCCTGGGTAGAGCACAGGCAAAGAGGTGCTGTCTGGAAAGATGTGGAAGCAGAGGATGTGGGAGATAAACACACTTGCTGCCCAGAAAGGTCTGGGATCACAGGATTTGGGGGATCAGACTTGCTGCCCAGTAAGGTCTGGAATCACAGGATTTGGGGGATCAGACTTGCTGCCCAGAAAGGTCTGGAATCACAGGATTTGGGGGATCAGACTTGCTGCCCAGAAAGGTCTGGAATCACAGGATTTGGGGATCAGACACACTTGCTGGAGAAAGGTCTGGAATCACAGGATTTGGGGGATCAGACACTTGCTGGAAAAAGGTCTGGAATCACAGGATTTGGGGGATCAGACTTGCTGCCCCTTGCACCACCATGGTCCCACCCTCGAGCATCAAATGAAGCCCTTTAGCCCTGGCCCCCGGGGGACCTGGGGATGTGCTGCTGTGAGCAGGATTCCATCTTTTCCAGGGAACATTTGGGAGGAGATGAAGGACGACAGCTTCAGCCTGGACACCCTGGGTGCCTTCAGCAACTCCCCCCTGCATCTCTCCGACTGCGAGCTGGGCACGCCCGGCCTCACGCCCGCGTCCAGCGGCAGCGACCGCTCCTTCTCCGACCTGCAGGTCACTGGCCTTTACACCACCTACACCACCCTGGACAATGTGGCAGCTGCTCAGTACATGAACCCCCAAGGCAACAAACCCATCCCTCTGCTCTGAGCTTGGCACCGTCCCGCGGATCCCGAGGGACGGTTCTTCCCCGTGGTTAAAATCCGACCGGGAAGCTCCAAGGGCTTCGTCCTGCTTTGGGATGTGTTGGCTGCTTCCACAGCGTGTGAGGCCAAAATAAATCAAGCTGGGACTTGTGAAACCACTTTCCCCCATGGCAAGGGCATGGACACTTGTGTTGTGGGTCTGGGGAGCTCTCCAGAAGGACCTGGAAGGCAGCAGGAACTTTCACTGGAATGTAACTGAGCTAAAAATCACCCAGTTAAGGGAGTTAAATTTATTCCACACCGTGGTGGAGCTGCTGTGTCACCACTGTCACAGAAGCCACCACAAGCCATGGGGCTGGCCAGCCCCAAGTTGGTTGATTGTGCCCCTGGTGTGTCATTTTTTCTTAATTTGCCAAATTGGACAAAGACCTCCCCCAGTTCCTGGAGATGTTTGCACCACTAACACTTTTCTGATGTAACTGTTGTTAATTTATTGTTAGGAGGTAGGAAAAAAGGAGCAAAACCACTAAAAAAGGAAAACTCGCCTCCCTAGCAGATCACTGTTATATCTAGATTTGTAAAAGTCCTCACCCCTGAAGGAAGTGGTACTACTGAACTATTAAACTGATCACTGGCTAGAGGATTTTAGGAATTATGCAGATGTTTAGGATTTTTAAAAAAAAATAGATTTATAGTCTTGTGCATTGTGCTTCTGTCTATTCTTGTGCTAGGCAGTATTACTATTTGTAAATTTATTTATATTTATTGTTATGAAAAAAAATTATGTGAACTGAGCACTGTTCAATTTGTATAATGCTGCAGTAACCTTTCTTACAGCCACTAAATTATTCATCATCAGAACCACAACCATCTTATCACAGTTTTTACACTACATTTCTTTAATAAGCACTTTTGATACTGTGAAACTCATGCTTTTTAAAAAAATTCAGAGACCAAATATTGTCACTGTACCTTTCATAATAGTCTTTGCTAATTAACTAAAAAACTTGATTCTAATGTAGCATTTTAAAAAAGAATTTCAAACCCTGCTTTGTACTTGTTAACATACATTGAAAATAATGTGATGAAACATCTGAAATATGTTGGAATTTAGCATTTAGTCTACTTATACCTCTGTGAGCAAAAAGTGATATTTATACCTTGGGTTTTGTCTGTTCCTGTGCATTCAGAGAATTTCCCGGTGCCGTACCCAGGTGCTCCCAGGCTTTTCTCTCCCACACCCATCCATGGATTAAAGCTGGAGGGTGCAGGATGCTGGAGTGGCCCCACAGGGCACTTTCTTGCTTGAAAAATATGAAGATCAGGGGACTTGGAAACATCTGTGCCTGTATCCTCCCAGTGCATCCCTCCATGGCAGCCTCTTCCAAAGGGCACCATGATGCTCCACGTCATAATTTATTGTCCAAGGACAAATGTGATGAATGATCCTTTGCTGTGACTGGTGTCACCTACAATGTCTTTGCTTTTTTTAATAAACTTTTCTTAGCACTATGCCTGGGGCATTCTGGATGTGCTGTGTGGTGCCTGCTCTGGTGTCATGCTGGGCTTCATTCCCTTTACAGACCCTATGCCCAAGCTGAAGGTGGATCCTTGGCTCAAATCCTCCAGGAGAGTAAGAGTTAATAGGTATTTAGTGTAAGAATTTACAGGTTTTTACTCTAAGAGTTTACAGGTATTAGTCTAAGAGTTTACAGGTATTTACTCTCAGAGTTCTTCCCCTCTGGTGTCACCCTGTTCCTGAAACCCTCTGAAATGCCTGGAAAGGCTCTGGAGTGGGGACAGGGGGTGGCAGGAGGGATGTTCAGAGTTCCCCACCCCAAACAGGTCCTGTGCCACAGAGAAGGGGCTGCCCAGAGCCAGAGACACCAGGCCCAGCTCAGGACAATGACAGAAGACACAGAGGTCAGGGAGTTCTCTGGGAGCTGAGCTCACTTTATTGCCTGTCAGCAGTGACACTTCCAGCCAGGAAGTGACCCACAAGACCCTTCCCATCCCTAGCCCAGGACAGGGAGACTTCCTACAGACATTGTGGGATCCCATTTGTGTCCAACACCTTCACCCAGGGCAATACCAGCACTGCACTTGAGCCAGGTGTCCCACCTTCCATTGCCATCCCACCTCCTCCTTATGAGCCCAAGGTAAATCTGTGCTGGGGAAATGACACAGCCAGAGGCATTGGAAAACTTCAAATTTCCCCTCCACAACCAAGATGATCAAAGGCTACCTGAGCAGCAGGGTGCAGGTCCCAGCAGGTGACAGCTCCCCCTGGCTCTGCTGCTTCCAAGGAGGAACCAGGACACTGGAGCCATCCTCCCTCCTCTCCATGCTCTGCAGGAGCCAGAAAGGACACGAGATGGGTGAGAGGCACAGCCAGGTCAGCCAAAGCCTGATGGATCCTTGGACATTCCCAAGGGAGCAGCTCCCAGATTAGCTCACTGAGGTCTTTCCTGGACCATCAGCTATTCATGGCCACATTTATTGTTTGCCCCCCAGTGAGGGAAGGGATGACAGAAATTGCTCCTCACACTTTATAAAGCATCACTTGGAGGCTGCTTCTCATTTCCTGCTCTTGGTGCCTGGTCAGCTTGAACCCAGCCAGCTGGACACTGGCCCTGGCCAGGGGTCTGTGCCTCCAGCTCTGTCCAGTCTCATGAGATGTGTCTGACCTGGTGCTTGTTTGAAACACCAAGGGCTGGCAACTAAAACAGGAAAATATTTTGGATTCTTTTTAAAACCAAGTTCTGCACCAGGTCCAGATTCCAGGCTTGGCTCAGGACAAGTTCATCTTCTGGCAGCACCCCCAGTGCCAGAGAGGACTGCATAGATGGCAAGACCATCTCCATGGCTTAAAATACTTAAAAGCACTGGTGTCCTTTATTTAGGCACATAAGCAAGAGTCCAAGGCTTCAGTTCAAGGGCTGAGGAGCCAGGTGGGCAAGTGAGGTCTGGCTGTGTCCTGGTGCTTCTCCTACCCTGTGGTGATTGTCCAGATCAGCAGGGATCATCATCAGTGTCCACCCTGGACAGGAGATGGGCGACCTGGGCCTTCTGTGGGCCGGTGATGTGCTGAGCCATCTGCACGATGCAGTCCATGGTCAGCTCAGGGTTGGCCTGGAGCAAGCTGCAAGGCACAGGGCAGAGAGAGACTGAAGTGAGAACTGCCTGGTCTCCATCACCTGCTGTTCCCATCCCAGGGACCCCTTCTCATCCCAGCTCCCACAGCACTCACCTCCGGATGTGCTTGAGGATGTAATCCCGCTTCAGGTACTTGATGTTCTGCCTGATGGCTGACTGGGTGCCATCCTCCTCCTGCATGTGCTTCTCCAGCCACTCCACCACCACCTGGTTGTTGTCCCAGAGGTAGCCCTAGAGAAAGCAGCACTGTGGGCAGGGGGTTCTGCTGCCTGCACAGCCTGAGCCCTCCCTTCCTCCTGGAGCCTCAAATCCAGGCCATGGGATTTTTCTTCCCTGACCTGCCCCTATTGGCAAACCACTTAAAAAGCAAAGAGGTAAAATATGGTTCCTTTGCATGTCCTGCTTCCTGAGGCAGGCACAGCAACATGTGTGTCATTTGAGAGCAGCTAAAAAACCCACTTTTGCCCTGGGAAGTAAAAAATGTTTATTTGTGGACTAATTTGCCATCACTGAGCACCAGCACTCAACTGGAGTCACCTGATTTGAAGAGCCAGCCCCAGCCCAGGGCTGCTTCACCGCCCATCCTCACACATTCCCATCACACACTGAAACAGCACTGAAACCTCTGAATGGTGGCAGAGCAAGGTGAGATCCCTCGGGATGCCCTGACTGGAGGTGCCTCAGGAGGCCGGGGCTGGGGGTACCTTCTCAGCTCCTTCCGTCTCCATGAACCAGCGCCGCAGCATGGACTGGATGTGGATGTGGGTGAGCTCGCTGTTGGCCTTCAGCACCTCCCCCTTCACCATCTCCTCCAGCAGCAGCCGCCGCAGCCGCCAGTAGAGGAAGGAGCGGGCGCTCTTCCACTCCAGGATGTCCTGGGGAAACCGGAGCACAGCCCGGGTTTGCCGGCGGCCGCTGGCTCCCGGCTCCGGCGGGATGGAGAGCAGAGGGCAGGGATGTCACAGGGGAGGGATTTTCCCCCCACCTTTGACCCTCGGAGCCCCTCCCCGGTGCCCGGCTCACCGTGATGACCCCTTTCTCCTGCATGCGGCCCGGGGTGTCGTGCAGGTCTGCGAAGCGCACGGCCACCTGGTGGTACACGGGCAGCAGCAGCTCCTCCCGCGCCTTCAGCTGCTGCTCCAGCTGCTTGCGCTGCGCCTCCGACAGCTCGGGGGAGCCTGCGGGACACAGCGGGCTGAGCAGCCCCCCCGGTGATGCCACCAGGGCGTCGCCTCTATGCTGCCACATCAGCCACCATGCCCAGTGCCATGGTTCTTTCCTTGGCACACTGACACCAGAGTCATACAAGCCATGGCCACGAAGAGGTCACACCACACTCAGTGCCTGCTACATGAGAGGGGAGATGGCATTTGCAAGGGCTTTGTGGGACCATGTTGTAGCAGGCTGGAGAGACATGAGGGAAAAGAACTCCCAATGCATCAGGAATCAATTCAACGTGGCCATGGCCATCCTTCATCTCAAAGCAGGGGAGAAGACCCCAGCCCCATTTAACCCATTGACAGAGCCCCCAGGAGATACCAGGTGTTCCAAAGTACCACCACATCCTCTCAGCTCCACCAACAGAAAAGACAAAATGAGTTTTCCCAGAAGGACACTAAAGGACTCCTGGTGGTTGCCACCAAAGTGCTTGAGCCTCATGTTTAACCTACCACCACCAATGTCCACAACCCCAAACTCCCCTTCCTTACCCATCTGTTCAACAAGCTTGGCATAAACTGTATCAATCCTTCTTATGGTCTTCACCAGATCCTTCTTTCTGAACTTGATCTCCACTGTTCCTCCAGGCTCCAAAATGCCTCCCCTGGAAGGGAAGTTTGGTAAAGCAAGGACTGGTATGCATGGGAGAATAAATCTTAGGACAAGATGACACACACAGGTATTTTGGATGACCCACACAAGTGTTCAGGCTGCTGACCTGCTCTCCTTGTCAGCATAGAGCTCCACGTGCAGGGGGTTGATGGTGGAGTCGATGACCACCCAGGAGCCGCCGCGCAGCTCGGCGTGAGGGGGGATGTACACCAGCACCGGCTGCTTGAAGTCCCGCAGGCTGTCCACGATGAAGGCGCCAAACTTCAGCATCTGGTCATACATGTCTGAAAGCCAAAGGGACTCAGGGGCTGGGTGTCCCAATTGCCACTGTCCCAGCCTCCTCCCAGCTGCCCAAAGCCACCTTGACTATTGGAGAGACAAAGCAGCCTGCAAAACCAGCCAGCAGGAAGCCACCAACCCCTGGGATCTCTGCCCTGTGATCCCCCATGACCTCCCCAACCCAACCCCGCATCCCAGAGTGGTGCATGCCCTGGTAGCCTGGGCCATCCCAGGACCCTGTGGGGTGGCAGGGGTGACAGAGTTTTGTCACACACCATGGGAATGTGGGCATCCCAAGCACAGGTACCTTTCATGCCGCTGGAGAAGCCTCTCCAGTTGGCAAAGATCATCAGCGGGAGGTGCTCCCGGTTGAAGTCCCGAATGGCCTGGGCTGTTTTAAAAGCAGAGTCTGGGAACCAGACCTGTCCAGCCTGCTGGATTATCTGGAAAAGACAGTGAGCAGCTGAGACTGTGCCAGTTCTTCCTGGCATGCTGCATGAAACAGCAGGAAGAAAACGAACTGACCCAGCAAGCTTGATTTCACCCAAATTAAGGAAAATTATGCCCAAGGATCATGCTGTGCTATTACTCCTCCCTTCCCCCCATTTCCTCCCAGATGCCACCTGGCTCCAGCTGTACCCCACTTACCTTTGCCTCTGAGTCCAGGTTGGCAGGGTCAGCAGGTATTGTCACCTCCACAGTGCGGGTCTCAACAGCGATGACACCCACGGGGAGACCTCCCAGCCTGTGGCAGGGCAAGGGGGGCTCAGCAAGGCCTGTTCCCCTCCACCCCAGCCCCACCAGAGAGCTGCTTCCTCTCCACCATCCCAAAAGCAGTGCCACAGACAGGCCTTGAAGGTGAGGGGCCACACATGCAGGATCCCAGCTCCATCCCCTGCTCCTGGCAGTACCTTGCTCTGCCAACCACCACGGTCTGAGCCCATGGCTTCATGATCTCCATGAAGCTGCCCTGGTCGAAGAAACCGCTCTGCCAGGTCCCTTTGAGAGCTGCAGAGCACAGGAAAACATGGAGTGGTGCAAGGGCAAGCACTAAAAGGTTCCTGAGCACCAACCCACAGCCAAGAGCATCTTCTGCACCTACAGGATGCATTTGGGAGCAGTGCTGCAAAGGCCTTGGGTTGTTCTCACTTACTTGGATGGGGTCTCCCTGCCAGCATCCACCTGGGGTCATAGGGGACTTTGGAAGGGACAAAACCAATTTCTCTTTCAACAGGGTCAACTATGGCAGTGACAGGCACTGGGCTCTGGTTATCCTGTAAGGGAGACCCCGAGGGCAGGTCACCAGCCAGGTATGGGTGACATCCCCCTCCTTCCCCCCTGCAGCACCCTCCTACCTTGGGTATGTATGAGAGCCACTGCAGGATGGTGTAGACCCCCTCAAAGTCATCTGGGACAGTGACATGGGAAACACCGTTGTTGTGCATGATCTGCACTCCTCCCAGCTGGTTGTTGGATGTGTAAACCTCCCGTCCCAGCACCTAGAGAAACACATGGGGCTCTGCTGACACAGGAGCTGCTCCCTTGCTCTGTTTGTCAGCTCAAACCTCTGCACAGGCAAATTCCCTCTAGGCTGAGGCAGAATCTCCACCTCTATCCAGGCTGATGTTCCATGGGACAGGGAAGGAGCACACACAGGTAGTGGTGAGAAGGACAGTGCCATGGAGGACATGCAGCCAGAGCTTGGTACCTTGTTGAGAGCTGTGACACCTGTGAGGATGATGTGGGAGTTCTCCACCTGGATGACACGCTGGCCCAGCCTCACCAGGTAGGCACCGATGCCGATGGCACGACAAGTCACCTGCGCACACACAAAGGGACACCTGGGGTCACTGGGGCTGCAGCACACACCTGGAGAAGGATGCTGTGAAGGGCTTGTTGCATCCTGTCACCCCTCCCATGGTGACTTTAAGAGCCAGCAGGAGAGAGGGGAGGAGCAGAGAGGGGAAGGGCCCCACTATACCATGCTGATGGTCACTATTTCATCATAGGCGCGGGAGGACTCCCCAGCAATGGTACCAGCAGCTCTCAGGTTTTCCACCCCAAATCCATTGTCCATCCCAATGATGTCCAGCAGGACATACCTGTAGGGAAAGTGGAGCTGTGGTGCGGGAAGCATTCACCTGCATGATGTGCCTGGCAGGATGATGAGGTGGGAGCTGAATCCTGATGAGTTTAGGGTGGCTCTGTGTGTCTCATGGGATATGGGACTCACCTGGACTCTCCACCTTCCTCCACATGCTCACAGCGCACCGAGTTCATGGCACTGATCCTCGCATAGTCCTGGGGAGTCAGGTACAGGTACCTGAACCCCTGCAAGGAAAGAGGAGAAGGATGACTTGTGGAGCCCCCCACACACATGCTCACATGGCACATGGTCCTTTCCCAAACCTATCCCAAACTATGCTGTGCAGCAGCTCAGGGACCAGAGCTGGACAGAGCAGCCATGCCAGCACTGACACCTTCACCTCCACCACATGGGAGAAGCCAAAGGAACCATCCCCACGGTGCTGGGTGCAGGTGTGGCCTCAATCCCTGCTCTAATCCCATGGCCTGACATCCCACTTTAACTCTGCTCATCCCTTCCCCAGCTGGACCCTCTGCTGTTTCCTGTGCTGCAGGAGGGGAGGTGCCCACACACCTTCAAGGGCTCAGCTGGGTCCACCCAGGCCACCTGGAACATGTGTTTGATCTCCTCAGCGAAGCCGATGCGGGCGCCGCTGTTGGCAGCGATGTAGATGCGGGGGATGCCCTCGGCCCGTGCCAGCTCTGATGCCCTCAGGAACACCAGGTCCTCTTCAGGCCCAAAGGAGCCAATCTTGTGTGTGATGTCATTGCAGATGAGCACAATGTCCCGGCCTTTGGGGTACTCAGGGGTCCTCAGCTTCATTTTGAAAGCAACCATCCCCACCTGCCTCGAAACAGCACAAGGTTACACAGAAGAATCTCCAGAGAGTCAGAGAGCCATTTACAGAATCACAGAATTAACCAGGCTCGAAAAGACCTCCAAGATCACTGAGTCCAATGCTTGACTGATCACCACTTTGTCAACTAGACCAGAGCACTAAGTGCCATGTCCAAGAGACACAGGGGCTGAGCTGCAGGTGGCATTAACCATCAGACAAAATGGTTGAGGAGCATCTCCCAAGCTTTAAACACAGCCAGATTAAGCCACCAGCCATGCCCACCTGCTTCCTCTGCCCAATTCCAAACAATTCCCTGCTACCTCGTTCCCTCCAGGGACCCTGTTCATCTGCACAAGGTTCCCCTGAGAGTCCAGGACCAGCTCAGTGTAGGTCATGATGTCCTTGGGATACAGGTCCGAGGAGCCCCACAGCTTGAAGAGAGCCTGTGAAGACACAGCATGTTGCTTGGAATGGTTTAGCTTGGAAGAGAACTGAAAGACCATCTAGTTTCAGGAATTCCAAGAGCTAGGAATTGGTTTAGAAATGTTTCATATAACCAAAAATGTTGAAGCTTGGGCTCTTTTTGTTTTCTCATTTGACAGCCTGATGAGAGGGACCTTTTCCTCAGGTGGGAATATTTGGGGAGGGTAGGGATAAGGAGCAGTAATTTGGAGCCTCTTTCTGCTCAGCCAGACTCACCTGCCTGATCATCTCTGGGAAGTCATACACGTAGGTGGTGCCCAAGGACTGTGCCTGGAAGCGCTTGGCCTGAAGCAGGTCCTTGGTGACATAGGGGGTGTTGATGAGCATCCCGTGCTGCGGCCCCTGTTTGTCCCCATATGACTGGAACGTGATCTGGAAAGGAGAGAAGAGCATTGGTTGCTTTCCCTGGATGTCATGGTGACTCTTCTTCTGGAGCACTGCTGAGCCCTGCTTGGTCAAGGCGATTTTCCACCCTTTTTTTTGCTGTTGAGGGGACTGTCACACTGATGTGCTGCCAGTACTAGTGACACCCTAACACTGACCATCACCTCAAGCGCTCAAAACTGCCCATCTCCACACCAGCATCAACCTAAGGAACCCAAATGGATAAAGCTCAGCACATTTAGAATAAAGCACCACCCCAATTGGATGCAGACAGATGGATGAAACCAACCCAGCTGTGGGAATGCTGTTGGAAGTTTGGGGGCTCTGGGCAGATCAGCACTGCAGGTTCACAAGGAGTTTTTCAGAAGCCCCCCTAAAGGTCTGCTGGAGCTGGCAGCACTCAGGCAGCCATGGTTGTGTTCCTGCAGTCACCCCTGGGTTACTCACGCTGCCAGTGCCGGGGTCCCTCACTTCCTTGTAGAGGCTGATGTCCAGGTAATATCCGGACTCGTTGGTGAGGAAGAGGCGGATGGGGATGGCGGTGGTGGCAGTGGGCGTCAGGCGGATGTTGATCTTCACCTCAGCCTGCAGCACACGCAGCTTCCAGAGGCGGCTGCCGTAGCGCATCACCATGGAGCGCACCGACTCCTCAATCTGCACAGGGGATGGCACAAAGGGGGGCTGGTGACCTCAGGGACAGCACTGAGCACACAACGCCATGGCTGGAGCAGCCCTGTTGCATGTCCACCCCAAACAGCCATTTCGGATTTGCTTTGGGTGAGTCCCTTCTGTCTCTTCATGGGCCTGGTGCTGATATCCACCCTCTCCACTGGGGACAGGGAAAGATGGTGGGGGCTGGCTGCCCATCTGTGTAGTGGTCTTGAGCACAGGGCATGACAGAGAAACTTCTCCAGGACAGAGGAAGCAGGACCCCCAAGAAACACACCTTGGACGGGTCCATGATGACGGTGGGCACGAAGTTGAGGAAGATGTGGTTGCAGTCAGTGCGAACGATGGTGTTGTTGAAAGCCACCTCCAGCTCATCCATGGCCTCCAGGAGCAGCCGCTCACCCTCGTTCTGCAGGTACTCGAAGGAAGCCTCCTGTGATGGAGCAGGTGGCTCAGCAGAGGCCAGGCCACCCCCACACCCTCACTGTGCCCCAGGGTGCCACCCTGCCTTGGTGATGAGGTCGGAGTGGCGCACGATGGCGCGGATGAAGAAGCGGTAGTCGGTGGCCTCGGTGCCCGCCTGGACCTTGGCAGCCCCCAGGTACAGGTGCATCTTGTGGTTGGCACAGGGGATGGCCGTCAGGTCGAAGTTGCACATGCGGCTCAGCTCCAGCTGGAAGGCGAGCGCCGGCTCCAGGTGCCGGTAGATCCGATCCTCTGCGAACTGCCGGGCACAGCCGTGAGCCAGGGCCGCACTGGCGCCGCGCCGGCACCGCTCCCATGGGATCTTACCTCATCCCTGGCTCTGAACGTGAAGAACTTTGGGAATTCTCTCTGCAGCAAAAGGGAGAGAGAAGGCAATGTGAGTAGGCCTGGCCCACAGAGGATTGTTGGTTCTCCATTGATTGATTCTCCATTAAAAAAAAAAACTTTGCAAGCTTTGTTCTCTCCCAAAGGGAAAAGGGCTGGGAGGGATTGATTAGATTGGATTTTAGGAAGGAATTGTTCCCTGTGAGGAAGGTGAGCCCTTGGCACAGGCTGCCCAAAGAAGCTGTGGCTGCCTCATCCCTGGAAGTGTCCCAGGCCAGGCTGGAAAGGGCTTGGAGAAACCTGGGACAGTGGAGAGTTCCACCTCATGGCAGGGAGTGGAACAGGATGAACTCTAAGGGCCCTTCTCACCCAAATCACTCTGGGCTTCTACTCTGTGATGGCTTCTAAAGGCAGCTTAAAGCTATGGAGTGGCTCTGCAGGAACCACGTTACTGGAAACATGAGCAGGATAAAGGATCATACAGGAGATAAATCACTCATTGAATTGCTCATTAATTAATTCCCAGCTCCTGAAGCACAGTGGGTCCATCCATCACTCAGAGCTGTGTCTGTAAGGTATTTATAGATGTCAGAATCTGAGCTGCACTCACCTGCTGGGCAATGAGGAACGTGATTCTCCGGAGACCATGTTCAACGAGGACCTTTTTCTACACAGAAACAGAAAATGCCACCAGTTAAGAGAGCTTAAACATCTCCACCAAGGGAGCAAACAAAACCTAAACTGCAGCATTTTGGGGTGCACTGCATGGAGAGGAGGCAGTGTCCTTGGGTACAGTGTTCTGGCTTGCAGGGTTTACAAAAAGAGGGTCCAGCCCCAGCAACAAACCTTGGACTGGGCAAAGGCTCTGAAGATGGGCACCAGCTTCTCATCTTCCGCGTGGTCAGCTGAGCAGAGCGCGATGTTGAGGATGTGGATTGGCTCCTCACAGACGTTCTGGCAAAAAAAACCCTAGAGTCAACCCTGACCAGCAGCATCAGTGCTGTCCCAGCACCACCTGGGGACACCAGCAGCAGCTTCATGCCCACCTTGGTGTCCTCCTCATCGTAGGTGGTGGCCTGTGCATCACTGAGGAGCCCACTGTCCGACGAGTTGGAGAAGCACCAGATCACTTCATCAAAGTTCCTGCCCAAATAGCAGAGGTTGGGTCACAAGCCAGCATGTTGTGCCCACCTCCTGCCTGAAGGGACAGCGCCAGGAACCGACTGTGACAGTGTGACAGGGACACAGGTACCAGCACAATGGCCCCACCATCCCACAGCAAACCCACAGCTTAAGAAATGCAGCTCTGGGCTCTGCTGCATTAATGTTCAAATATAAGGTGTGCCATGTAAGCTTTCCCCACGTTCCTCATGTCCCCACAAGGTAAATGTTGTACTGAGAATACCCAGTCTGCAGCTCCACTGGGAACTGGAGCTGCCTCTAACACCACCCAGCTGCCCCCAGCTGTGGCTCTTCCACCTCATTTTGCTCTCCTATGACCCAAAATGCACAAACTCTGGCCAGGTGTGTCCCTGCACCCCCACCTTTTGAAGTCCTCAAATCTGCGGAAAGCCACCATGACTCCCATCCTCTGGCTCCCGGGGCAGAAGCCGCTGTCCATGAAGAGCTCAGTGCTGTGCCGGGCCAGGTCAGGGTTGGTGATGCTGACAGGGATGGATATCCTGTCATGGGGAGCAAGTGTCAGCTCTGGGGAAGGCACCGTGTGGGACCACACAGCTCCCATAGGGGACCTTGACCTGGAGAGGGCTCATCCTGCTCCACTGGCAATGGGACAGTGTGGTGGCAGCACCCACTTTGCACAAAGGGGATGATACAAACCCCAAAGCTTTGTGAAAAGAAAAGCTTTGTGTCCAGGGGAGCAAGACAGGTGTGTGGCAGGGACCCCCGTACCTATTGGGGTGGGAGGAGGGCAGCATGAACTGGAACTCCACGAGGCAGGTGCCATCAGAGAGCTGCCGGTGCTGCAGGCTGTGCAGCTCGTAGGCGATGTACCCCCGCCGCACGTACACCTGTGAGGGGACACAGGAGGTACCACCTTGCCCCTGCCACCCCTGGGCCCCCCATGCCACCCTCAGGCCCCACTCTGTGCCCCCCAGGCCTCACCTCCAGCGCTGCCATGCGCACCACCCTGTTGGTGTGGTAGAAGAACACGGGGAGCACATCAAAGATGGAGGTTTCTGACAGGATCAGTTTCTGTGGGAAGAAAGGAAAATTTAGGGCAAGGATGAAGTGAGACTTCCCTGCTCCATTTAGGTGCAGGATTGGTCACCAGGGTGCCATGGAACACCCAGCCCACCATGGGGAAACCAGAAGAGTCAGACATGGATCCACACATCTGTTCCCTCCCAAATGGAACATGGAGCAATGCATAGGGACTGGGGTGCACCCCCTCCTCTGCTCCACACAGCCACTACAGCAAGGTTTTGAATGATTTTTAATTGTTTTTAAGACGAAACCACTTGCAGCCAGATCCCCTTCCTGAAGCCACCCAAATTCCCTCTGGAAAAACACATAATTCCCAACCTTCAGGTTCTCAGGGCAGTACTCATGTCCGTACATGTCGATAGCAGAGATGAAGATGGACTCAACCTGGTTGTGCCGCAGCTCATAGGAGGGCATGTGAGAGGCAATGAGCACCTGCCAGGGGAGAGAGGAGCTGGGAGCATGGGGGACAGGGATGGGGACAGGAATGGGGTGGCACTGCATGGTGCTGGCTGACCTGCCGGGCTCTCAGAGCCACTTTGGAGTGCTCCGTCTTGCTGAGCTGTGTCAGCTCATGGAGGATGGTTGTCAGCTCATCTGTCAGCGTGGGGTCACGGCCGCACAGCTGGTCCTGCAAGGTCACAACCACCATGGCTCAGCTCAGGCTCCTCACTGCGTGGGATGGCTTCATCCTGCACCCCAGCCCCATGCAGGCAAAGGGGACAAGACCCAAGACACTAAAATGGGCTCTCTCACCCAAGCAGAGTCACACAACACCACAGAGGGAAGATAACTAAAATAAAGCGATAACTAAAATAAAGCGATAACGAGGCAGGAATGGACGCTTCAAGCAATGCAGAGCTGCCTTGACTCTTCCCTGCCACCAGCCTTTGCTCCTGGGGTATCAGGCACAAATTGTACTCACAATTAACATGATCACCAGCTGGTTCTTCTTGGCCACCTGGGCATGGGAGAAGATGCTCTCCAGCACGGGGGTCATGTTGGGTTTGCACTGCTCCCGCAGGCTGATGACACACTTGTCGTAGTGAGCTGTGGGGCAGGGTCTGGTGAGCCCTGCAGCTCCTCCAGAGAGCCCTGCAGCTCCCCCAGAGAGCCCCGAGCCCTCACCATGCTGGAACTGTGTCTCCACTTGCAAGTAGCGCCTGAGCAGGTCCAGCACCACTGCCTTCATGTAGCCCCGGATGCCGCTGCGGTACCTGGGGAGCAAAGAGCCCATCATGCTGTGAGGAGGTGGCTGTGGGGGGACATGGGGGTCACAGACAGCACAGGGCTCACCTCTGCACCAGCTGCACCAGGCTCTGGGTGTTCATGAAGAAGACCTCCCGCTCAGCCTTTCTCTGCAGCGTGGCTGCATGGGTGTCCAGCACGCTGGCGATCTGTGGGGAGAGGGGACAGGGTCCAGGGTGGCTCAGGGGCACGAGGCTGCCATCTCTCCCTTTGCTTACTCCACTCAGAGCCTTTCCCTTATTTGTTTAGCTTTTTTCCCCCAAAGTGAAAAATGCAAAGTGACAAATGAATGTAAAAAAGAAAGGCACACATAGAAGCAAACACACATACAAAACCAAACACACATACAAAATATCAACCTCCACATATTTCCCTCACTCATTTCATTTGTTATAAAATCTTGGCAGCACAAATTGAGGCAGGAGCTCCCAGCTGGCTCCAGTGAAGGGGATGTGAGCCCCCTTTGGCACTGACCTGCTGGCTGGGGAAGCGGCAGAGCACGGAGGTGATGTTGCTGGCGTACTGCGCCATCACCTTCCGGATGGCCTTCTCCACAGCCAGCGGGATCCGTCCCGAAATGCTCGTCATGATCTCCTGCAGCTCCAGCAGGGGCAGGGCAGGGTCCCGCAGGGTCTTCATCAGCTGTGCCACCCACTCCTTCACCTGCAGGAGCAGAAGATGGTGCTGCTGGACTTGCCCTCGTGGCAACTGGGTGGAACCCACGGTGCCTGGCACCCACCTTGGTCTTGAAGTAGGGCTCGGGCAGGCAGTAGCCGTTCATGACGTTGGTCAGGTTGTCCAGAACGTTGCGCAGAACCTGGTGCTGCTTCTCACCAGTGATGGGGAGGGTCTGCTGGGCTGGGAGCAATCCTGTGAATGGCTGTGCCTGGAGAGGGCAGAGGGAGGTGGGTTGAACTGTTGTTGAGAGAAACAGAGCTCCTGAGAGCTGCAGCTGCCCCAGAAACCCAGCACAACCCATGCTTTGGGTCAGGTATGAGGAAGCACCTGACATTGAGCATAGTGGATCTGCCAGTGTCTTATGATGAAAATAACATGGAAAAACTGGAGGTTTTAGTGCTATAAATGCACATTTTTAGTGCATGCGAGCTCCTGCACATCGAGGAAGCAGAGTGGAGCAGCACTTGAACCCAAAGACAACCCAAGGACATAGCATGACCTTCACTGTGACGCCCCACTAGAGCAGCTCCTCCATTTTGCCCCCTAGGGAGCATTCCCAGGATGCCAACTGGGAGCTGGCAGGAGGGGATGGCAGCCCCAAGGAGACTCACAGGCTTCACTTTGGAGGGATCATCGAGCTGGAGGCGGGCGATGACGCAGCCAGCTTCCAGCAGCGTTCCCGGCCGCTTGACGTAGTTCAGCTTCCCTGCCTCCTCCACCGTCAGCGTCATGATGATCTTCATCACCTGGGGAGGAAGAGACACAGTCACCGAGCCAGCAGCACCAAAAATTCTGCTCCTCCAGCTCTTCTGCAAAAGCTCACCTCAATCTCCGCATAAACCTTCCCCTCGTCCACGTGGCCACCGTCCTCCACCATGTACTGCAGCAGCTTCCCCGCGCAGGGTGAGCGCAGCACCGTCGGGTCCTTCTCCTTCTCGAAGGTGCACGTTTTGTTGCCGATGGTGATCCGGTACCTAAGGGACAGGGAAAGGTGTCACCAGCCAGCTGGTGGCCATCGAGGAGGGGAGATGGTGGCCCTGGCAGGGGGTACCTGTCAATCTCCTCTTTCATGTAGGTGGTGTAGCTGCAGCCGTCATAGGAGAGCAGCAGCCCCCCGTCGTTGAGGCGGTGTACGTCGATCTCAATGTGCGTGCGGTTCATGATGACCACGTAGGTGGTCAGCGACTGGCGGGCCACCTGCGGGCAGGGGACACCCTCAGTGCAACCCCAAAACACACTGGACAGCAAGGCTGGGGGCTGAGGAAGCACCTCCCCATGGGCTGCTGCCACGGGATGGGGCTGTGCTGGGAAGGCAGGAGACACAACCTCAGGCTGCACCCTGCTCAACTCTGCCCAGAACTGGTTTAACTCAACTCACAGCCCAGAACTGCTTTAACTCAACTCACAGCCCAGAACTGCTTTAACTCACAGCCCAGAACTGGTCAACACATGGCTCACCTGCCACTTTCATGGTGAGTAAGGAGTTTTGCATGAAGTCCAACTAATTTGGTTTAAAAGCAAGAAAATGAAGTCCCTTAATAACTCAGGGCAACGGGGTGTATGAAAATGTCTGTCAGGTTAAAATGAGGTTATTAAGGTTATGAGGTTATTAAGCTCATTTTTATGTTGCCCATTTTTAAAGCACAGCTCTGTATTTATTTCAGTTTTCTCCCCTGGGACAGAAGCATGTCCTTGACCCCTTGAGAAGCACTGTGGCTGATTTGGGGGCAGCACAGCCCTCTTCTCACCTGCAGAATGTACTTCACACCCTCATAGAGGAGCTCCACATCAACAATGTTCAGCAGAGAGGCTGCTGGCAGCACCTGGCCCCTGAAAAACAATTGAAGGATCAGGCCCCAGGGCATTCCCAGTCTCTCCAAGCCTATGGGATGCCAGCAGTGCTCCCAGTCCTGGTGGGAAGGCACAATGGTGAGCAGAGGGGACAAGTGTCAGCTTTAAGTGACCCACATGAGCACCATGCTCAGCCAGATTTGGAGGGAGGCCAGGCACTGGGAAAACACTCAGATAAGGCACATGGGAGAGCCCTGGGAGTCCTCCAAGGCTGGAGGAATAACCTTGATACTCAACAACAAAAGCAAACTGCAGAGCCAAGCCACTTCCCCTTGGAAACTGTTTTCCCAGCCAGGGGAAGCCTTTCCTACTGTCCAGACAAGCTGATAGCTGAGGATCCAGATACTCCTGTCCCTGCCTGTCACAGCACTACTGTCACTGAACTTGTAAAGCAAAACTGGAAGGAAGATGTCCCAGAACAACACTTAGGTCTCCACTGTGACTGCCCCAATCCTGGAATTCCTCAAGGCAAGGTTGGATGGGGCTTGGAGCAACCTGATCTGGTGGAATCAGATGATTCCACATGACTGAGCCCCACCCTGTGCAGCCCCCACTCCTCACCTCTCCAGCGTGTGCAGGAAGTCACTCATGCTTGTTCTGAAAGCAGCATCTGCCACATGCAGGGCACCACAGACAACCCCCAGCATCGTGTCTGGCTTCTCGGCCTGTGGGGGCAAAACCAACAGGGTTTGGGTTTTACCCCAAGGGAGGGGAGTGGTGACCCCAGGGCATCACCCTCACCTGCACTTTCTCAGCAATCAGGTGGTCCAGCCAGCACGTGTGGATCTCGTTGTTCTGGAAGCTCTCTGTCTCCAGCAGCTTGATCAGGTACTCCACCGTGGTGCGGAAATCTCCACGGATAGACAGCTCCTTCAGGGCCACCACCATGTTCCTTTCAGGCAGAAAAGCCCTTCATTAATGACTGAGAAGGTGGCACTTGGCTCCCAGCAGAGGGAACTGGGGAGTTTCAGGGCCTAGGGTGATGAGCTCCTGAGGTGATGAGCTCCTGAGCCCCCAGCATCTTTATAGCCACTGCATGATTTCGGTTTAAAGAGACCTTAAAAATTCTCTTGTTCCTACCCCCTGCCATAGACAGGGACACCTTCCACTAGATCAAGTTACTCCAAGAACCATCAGCCTGTCCATGAAACTGCTGCTCAGTTCCTGATGGACACTGCTGCTCACAGGCACTAAGCAATGCTCAGCAGATGACTTCAACATGACCTTGAGAAACAGGTGGATGAATTGGGGCTGTAGGACCACCACAGTCCAAAACATTCTGGCTTTGGCCAGACAGCCAGGTGCTTAGCACAGCAGCACCATTCTGGTCCTGTCAGATAAAAACCACTTTTCCCAGCTCACAGTTCCTCCCAAGGCCACACGCCCTCCAACTCATCCTGCCACACTCACGAGGTGGCCTCCTCCCGGTTCTCTCCCCATGAGAAGCAGTGTCCAAACTGGGAATCAGCAAACTCGTGCAGCCCCCCAGCTGCTGCCACGCTGAAGTAGCCCCAGACGTTCTTGCTGCTGCGGAAGTTCAGCTCCTGCACCGTCCCCGAGCTGGGCTTGAAACCCTGAGCCAAAACAGCAGAGATGGAGGAACCAGGATTGAGAATCCTGCAGCAAGACAGGGAAGTGGAACCCCCATGGACTGCACCGTTCCCATGAACATTGTCTGGCTGGGGAGGACCATGCCCAACTCAACCCCACGGGTGGCAGAGTCCCCTTGTCCCCACCCCAACCCCAGCTCACCTCCTCGGGGTTCTCGCTGGTGATCCGGGCAGCAATGACGTGGCCCCTGGGCACGGGGGGGTTGGAGGGGCTGTGGAAGGAGATGGGGGTGTCCCCCCAGGGGCTCTCCCCATACAGCACCCGGATGTCTTTTATCCTGTGCAAGGGGATGCCCATAGCAATCTGCAGAGAGAGACAAAGGCCTGAGCTGCCAGGGAGACACCGACAGAATCTGAGTGGAGAGTTCCCAATGGGAAGCCAGAGTAGAAGGAAAGCTGCCACACCTCTTTCACCTGCACCCTCCGTGCTGGGATATGGGGCAGCTTCCCTCTGCCAGGCTCCAGCCCAGTGCTCCTCCCTAAACACCCAAACTGCCTCCTCCAACACCCCTGGAGGGAGTGAGCCCTATGTGCAGCTACCTGCAGCTGGGCAGCCGGGAGGTTCACGTCCGCCACCATCTCCGTGCACGGGTGCTCCACCTGCAGCCGGGGGTTCAGCTCCAGGAAGTGGAAGCTCCCGTCCTCCTCGTACAGATACTCCACGGTGCCCGCACTGACGTAGCCAACAATCTGCGCCAGGCGGACAGCGCACTGCGGGAGAGGGAAACCCCTGCGTCATGGAATCCTGGTTGGGAAGGGACCCGCAGGATCGGCATCCAGCTCCTGCTTGTGCAGAGGACACCCCCAAAACCCCACCGTGTGCCTGGAAGTCCAAACGCTCCTTGGACTCTGGCACACTTAGGGCTGTGATCACTTCCATGGGGAGGCTGCTCCTGTGCCCGACCAACCTGGGCGGGGAGTCCTGCTCAGCTCAGGGGTCCCTCCCTTCCTTAAAACCCCAATAAACCCAGCCCAGTTTCCCATTAAAACTGGAAAACCCAGCCCTCAAGCTGCCCTTAGATCAGGCCACCCACCTTCTCCATCATCTCGGTGACAGCGGGGGCAGCGATGGTGGCTGGTGCCTCCTCAATGATCTTCTGGTGGCGGCGCTGGATGGAGCAGTCCCGGCTGAAGAGGGAGATGGCGTTGCCGTACTCATCTGCCAGGACCTGCACTTCCAGGTGCCGAGCGTGCTGCGCCACCTGCATCAGGAAAATGGGGGATCCGGGCGCCTCCGCCTGCACCTGCGGCGGGAGGGAGGGTCCTGCTCCGGCATCACCGCCCGAAATTCATCCCAGGACGGAGGCAGAGCTGCGGTGGGAAGTGGGAGCTGCCCCGGGTGGGAGCAGGACCCTGCCAGGATGGGACAGGAGCAGGGATGGGGGTTCCAGGCACCTCTCACCTGCCGGAAACTGGCACTGAATTCCTCTGCTGCCTCTACTTTCCGGATGCCTTTGCCCCCGCCGCCTTCTGCTGCCTTGATCATCAGGGGGTAGCCGATCCTCGTGGCCACCTGAGAGGGTCAGGGCTGGGGTGGCTGTAGTGTTTTGGACACCAGCACACCACCCTGACAGCCCACACAATTCCAGGCATCCCTGAGCAGGGTTATCCCAAGTGACATTCAGTGGGACAAACTGCTGCTGGCACAGCCTTGTGTCACTGTGGTGTGTGCTGGGAGGCCAGAAGAGCCAAGGCAGGCAGGCTCTGAGGAGGAATCATGGTGGGGAAGAGATAAGGAGCTGCCTACAGGCTCAGCTTTACCTCCAGGCCTTCCTCCACATCCTTCACACAGCCCTGTGCGTACGTCTCCAGGGGGATGCTGATGGTCTGCTGCTGATTCTGGTCCTCCTCGGACCACTGAGCCACCAGACCTGCAGATATGGCCAGGGCTGTGGTCACCACCAGGGTGGCACAGCTGGGGTGGCATGCTGGGTGTCCCCAGGGAGCTGAGGGTTCCATCATTTCCCTTGTTTCCTTGCACTTCATCTCCAAAATCCCCCTGCCCGAATCAGCCGCTGCAATGGGGTCCCCAATATGTGTGGCCAGATGGAGCAAGGACCCCCATCCTGGCGCTTGTTTTGGGGGCGAGGGGAGCAGGGAGGGTGTGGGGCTGTGAGGAGGCACTCACCACTCCCACTCCACGGCAGTGTGGGGATCTCCAGGGTCTGAGCCACGATGGTGGAGGCAACTTTGTCACCCAGCGCCCACATGGCATCACTGGGGGGACCTTTGGATAGGGAGAGAAGAGCTGAGGGGGTGCTCAATCCACCAGCCCATCCCCACATCACTGAGTTGGCCCAACAGGCCTTCTGCAAGTACTGGGGATGCAGGAAAGGAACCTCCCCAAACCCACTGCCCAGCTCAGGACTGGGAATCCCACCAGGTCTGCTCCCACACGATGTTTCTGTGAATACTGCATTAGCCTGAACATTACAGGGAAAACCCAGAAAACAGCAGGATTTCTGCCCTAGGAAACCAGCCTGAGGACTGCCACTCCATGGGCTGGGCATGCCAGAGGCACCAAAGGGGCACTCCCAGTGCAGTGTCCCTGGCAGTGACTGTGAGTGCACACACCAGCCCAACTCCCAGCATGGAGAAGCAGTGAGACCTCACCTAGGAAAGCTATCCCGTTTTTCTGCAGCAGCTCTGGCAGCTTGTGGTTCTCTGAGGCGTGTCCCCAGCCAGCCCACACCGCCTGGCACAAGGAGAAGCAGCAGTGGGTGGCATCTCCCACCATGCCCAGCTCCTCAGCACACAGGGACATCACCCCCATTGCAAGGAGGTGGGAGACACACAAATGCTCATTACCTGGACTGGGATCCGTTTGGAAATGTCCACAATCAGCTCCACGTTGGCGTAGTTGTTGTTGTTCGTCCCTCCAGGAACTGGCACATAGTGATCTGCCATCTTGATATATTCTGCAAGAGAGCACGGGGAGTGGTGGTGAGAGCCAGATCCCTGAGTCAGATCCCCGAGCCAGATCCCTAAGCCAGATCCCTGAACCAGATCCCCTTCCCAAACCCTCCATCCCAGGGAGGCTGGAGCAGGGAAAAATTTACTCCTGGATTTGGCTGCGCAGGAGTAAACTGTGTGACTCCAGGCTGTGCAGAGCCTTCACGTGCCAGGCAGGAAAGGGCTGCCCCGGCTCAGCCCCAGGTAGGGAACCTTCTTTTTGGGGATCTTTTCAGGAATTACCTGCGTTAGCCTTGAGGTCCTCGGGGGTGACCATGACCACGAAGCGAATGGCGCGCTCGTTGCGGAACATCTCGTAGGCCCAGCGGCGGATGGAGCGCATGCACTTCACAGCAGCGATGCCATTGTTGGCAATGAGGACCTGGGGACACAAGGACAGGGGGTGGCAGGGTGAGGCCTGGCCTTGCTACCCCAAGGGATGGCAGTGCGTGGTAACGTTCCTCACTCAGGGTCACCAAATGCAGGAATTGCGAGCATTCCCAACATGGGAAGAGATGAGAATCTTGACTCTGTGTCTCAGAAAGCTGATTTATTATTTTATGATATATATTATATTAAAAGGATATATTAAAACTATACTAAAGAATAGAAGAAAGGATTTCATCAGAATGCTTGAAAGGAAGAGAAAAGAATGATAATAAAATCTTGTGATTGCTCACAGCCTCGACACAGGTGGCTGTCATTGGTCATCAAGTAAAAACAATTTCACAAGCTGGGTAAACAATTCTCCAAATCACATTCCAAAGCAGCAAAACATGGAGAAGCTGAAGCTTCTCAGCTTCTCAGGAGAAAAGATCCTAATGAAAGGATTTTTCACAAAATATGTCTGTGACAGTAGTGCAGGGGCAAGGGGTAAGTGTGGAGCAAAGCAGGGGGAGTGTGTTAATCAGGAGCTGCCATTGCTCCAAGCCTGGCAGACACAGGACATTTGGGCAGTGCTCAAAGATGTCCCTGTGAAAAGCAGTGACCCCCAAGCCAGGCACAAGCAGGGATGTGTGGGGACAGACCTTCTCGATGACACGGTTGCCCCCAAAGCGGGTGACGAACTCGGCTGGGGAGGCAACAGAAAAATCCCGCTGCAGGTCTATCTTCCTGCGGCTCCTCTTCGTCAGGTGCAGCCCCGACATGCTGGGCCTGTGGTGGGATGTGGTGGCTGTCACTGAGCCCAGGGCCACCCCAGAGAGCCCAGAGCCACTCCAGTGAGCCCTCCCCCAGCCCCAAACCCCCTGCAGAGCCTGTCCTGCAAAGGTCACCAACCATATCTACAATGTGACTCAGGAAATTCTTTATTTGTGGAAGGATGGAAGAATAGCACGGATACTGCTGGCAGCACCACCTCAAACCCTGTGTGGCAAGAGCCACCGTCGGGCTGTCGAGTGTCACAACATGTCCCTGCAGCTAAAGGTTTGTTATTTTTAGCCACAGCAGAGCAGCTGGAGGAGGCAGGCAGCAGCATTTGGCTTCCAAGTTGTTTCTTCTGGATATATCAGCTGTGCTCCCATGGGAGCTTCCCAGTGAGCTGCCCCACATCCAAACTAGAGATTTTGGAGGGCACCCCCTGCCCTGGTTCTTGCAGGTGGCACTGCTGTCACACAGCCAAGGACACTCACTGGCTCTCCTCCCTCAAAGGGAGCAGGACTGGGGACATCACCTTGTGGTTCTGAGGAGCGCCAGCACACGAGCACCCCAATTTTATTTACCAACAGCAATGTACCCACCACAAGCACCCACCCTCCCTAACTGGGACATCCTTACCCGACCACGCTCCGGCCATCGGGGGTTGCCATCCATACCTGATGCCGGCGCTGGGCTCCAGAATGTCGCTCACGGTGGTTGGCTCAGGGACGGTACCGGCCACCCCGGCCAGGCTGCTGCGCCGCCGGCCCACCTTGAAGGCCGTGGCCATCACCTCATCATCGGAGGAGTTGTCGTCGAAGGAGCCCAGCACGAACTTGGCGAGGGCCGGGCGGCGCAGCGCCGCGGGGTTGTACACGGCGAGCTGCTCCTGCTCCGAGCCCGCCCGCCCGGCCCTCGGCGGCTGCTGCCCGCCCGGGGGGCTCTGCTGGCCCGGGGGGCTCGGCCCGGCTGCGGGGCTCTCCTCCGGCTCCTTCTCCTGCTCGCGCCGACAGCTGGACATTTTGGCCCAAAGGAGCAGCAGCACAGCGAGCAGGAGCAGCCCAGCCAGCAGCATTCACGGGCCCTGGTGGACGCGGAGCACTGCGGTCACGGCTGTGCCGCTGAAACCGCGGCCCCGTCCCGCAGCGCCCGGTGCCGGCCGCCGTCAGCCGGCGCGGAGCCCCGTGAGGAGCCGGGGGGGTGACACGGCCTGTCCTGCCCGGCCCTCATAGCACCCTCAGGATGGCGGTTCCTCACACGGGGGGGCGTTGAACGGGTCCCCCGAAGCGTGGTGAGTGCGGTGGATTATCCCCGTCAGAGTGGGCATGGGGGTGAGGGAAAAGCGCCTCACCTTCCCCTCAGCCCCTCACCTTCCCTCAGCCCCCCCAAGCTCCCCTCAGCCCTCGCCCCCTCACCATGGCTACCAGCCCCGAGCCCCCTCCTCGCCAGACCCCGCCGGGCTCCCGGGTCACTGCAGTGTCAGCGGTCGGTCCGTGTGTCCATCTGTCCCTCCCCGCTGTCCCCGGGCCGGAGCCCTCGCGGTGCTCAAGGGAAGCACAGGCCCCCCTCCCTGCCCGGCTGTTCCAGTTTGGTCTCGCACGTGACGGTCACGTCAAGCAGAAATATTTCGCTGCTAACGTGTCTGGAAAAGTTCTGCTGGAGATGAGGGTGGAGGGAGGGAGGGGGACACCCGATCCTTGGGGGACAAAGGTGCCCTGGCCCTGTGCCTGGTCACGGGGATGAGGACAAGGACACGCTCATGGGTTTGGTTCCCTGGGGGGAACAGGGACTCCCCATTCCTCCCTCCCCGAGTTAAAATACCAATGCAAGATCATGTAAACAAAGTCATTTTTATTTAAAAAAACACACTCGGAAAAAAAAACCCCAAGCAAACAACATATACAGCAAGGCCACAGACAGTGTCAATTCACTGGTGATAGTGTTAGCTCAGAGACAACACCAGAGGAAGGGTAACAAGGATATTCTATAAAAACTGGTGTGATTTAAAAAAAAAAAAAAAGGGCTCTTATATTCTATTAAAGGAATTACAAAGTCAAAGATGGGCTGGAAACCCAGGACTATGAAGTCAACACCTCTCCCTCCTGGAAATCCTGACAATTATTGCCAACAGTAGGTAGAAACTTTAATTTGCTCCCAAGGTGGCAAAGCACAAAGTTCCATCTTTTAAGATCTTAAAAAGATCTGAAGAAATTTGCAGCTATCAGTCCCTGAACTGGGAGATGTCGATGAACAAACCTTTGCTGCTGCCATCAGCAAGTACCCCCAGGTCCTTGGTCAGCACAGCTCACCTGTCACCCCGGTGATTCCACACCCAGGAAGAAACTAAAACCTTTGGATTTTCCTGTCTAAACACCGGCAAAAAATTCAAAAGCATTTCCACAGGTCTTGGTCACAGCCTCCCTGTGGCTGAAGGGAGGATTTATCCCAAAATCTTGAGATCATGGATAGACCAAGCAACACTCCTGACCCTGTATTTTCTTTACAGCCTTGAGAAGCCATTTGTGTAATAAATCTGTAGCAAAAAGCTAAAACCAAAAGCCTTTTCCTCCCATGGAGACAGCTCCATTCCCCCTAAACAGGCAAACTGGATTTGTGTGGGATGGAGGAAGCAGAGCATGCACAAAAGCTGAGCAGCTCAGTAAGAACTGACATCCCTTCACCAGAGTCTGAAAATAAATTCTCATTGCCAAAATGACCAGAAATTAATACACAACTCTGGTATGTGGGGTCTTTTGTTTTGCTTCAAACCAGGCCAAGATCTGCTCCAGCACCAGAGCTGTCCATCAAACACTCCCACACCCTCTCAGAAAATAAACATTAAAAACAAAAATATAATCATCTCTGAAAGTTTGGAAATTGATCAACACCATCTCTGAAAGTCTGGAAATTGATCAACACCTGAAGAGGAGTCTCTCAGAAATGGCCCAGGGACCACTCCCAAGCCCCAGCCCCAGCTCAGAGAGCTTTCCAGTCAATGGGCTTCTTCCCAGATTTCTTGAGGAATTCATTGGTCTTGGAGAAGTGCCGGCAGCCAAAGAACCCTCTGTTGACAGAGAGGGGTGAGGGATGAACGGTCTGCAGGACGTGGTGACGCTTCTGGGGACAGCAGAGGAAAACACTTGTTAGATTTGCAGGGTTTGGACTGCTCCGGCTCCAGGGAAGGTGATTTACCCCCATTCCTCCTTTTCCTGCTCCAGGGCAGGTGTGATTTACCCCCATTCCTGCTCCAGGGCAGCTGTGATCTCCCCTTACACCCCCTCCTGCACCACCCTGAGACCCAAAGAGAACAAGCCACAGGCACCAAGACTTCTGTCCCACTAACCAAAGCCATAAATGCCCCAGCATTTCCCAATTGCTGTCAACCCACCAGCACATTTCATATTGATTCATGAGCCCTCAGCTGGGACAAAACAGCTCTGTCCTTGTGGGACAACAGGAGTTACACTTGCTCCACTTTTCTTGCTCAATTCTGGCAAAGGCTAAGCTGGAGCAGAAGCAGAGCTCGATCTGACAGAGCTCAAGCAGGGAAAATTCCCAATTCTGTAAGGGAAGTGCCCTCTAGTGTCCAGCAAACCGAGTGGGGAGGAGAGGGAAGGGCTGAGGAGCACGAGGTGTACCCACCCTGTCGATGGAGCTGCCTTTCCTCTGGGCATAGGCTCCCCAGAGCATGAAGACGAGCCCGTGCAGGTTCTTGTTGAGCCACGACACCACAGCATCCGTGAACTGCTCCCAGCCCCTCTCCTTGTGGGACGTGGCCTGGTGAGCCCGAACCGTCAGCACCGCGTTCAGCAGCAGCACCCCTGGCCAACAGAGCACACCCAGAGGGTCACACAAGGGTTAATCCTTGCGCGGGGGCGACCACGGCCCTGCAATCCGGCTGTCTGGTGAGGGGCGAAGGCCAGGGCCCCTGCGCATCTGAAGCCAGCTCCCCTCGGCGTCCTGGCCTCGGGCTGAGCTGGGGGATAGCTCGGAGCAGCGCGGTGAGAGACGAATTAGGAGGCGACCACTTGCTGGGGGTAAACTGTGGGTTTATTACAGAAGAACCAACAAGGAGGGGAAACACCCAGCAAATGGCCCCGAACAAGGGGCAGGAGAGGGTTTTAAGGGAAAAGGGGGGAAGAAGGCAGGGAAACCCGGCTATCCAATAGAAATACATATTTGGAGGTACGAAACATAACTGATATACTAAAGTAACCAACTGTTATAAATCATAGGAGGGGCTCCGGGGCTACAGCCAACCATAACTCCCAGAGAAAAGAAAATTCTCGAAACCTGGGAGGAGAAAAGGAGTGATTGACTGACCCCAAGGAGGAAACAACTTTCACTTTATAAGAGAAACCAAGGGAGGAGCAGTTTCATTTCCATAGCAACCTAACTGGCAGGGTAGCAGCAGGAAGTAATACAGAAAATGGGGGGAGCAAACTAACGAACTTAAGAACACACCACAGCAAATCCTGGTTAATCCATCCCTGCACTGCCCAAGGCCGGGCTGGATGGAGCTCTGAGCAGCCTGGGATACTGGAAGGTGTCCCTTGGATAAGCTTTAAGCTCCTTTCCAACCCAAACCATTCTGGAATCCAAACTTCTTTTTTTACTGCTGAAGCAAATCTTCATTTTAGGGCGCTCAGAAGCAAATTTCTCTCCTACAGGTGGATTATTTCCAACCACAGGGCTGGGTTTTAGATAAGATTCTTTCCTGCTCCACAGGGGGCACATCACTGAGGGTCTCTGAGCTCACCTTGCTTGGCCCAGCCCGTCAGGTCCCCATGGCCAGGGTGGGTGAAGCCCTCAATGTCCTCGGACAGCTCCTTGTAAATATTCTCCAAGCTGCAAACCAAACCAGCAGAAGACTTTTAATATGACAGGAGCAAGCAGCACCAGTTATTCCTCTAAGCAGGCAAGAAAAGCATTGATTTTAATCTTATTATTTAAGATAATAAAGCCATTTGCAGAGGCAGGGCAGCAGGGACTCTGTGTGTCTGCCTGGAAGTTTTAATGAGACTGGAAATGGAAATTTACATCCAGAATATCACCAAAACTGCACAGAATTATCCTTTCAGGTAATGCACAACTCAGATTTAAGTAGTTGCAAACCACTTCACAACAATCTTCCCAGCCCTGAGTACCACAGAACTGCAAATAATTAAGTAACAAAAGGGATTTCGTAAATGTTCATACCTGGGGGGAGGTGGAACAGGTTTCTGGACACTGAAGCAGAGCCCATGAGCTTGCTTGGGTCCATGGTATGGATCTTGTCCCAAAATAACAACCTTTACCTGAAAGCAGACCTTGGTTAGCATTGAATTTCAACCAGCATTATTGCCCAGAGAGTGAGGGAAAACAAGTTTATAAATGAGCTTTATCTTCAAATAGAGATAAAGAGGTACCACAAACCAATCCCTCCAAGAAACTGAAGTTAAATCCCAGATATCTCATCGCTGAAGAGCACAGAGCCCACCTAACATTAGGGATTAATATTCCTGTGTGTTTGTTGCCAAAATAAAGACTATAACTAATATAATTTGAGAGCAGAAGACCAACATTTTCACAGTCACAATAAACCACCTTGTTAATTTCCAAGTAAATTTCATCCTATTTCAGCTTTATGTCACACTTGCTGTGATATTTTTGACGGCTTTCATTGGAAATAACATTACCTTGTGTTGTCTTACCTTCTTTAATAGTCCTTTACTGATCAATTAAAAGAACAAGACATGTATAAGATCAAAAACTATGGGCTAGGTTAAATTGTTAACACCAGACAAAAGATCAAAAGGATCAGAGGAAGTTCTGTGGCTTGTGAGGGTAATAAAACAATAAAATCACGGTTTGTTATCAGACATGAAAGCAAAGGGTGGATTTATGAGTTAGGTGAACCAAACAAAAACATCCCCACCCCATGGGATCCAAGTTTAAGGGACCAAACACTAAAGGAACGAGTCTGTGCACCCACCCCGCGCCTGCTGGGTTTTAAACTGCCCAGATCAGCTCAGAGAGCCCCACACTGCGGCTCTACTCACATCCCAGATGTCGCACATCTGCGTCCAGGTGAAGACCTGCTCGGGGGGCGGATACACCGTGTAGCGCTTCCTCTCCTCGGCCACGAACGCCATCAGCTGCGGGGACAGCGGGGGCTCAGCGGCCGCTCGGGGCGGTGCGGGGGGATCGGGGAATGCCGCTCACCTCCACGAAGTAGGGCTTGGAGAACTCCCCGGCCAGCTGCCGCCGCCAGCTGTCGCCGAAGCCCGGGGGCACGTTCCGCTCCGCCAGCAGCTGCCGCGCCGCCTCCTTGTTCCTGCGGATGCGCTCCTGCTGCTCCGCGCTCAGCGCTTGGCTCGGGTTACCGCCGGCTTCCTTCGCCTTCTTGGCGGCGCTCACCTGGAAGCAGCGGGCAGGGGGGTGGCTGCGGGAGGGCAGCGGGGACAGCCTGAGGCGGGAGCGCAGCCTGGGGCGGAGGAGCGGCCCGGGGCGGGAGAGCGGCGCGGCCACGGCGGCACCGGCCACGGCGGCTGCACAACGCGCGGCCACGGCGGTACCGGCCATGGCTGCACAACGCGCGGCCATGGCGGGACAAGCCCCGCCCAAGGGGCGGCTCTGCCAAACGCGGCACAACACAAATTGCGCCCCCCCATTGGCTCGCCGCGGCTGGAGGGGAGGTTTTCACCTAGTAACTGTGACGTCACGGAGGCACTCAGCTCGCATTGGGCGGCAGCGGAGCGTGGCCGCTTGATTGGCAGCTCAGCCACGCGTGGAGCAGCGCGCGAGTTTGGAAATTGTGCCCCCCCCCCACATTTCCCCTCAGAAAAGGCCGGCAGTGCCCCAGGCCCCCTCAGAGCCAGGCACGGACGCGCCGCCACCAGAGTCCTCTCCTCCCTCCGCTCTCCCCTCCCCGAGAGCCGCGGGCTCCCTCAGCCCCCCGACCGCTACCTCAGAATCGCCGCCCGGCTCCGGGGAGCGCCCGCGCTTCTTGGCCGGCGCGGGGCTGAAGAAGGAGTGCAGCGTCCTCTGCCCGATCATGGCTGCGGCGGAGCGGGGCAGGCAGCGAGTGAGGGCGGCCGGGGCTCAGCGAGGGGCGGCAGTGGCGCGGAACGAGCGGGGGGGCGGGACTCGGATTTGGCGCCAAAACCGCGCGCGTGCGCTGGGGGCGTGGCCAGGTGGGGAGGGGGCAGGGCTTGGCGTGTTCCCGTTTCCCGCGGGATCGCGGCTCCCGTTCCTTCCCTCCCGGGCATCGCTCCCGGTCCCGGGTCCGCCCATGGACGCGTTCGTGGTCAAACTGCCCCGCGGGCCGGCGGGGGATGGCGGCGGCAGCGGCGGGAAGAGGCCGCGGCTGGAGAAGCCCGGCCCGGAGCGGCCGCCGCCGCGGGAGATCCGCGCCGAGGGGCTCAGCTGTGATTACCGCATCCTCTTCAGCAAGGCCGAGGCGGACGAGATCTTCCAGGAGCTGGAGAAGGAGGTGGAGTATTTCGAAGGTACATTCCTGCCCTGTGAGCGTGCTGCAGCACGGGCTGTCCAGGGAGGCCTCACCAAGGGCCTGGACAGGGCTCTTGGAGACCCTGCTTGGGCAGGAGTGTGGCCTGGATGACCCCCCCGGTCCCTTCCACCCTCAACCTTTCTGTGTCCAGCTGTATTCCCCTCCATATCCCATTCCCAGTGAAGCATTTCCTTGGCCAGCTCACCCAGGTGGGTCCCAGGGCAGTTCCCAGGGCTGGGCACGGTTGGGAGGTTCCTGCAGCCACCTGGTGTTGGCCCTGAGAAGCCAAGGGACACAGATCCGATCCTGCAGGGTTGATTTTGCTGAGCTGGAAGTGTTTGTCAAGGGATAATCCTGGAGTGGTGGCTGGAATTTGTTGGAGGTGCAGTGTGTGAGGGATGTGATGGAGGGAGGACAAGACAGAATCCAGCTTTGCTGGGACACAAACCCTGGGAGCAGGGGTGACAGCTTTGGGGTTATCGTAAGCACCCTCACTCCTGTTTGGAGATTCCCAGGAGCTGCAGATCCAGGAGAATATTGGAGTGTGCAGAGATTCCCAGGAACTGCAGATCCAGGAGAATATTGGAGTGTGCAGAGATTCCCGGGAGCTGCAGATCCAGGAGAATACTGGAGTGTGCAGAGATTCCCGGGAGCTGCAGATCCAGGAGAATATTGCAGTGTGCAGAGATTCCCGGGAGCTGCAGATCCAGGAGAATACTGGACTGTGCAGACACAATACAACCCCAGGTTTGATCCTTCCCCCAGATGAGATGACAAAGCTGCAGGTGTTTGGCACGTGGCACAAGATTCCCAGGAAGAAGGTGACCTATGGAGACCCTGGCCTGTCCTACACTTACTCAGGGGTCACGTTCCACCCCAAGCCCTGGATCCCGGTGCTGACCCGGATCCGGGAGCGCGTCACCTCGGAGACGGGACACACCTTCAACTTCGTCCTCATCAACAGGTACGGCCCCTTCCCACCCAGCAGCTTTTTCTTCAAATGAAACAAAATAACGCCCAAATTTTTATGTTGGAATCTGAAATCTCAGGGCTTTAGGCCTGTAAGCTGAAGTTTAGGATTAAACACAGGGGTTAAGACCTTTGGAAAGGCTTCCAAACTTAAGTAGTAGAAGCAAAAATGTGGATTTGTGGTTTAAAGCAGAGACACTAATAAAACTAAGTTTAAACTAAGAAAAAGAAAGTTGAGAATTTTAGAGTTTAGAATACAGAAAATATAAAAGTAATTAGATAAACAAGTTTAAAATGCAGCACTATAAGTAAATTATTATTAAATTAATTAATTTAATAATTTGATTATTATTAATGAAATTATTAAATTATTAAAGTAATTAATTTAGTTATATATTATTGAATTGATTTATATATAATATATATTTATATTTAATATAATTAAGTATAAAATTAAATATAAAATGTAAAATAAATATATAGGTAAAATACATAAATATATAAAAGTAGTTAGAAAAATAAACAAAAAGTTTAGAATGCAGCACTATAAGTTAATTATTATTATTACGTCAATTAATAATTTTATAATTATCAAATGTAATTAATTTAATTATATATTAAATTTATTTTATATAATATATATTTATGTTTAATATAATTAGGTATGAAATTAAATATAAAATGTAAAATTAATGTATAGTTATAGTACATAAATATAAATATAAATATAAATATAAATATAAATAAATATAAATAAATATAAATGTAAATATAAATAAAATAAATAAATGTAAATGTAAATATAAATATAGTAAAGGTTAATTAAATATTTAAGTATAAAATTTAATATAAAATATAAAATGTAATATAAAATATAAAATTTATATATTTATAATATATAGAAATATAAAATATAAATATATAACTATAAATTTTTAAAATATGAATATATTAAGAATAGCTCTAGATAATTAAGTGTAAAATTAAATATGAAGTTAATATATTTATAAATATATTTATTATATATTAATATAATATATTAAAATTTTTATTTATTTTATATATTTGTAATATAAAATTATATTTTAATAAAATATTTATAAATATTTTATTAAGTATACTAATATAGAATTATGAAATATACACATATTCATATAAAATTAAATACAAAATTAGTACATATAATATGAATTTTTGTAAATATTAATTTAATAATAATTAATTTAATGATTAAAATTAAATAAATGACAAGCCCAGAGTTCATTCCCAGGTACAAAGACGGCCTGGACCACATCGGGGAGCACCGTGACGACGAGAAGGAGCTGGTTCCCCTCAGCCCCATCGCCTCCGTGTCCTTCGGGGCCTGCCGCGATTTCGTGTTCCGCCGCCGGGGCCGGGGCCGGGGAGGAGCCGCGGGCCCGGGGAGGATCTGCCTGCAGCTGGCCCACGGCAGCCTGCTGCTCATGAAACACCCCACCAACGAGCACTGGTACCACAGCCTGCCCCCACGCAGGAGGGTGCTGGCCCCCCGCGTCAACCTCACCTTCAGGAACGTCCTGCCCGTGTCCCACAGGGGAAGTGTTCAGCCACGGGGGCCTTTGGGCTCTGGAAAGTGAATTTGGTTCCTGCTGGAACTGTGGATGCACCTGCTCTGAAGTTTTAGTTCCTGCTGGAACCGTGGAGTCATCTGTTCCAGCAGGTGGATTCTGGATTCACCTCCTGTCCATCACCTAATGGACAAAATTTAATAATTTTGCTGCTGAAGCCTGTGACCATGATCTCAATGGGAAGGTTCTTCCCTCTGGGAATTGTTGCTGTGGTCCTGCTGATCCCTGGTTTTGCTGATTTCTCTCCTTGTTTGATCTTTATCTAAGCAGTTCCATAGCTCTGAAAAGTGAGGTTTTAGTTCCTGCTGGAACTGTGGATTTGTCTGTTCCAGCAGGTGGATTCTGGATTCACCTCCTGGTCCATCACCTAATGGACAAAATTTAATAATTTTGCTGCTGAAGCCTGTGACCGTGATCTCAATGGCAGGTTTTTTTTACTCTGGGAATTGTTGCTGTGGTCCTGCTGATCCCTATTTTTGCTGATTGCTCTCCTTGTTTGGCTCGGGGAGAATTTTGTTCTCAGCTGGTCTATCTAAGCACTGTTCCAAGAAGATGAAAATGCTCCATGGCCTGGAGGCAGCAGTTTGTAAACACTGTGAGCCGCAAGCTGAGATTGTGTAAAGCTGATATTCTGCTGGTGGCACTTTCTGTCAATGAGCTCTGGTTTGCTTGGGGTTTTTTAAATTAAAATAAAGCAAAATGAGCCTGACATGAGAAGGAGAGTTCTGAGCTGTGAGGACAGGGTGTGGCTGGATGAATGTTTCATTCCTTTCTGCTTGAATTCCTCTTCTCCTGAGGGAGGCTGCTCTTGCAGGAGAAGCACAAGATTTTTCCTCTCTCAGGTATTTTGCACAAAAAACCAGGCAGCAAAAACTACCTTTGTGGGGAAGAACTGGGTTGTCCCATTTCCACTGGAAGGTTGTCACTTTCCAGTGGAAAGTGAGAGTTTATTTTCCTAAATAAATTCCTAAATAAATTTTTGAGTTTATTTTCCTAAATAATTATCCCTAGGGATCCCTTCCTGACTGCCTGAAAGCCACCACCTCCCACACCCACAGGGAATCCTGCTGGAAATGAGGGAATTCTGTCCAGTCCCCAAGAGATCTTGAACCATCAAGGCATGGAAACTTCTGGGTGAGAATGGGAACCAAATCCTGAGTAACCTGGCGACAGCTTCTGGAATTAGTGCTGGGCTCTGGCCTTCAGTGCTGGATCCATTATTCCTGTGGAATTAAGGCCTGGTACTTCCCACCCTCTGCCACTCTTGAGATGCTCTGTGGAGCTTGGAAATCTTTCTTATCCAAGCTTTGTGAAGTGTTGTTTCAACCCCTCTGGCTCCCAGCTTGGTGTTTGTTTCAAGACATTCCCACACTTGATTTTTCTACCAAGTTTGTTCTTTTATTGCTACTGTACAATTACAAAAATACCCTGAAGTGGAAAAAAAGCAACTTCAAACAGCAGTGCAGTGCTTGGACTGGAACAGACATTTTTAAATTAACACACAAAATAAAGACAAGAATAATCCAAACGCAGAAATGTCATCTTGGAGCTCTTAATTCTTTACAATTTATTAACATCTTCTCCACCATGGCAGCTTGGGAGGGATGAGTACCAAAGTTTGAGCCTTGTGGATACACAGAGCCCTCCCAGAGGGGGAGGTTTGGCTGGAAAACAGATCCCAGTGACCTCCAGAGGGGAGATTTAGCTGGAAAACACAGAATTCTGTGACCTCTGAAAAGACAGATCCCAGTGCTCTCCAAAGGGGAGGCTGGGCTGGCAAACACAGAGCCCTGCAAAGGGGAGGGCTGGCTCCCAAACACCTGCACAAATTCCAGTGATCTCCACTGGAAAACAGATCCCAGTGCCCTCCAGAGGGGAGGATGAGCTCCCAAAGCCCTGCACAGATTCCCCAGCTCACAGGGGGCTGGCAGGATCTGGCACAGCTCAGGGCCACGACTGAGGTGCTGGGCTTTGCTCCCATCCTCACCTGAGGGTTAAGCCAGGCTCATTTACTCCTCCCCACCAAGCAAAGCCAAAAAAAAAGGCTCAACCCTCCCCTTGATAGCCCTTGAGGGAGATCCAGAGTCAATCCACAGCTCTTGGCAAAGAAAACCTGCTGGTCCCAGCTGCCAGATTTCAGGTTTCAGTCCATAGTGTGCGTGTCCTCTGCCCCTCCTCCAGCACAACCTCAGCTGAACCCCCAAATCCAGGAAAAAACCCCCCAAATCCAGGAAAAACCCCCCAAATTCAGGAAAACCCCCCCAAGCAGAGCATTGAGCCTGGAGAATGCAGGACAGCCACTGCTGGCACTGGAAATGGTTTCAGTTCTGGGGTGCAGGGGCAGATCTGCTGCAGGGAGATGTTGGGGTGATGGTTTTGGATGGCTCCCAGTAGGGAGGGCTGGCTCCTTCTGCAGCTCTGTCAGCTCTCCCTTCATTGGCCATAGCAAATTTTTGGCATTTTGCATCCTTTTTGTTTGTTTTCTTGTTTTTTCTGTACATTAAAGCAGGTTAAACACCAAGCTACTGCTCGTGCAGCACAGCCAGGAACCAGGTCCCAGTCCAGCAGTGGATTTATCAATATTTATGTACTATGAGCATTTACCTGGGCCAGGAATTGTGCTCCAGACTCTGGAATGATGAGTTATGTAAATAATTTTGCATATCCACATATTTTACCACTCATGCTTTGGCTGGTTTGGAGCCTCTCCTGAGGAAGTGGGAACACCCCCGAGCTTTGGGCAGCACTATGAATTCATGAGGTACAAAGTTGCCCTAAAAAAACTATTTAAGACAGTTGTTATTTCAAAACTTCACACTGAAAAAAAAAAAAAAAAGCTTGTCTGATGAGGGATTTTTCTCCTCCAAGCTTACAAGGACAGAAAAGAGCTAAAAACAACCTACATATTTTATTCCTGGTCATTTAAAAGCAGGTTTTTAAAAGAGGATTTTTGCTGCTTTTCCCTCTGTGCTTTGGGATTTTTTAAAATTTTTTTTTTTGCACATCAAACAACCCAGAGCAGCAGAATTCCCCTTATTTCTATTTACAGGGCAGCCTGGAGCTGATGCAGGATTCCCAGATTTCTTCATAAGACCAGTAAGTGCCCACCAGTCCTGGCCCTGGTGTTTATATTCCATTTAACAAGGCCAGGGGCTGCTCTACAGTTGCAAGCCAGGAGCATGGATCCCAGTGCTGGGAATAGCAGATTCCAGCAATAAAATGGGAAGGGCAAGTCTAGAACAGTTACAGCAGCTTGGAAATCACAGCATTAAAAGTTGTAGTTGATGCTACAAAACAACTGGATTCAACAGTGCTGGAGGAAATGACAACACTGAGCACTAGCAAACACTTCCATGTGCTGATTCCAGCTGGATTCCAAAGGTATGGAGCAATAAATTAAGGTTTCAGCTCTCAATAGATACAAAATTATCTCCTGGATAAAGCAATTTAAATCAGGAGAAGGAATTTATAATATAAAGAAGTAAAGTGGGAGGAAAACTGTGTGACCAGGGAAATCTTTTGGATGGGGGGGCAGTTTGTGGAGATGCCTTGACTTGGTGGGTCAGGAGAAATGGAATTCCATGGGTTCATCCCATGGGTGTGAGGCATTCCCAGGACACAGTGGGCATGCAGAGGGCTGGCCCAGTGGCAATGCAGCTGCTCAGGGAAGCTCAAGGCACTTTTGTGTCTTAAATCACTGCCAACAGCAGCTTCCCATCACCCCCTCCCAGGGCTCCCCACTGGGAATAGAGCCTTGGGATAAAATCCCTGCCTGACAGACAAAGGCTGCTCAACAGCTGGGGCTGGAACAGCTCTGGGAATTTTGGTACAAAACACAATTCCCAGCCATTGCCACAGGGAAGGGAACCTGGAGGGGCTGGTGCATTGTGGAAAGGGACTGGGATGGGCAGGGGCTCCTCAACAGCAGCTTGACATCAACCCATTCCAGGGCTCCCCCTTGGGAAGTGAAATGCGTGGGATGGGATGGAGCATCTCCCTGGGAAAAGTGCGGTGTCAGGACACGGACCAGAGCCTTGGGACAGGCAGAAAACACTTCTCAAACACACACCTGGGGCTGCACGGGGCTGGAACAGCAGGGCCTGGGTACAAACCACAGCTCCCAGCTGCTCCCACCGGGAAGGCAGCCTGGACAGGGGGAGGTTTGCATAATGGAGAGGCTCCATCCGAGGGCTGGGACCTCCTGAGGGCTGGGACCATCCCAGGGGCTGGGGCTATCCCAGGGGCTGGAACCATCCCAGGGGCTGGGGCCATCCCAGGGGCTTGGAGCATCCCAGGGGCTTGGATAATGCCAAGGACTGGGATGGTCTCAAGGGCTGGGACCATCCCAGGGGCTTGGATAATCCCAAAGGCTGGGATGGTCCTGAGGGCTGGGATGAACCCAAGGGCCGTGAACATCCCAGGGGCTGGGACAGTCCCAAGGGCTGGGATGGTCCTGAGGGCTGGGATGACCCTGAGGGCCGTGACCATCCCAGGAGGGTCCCAATCCCTCTCCACGATCACCCTTGGGGACGACCCCAAGGGCTGGGATGACCCCAAGGGCTGTGACCCTCCCAAAGGTTAGGATGAGCCCAAGGGCTGGGATGACCCCGAGGACTGTGACCATCCCAGGAGGGTCCCAATCCCTCTCCACAATCACCCTTGGGGATGATCCCGAGGGCTGGGATGACCCCAAGGGCTGGGATGACCCCGAGGACTGTGACCATCCCAGGGGCTGGGATGACCCCGAGGGCTGGGATGACCCCAAGGGCTGGGATGACCCCGAGGGCTGGGATGACCCCGAGGACTGGGATGACCCCAAGGGCTGGGATGGTCCCAGCAGTGCTGTCTCAGCTCTGGGCCGGGCTCTGGGGCTGGCCCCGGCCGTGCACGCGCTCGTAGAACAGCAGGTAGGCGCTGGCTGCCAGCACCTCGTGCAGGCTGGCCCTGCGCACCGACTCGTCCGAGATCCAGAGCCACTGGCTGCCGCGGGCGCCCGGCGCGCGCCGGAAGGTGACGAAGTGTCCCGAGTGCATGTCCCCGTGGTGAACCACCACGGCCATCAGGCGGTACAGGTACAGCGGGGCCCTGCGGGGACACGGGTCAGCCCGGCCACACACACACGAACACAGGGCAGCCACAATTCCTGCCTGGAGCAAGGGGGTGGCTCCCTATGTGGCTGCTCTGTTCCTGGGATAGTGGAAGGTGTCTTTGCCCATGGCAAGTGGTGGGATGGGATGATCTCCAAGTTCCCTTCCAACCCAAATCATTTTGTCATCTAAACTGCTTTTTCCTGCTGCTCCATCCCTGGAAGGGTCCAAGGCGAGGCTGGACAGGGTTTGAAGCAACCTGGGATAGTGGAAGGTGTCCCTGCCCATGGCATCTCCAAGTCTCCTTTCAACCCAAACCATTCTGGGATTATGGGATTCAAACCTGCTGCTCCATCCCTGGAAGCACTCAAGGACAGGCTGGACAGGGTTTGGAGTGACCTGGGGTAGTGGAAGGTGTCCTTGCCATGGTAAGTGGTGGGATGGGATGATCTCCAAGTTTCCTTCCAACCCAAATCATTTTGTCATCTAAACTGCTTTTTCCTGCTGCTCCATCCCTGGAAGTTCTCAAGGACAGGCTGGACAGGGTTTGGAGTGACCTGGGATAGTGAAAAGTGTCCCTGCCCATGGCATCTCCAAGTTTCCTTTCAACCCAAACCATTCTGGGATTATGCTACTGCTCCATCCCTGGAAGCACTCAAGGACAGGCTGGACAGGGTTTGGAGTGACCTGGGATAGTGGAAGGTGTCCCTGCCCATGGGAAGGGGCCTGCACCTGGATGGTCCCCAAGTTCCCTACCTACCTAACCCATTCTGGAATTCTATGGAAAAGGATGATCAGCCTCAGGACAAGGACAGAAGAAAGGGAGACAATCTGAAGGAAAGAAATGAAGAGAGAGGGTACAAATCTCTAACTTACCTGCACTCAGGGAATGCAGCAAGTGGGAAAGTTCCTGGGGACATTAAAAATGAGGGAGAGGAGGAGGAGGAAGAGGAGGCACCATTCATGAAGAGAGGTTTGGTACCAGCTGGTTGTTCTGCATCTGCCAGAGGAAGGAGAAATTCAGGAATTTAACTTGAATGCTGTTGCTAAGAACAGAATCCCTGCTCCTCAACACGGGATATGAAGGTATTTTATTGATTTTTATATCCAAAGGCAATGGATATTTTATTCAAATTCATTTTACATGACACATATGGAAATTGCCATGTGTCCAAAATCCCAACTAAAGGAATATTAAGCTGCCTAAGGACAGACCTCCTACAGCTGGATTTTCCAACAGTTTTTGAAGAATCCACCATTCCCACCATTCCCTCTCACTTGTCCTGAAGTCTTGGAAGAGACCTCTAACAAGAAAAACCCTGGGACATCCCAAGTTCAACACTCCTTTGGATATATATATTTTTTTAAATATATATATATTTAGTAGGATCAAAATGAAATTTTCCAAACTGAACTGCAAATTTGGGAAAGGCAAAGGGATTTCTGTCCTCTTTGCAGAGCCCCACATCAAGATGCTAAACATGGCTTGATCCTGCAGAGATCCCTGACATGCAGAAAGAGCTAGATCATTTTATTGGCAAAGGAGGTACCTGAAGGTTTCCCTGCTCTCCCATCCTTTATTCCAGGCGTTGTCTCCTCTGGGTTTTTCTGGCTGAGCTGCTCCTGGCAGGATTTGGGACCAGGAACTCGATATTTGTAGATGTCCATGACCAGGAACTCGTTGAACTGGACGTGTTCGTGTCTCTTCAGGGGAGTGCCTTGGTTTGACCAGCTCAGCCTTTGCAGGTGGATGCACAAACACTGGGGCAGCTTCAGGAAAGCAAAATCCACATTTTTTCATGGAAAGAAACAGCTGGTAAGTCCAGGGAATAAGGAAATGAATTTCCCTTATCTCTGTGTAATCTCAGTGGCAACAGCGTCCTTAAAATGTGACAATAATTCTTGTGAGATTCCTGGTATCTCCTAATCCCCAAAAATTAATGGCTTTGCACAGGGGAAAACCAAAAACATTAAGTGTTACAAAGAGCTGAAATGAAAAATAATTGCTGTAGTAAGAAGTACATCATTACTATTATTATTATTATTATTATTATTATTATTATTATTACTGGCACCTGAGGCTCCTAATTACACACCAGTGCCCTGCTGGCCTCTGCATGACAGGATTACAGAGCAAAAAAAAAAAGTTTTTTCTTAGAAATCACACCTGATGTTTACTCACCAGCTGTACTAAGAATATGTTAATTTCTCTGAAATGAGGAATTGCTAAAGATGCTACAAACCCTGTAAGTATAAATCAATTTGCTCACTGAAGAGCAAATGTAAAATTAATGTAAAATCTAAGACGTGACACTGAGCCAAATTCACATTTAAGTGTTTTTCTAAATAACAGAATATTCACATCCTCTAATTGTTTAATGCTTCATGTTTTGCTGAGTTGAGACCTCAATGCCCACAGATATTTGCCAGGTGAGTTTACTTTGAAAAATAAAACATTTGTGGTCTAGCAGCAAGAAATGGACACAACCAGCTCCAAGGGAGAAGTTACTGTGACAGGATTTAGGGGATTTGGAGGGGTTTTTTTTGCCTCACCTTTCCTAACTTTAACTGCTTAACAAATGTTGTTCTCTGGTTTTCTATGCTCTGTCCATTCAGAATTCCTTGTGCCTGGATCTGGAATGAAAAGGGGAAAAAATGAAGGCACCTGCAGACAGGAGCAATTAATTGTGTAGTTTATGCTCAGTGCATTAATCCCACCTAGGAATGCTCTTCAGAATTCCTAAAGGGTCAAAATTCTAAACCAAAATCAAGCAGAAATGAGAATTTTGAGAACTCCATTCACTCAGAACTGCCTCTTCTGTTCATTTTTAAACAGAATTGATTTTTTAATACCAGAGCAAAAAAATTATCCCTGGTGACACCTGGCAACTACAGAATAAAATATTTGTACATTTTTGAAACAGCAATAGTAAGTAAAGCCTCAAATACTTCATGAGGTAAGAACTCCTTGTTAAATATCTGAAATTCCAGAGGTTTTCCCCAAGTCCTGAAGAAAAAAGAGGTGAAAAGCAAAGCCAGGATTGTGTGAGCAGGCTCAGAACTGAGCAGGGAGGTGACGGGAATTAAAGTGACAGGAATCAAAGGGACCTACTTTGGTGCAGTTGTCACACACAACATCCTTGACAGACTCTGAGGAGATGAAGTGATGGAGGCAATGGTCCAGTGTCATGGGACGACCCTGAGGGCCAAGAAAAACCAGAATTATTTGCAGGAATTTTAGGGTGCATTCCACTGGATTTTGGAAAAGGGATTTTTAATAATTTTTTCCATAAAAAAAACTACAGAACTGCAGATTTATTTCATGAAAGAACTGAGTAAATGGCTTTGGGTGATCGTGGAACTGTGGGGATTCTCCTTTAGCCTGGATTAAACATGGAAAAGTTTGCAGCTTTTGGATAACAGCAGCAGTGATTCCCTGTGTGAGCCTTTCAGTGGGATTTTAAACCCCAGATTTCTGCCCTGTTCCTATTTATCTCCCATTCCAGCACTTCAGGGATCACTTCATGCTCTCTGGCCCTCTCCATAGCAGAAATACAGCTTTTAGTGGGATTTAGGCCTCCTTGCTGCCCTTCCTCACATCCTGCCCTGCCAAGGATTGGATAAAACAAAACACAAAGAGCAGAAGATGTGCCCAGATTTCAATCCTGGCTGTCCAGGAGGGCACTCTGCAAACAGCAATCACAATTTCCATGAGCTGTGGAAAGAAATCCCTACCAGACATGAAGCAACAAACTCTTACAGTCCAAAAATATCCTGCAGATGATGCCCTAAAAATCCACAATGTTTTGTCATTTTGAAGTTTTTCAGAGCCAGAAAGAAATGGAAAAATTTTCTAGTTGAATTCACCCCCTGGTAAAGCTTGGATGGGGTAAGGTGTGAACTGCCACCTTGCCAGCCCTTGGCATATGATCTGGGCTCTTCAAATTTGTGGAAATTTGTGGAAAAGACCAAAATTTTGTGGAATTTGTGGAAAGGACCAAATCCTCCACCAGGAGAAACAGAAAGCTCTGCTGGCATCACCAAGTTCTGCTTGTTGGGCTCATGAGAAGCTCTTAGAGTATTGAAGTTCACCATATATTGAAGTTGGAGGGGAGACGACCCACCTTGTGTTGGTCAGCCATCGACTCCACTTTATTCATCAATCAATCACCTTTTATAACAGTGTTAATTCACTTCATGCATATTGCAAAATCTGAGCTCACAATAGGTCAGAGATTACACACCAACTCCACCTTATGTTTCCAATACCAAGATTTGGGTTCTCAAAATTATTCTTGCTTTCCCAAAACAGCCAAAGATAGAACATCCACTTGTTATGAGAAAGCTGCCTGAGAACTCTGATGTGCAAGGCTCTCAAGGCCTTCTTGTTTGTCACTTTTACCTGTAATTAAAAATAACCTGAGAACTTCTGCTGTTCACAGAAGCAGGCTGTGAGAACCTGCTCCTCACAGCTGCCTTCTAGGCCATCCCTGAAAAAATCTCCAACATTAGAGCAGTTTGGGAGAAGGTCCTGCAGCAGCACAGGGTTGAAACAGAGCAGGAAAAATCAAGCCCTGAAGGAGCTCTGGGTGTTTCCTGCACCTGAGGAAGGGCTGGGAAGGGCAGGGAGGAGCAGGAGCAGGGGGATACGCACCCACACAGCCGCTGGAATGCTCAGGGAGAGGCTGTCAAAGGTGTCAAACCTCACAGGGCTCTGCAAGAGAACATTCCAGCATTTATGGTCAGTGATGCCTTCAGTTTTAGCTTCCGTGTTTTTCACATTCTGCACTGCATTAGGATGTAACTCTGAGATTCACAGAAAGTGTTTGCAAGTTCTCCTCACAGTTCAGTCAGACAAAACAATCCTTCTCCAGCCCCAGAAACAAGGATACTATTACAGCTTCTAAAAAGTGTAAACAACAAAAAGGCCCAAAAAGTCCAAAAAGTGTAAATTGAGGAGAGCAAACTGAGAGGATGAGACTTCATAACCTCAAGTGGTAATTGGACAATTAACCCCAATATGGAAATGGACCAAAATTTATAAAAAAGTGTGAAAACTCATGACCATCTTGGGTCAGGCTCTTGTACTCAGCAAGGAGTATCTTGTGAAACCTCTTTAATAAATATTTACTTTATTCTTTAGCACTGTGTAGCCTCTGTTCAAAGCAGCCTTCAAGGCATCATCAGTCCCCAAAAATTCCAACCCAGCTCTCCCAAGGTGAGCCTGTGCCCTGTGCTGTCCATAATTCCCTGAGGAACAGGATCCAAACCCCTCAGATCCCCAGGGAATATCAGGAATGTTCTGCTCGGCCTCTTCTTCCTCATTCCAATTTGTTTGCAAGGTTTTGGGAAATAAAATGCAAAATGTTTTCTTGGTTTGGGCTATAAATGAGGTTTATTTTCTGTATTTTTTCCATTGTTCAGGTTGTCTGCATCTCCTTATTTTGGATAACTGGACTTTGCAAAATGTGCTGAATGAGCAGCAAGTCCTAAACTCACCAGGTGAGTGAATGTTCAGGTGATATTATTAATTAATTAATTGTTAATTCAATAATAGAAGAAAACAACCGTTATTCTGGTTGATGAGGCAGCTGTTACCCCCACAAGGTGCACCACCTGGATTTTTTTTTGTCTATTTAGGGATAAATCTTTGTTCATCACCAAGGGATGATGGTTCCAGGAAGAACTCTGAGCATTGGAAATCCCTCCTCACATGACACAGATATTAATAATAATAATAATATAAAATATGATCTATTTCCACACCTGGTGCTCACAGTGTTTGCAGACCATGTTGCTGGTCAGCCTTCCATGGAAAGGGTGCTGAGATTTCCAGTGGTTGGACACAGGGGGAAGACATCCTGCAACACAAAAATTGTCCTTGGATTTTCCATTCATCCACTTCCATCACTCCAATCCCACATTTTTGCCCTTCAGTCACAAAATTAATGCCTCCAAAGCACATTTTTGTCACAGTGATTAATAATTAATTGAGGTTTATTTATATTTTTGATTTCTATTTCAGTTCAGCACAAAGATCAATTAATATTATCCCTTTAATAAACAAAACTACCCTATGAATATTCAGAATATCCAGAAGGGATAAAATCCTACCTCTTGTTCTGCAGCTTATTTGCTTTTGGATTATTTCTGGTTGCTACAGAGGGAGATAAAAACATTTCATTAACCCTACCTCAGCAATATTGAAAAGATTCAGAAATTTAATACATGAAGTATTAAATGTGCTCCTATTTCATCCCTAATTGTCTTTTCTGCCATTAGAAAAATTGTGGCTCTTTATATTTGTAAGAACAAAAAATCTTGGTACAAAACAAATTTATAATTGACAATTGCACATAAAAGGAATCATTAATCTGCAGAACTCTCTGCCTCAGAAAATGAAAATGGGAGATTTTGTCTTTTTTTGGTCTATATTTTAGGCAAAACCAGATATTTTCCATCTGCATCAAGCTTATCAATTTTACCTCCATAAAACTCTTCCAGAAATGTCCTTTTTGCACTTTTCAACCCTTTTTCAGGTGGGAAATAAAGATCAGAGTAACTGCTTGGAGGGACTTAAATTAAATCCCTACATCCCATGGATTTAGGGATGCAAAACCCTCAGGAAAGCAAGAACACTGAAAATTCAGAGATATTTTCTTCGGAAAACCTGAGAATTCTTTAAATTTGACTTATTGATGAGTCCTTATCAAAGGATTAAAGAACAGCTTTGGGAAGAGATTTAAAATATCCTAAATATACATTTTCTACTTGGGAATCTGGGCAGATGACAGGAGTTTCTGGGAAGGAAAGAAGGGGGATCACCTCCAGGGAATGCACATCAAACAGATGGGTCACACGGGGCTGCCGATCCCGCTCGTCCTCCAGGGAAGAGGTCAGGACATGGAACAGCTCATGGGCATCCTGGAAATGGAGTCAGGGAAAAAAAGGCATCAAAAAAACATCCCAGGAGGGCTGGAATTCCACAGGAAATTCAGGAAAAATTGCAGCTCAGAGACTGGATTTATTTTTGTTTTTATTTTTAATTTATAGCTATATTTATGCCTATATTTATACTTACAAGTTTTATGTGTATAATTTAATATTTATATTTACAGCTATATTTACAGCTATATTTATATTTAGATTTACAGTTATAGTTATAGTTATAGTTATAGTTAGTTATAGTTATAGTTATAGTTATATAGTTATAGTTATAGTTATAGTTTAGTTATAGTTATAGTCACAGTTAAGTACAGCTAGAATACATAATATAGATCATAATATATAATATTATATATATAAAATATGTAAGCACATACTAAATATAAATAATAATGACAAATAAAAGTTTCTAAATAAATATATTGAATATGTTTATTCAATTATATACATTAAATATATATTATACTTTATACAATTATATATGGCTATTATATACAATTACTGTAATGTATAACTTTTATATAGATATATTGTATACATTATTATAATATATTGTAATTATTATAATATAATATTATAATATATTGTTATTATAATATAATTATTATATTATAATTATTATAATATATTATCATATATTGTAATTATTATATCTAATGCATATAATTATTATATATTATAATTATATATGTTATTATATACAATTACTATTATATATCACTATTACCTATTAACACTACTACTACTACTACTACTACTACTACTACTATTATTATTATTATTATTATTATTATTATTATTATTATTATTATTATTATTATTATTATTATTATTATTATTATTATATTTGTGTTTATATTGAATCTATTTTGTTGTGCCCAAAAGCTTCCTAACAGCACAAAGTACTCAAGACATTCTGGGCCATATAAACTCACAAAAAATGAAAACACTTGGGAGTAAAAAAAATACCCCCAAATAAATTTCCAAATCCCTGTTTTCCTGGAATTTGAGGGAAATATCCTTGGAAATCAGTAATATATTTTAGGAATGGATAATTGATGGAGTACATTGGCAATACTGACAAAAATTGCAAATAATTAGGATTACTGAAAAGATTGGAACAGATCCATTATCCAGAGGGAAATCAGGGATCTGCTGTGCTTTAATATCCCTGATCCTGTTGGTAAGGACAAGATTTGGAATTATCTGAGGAATTCCCAGCCCACTGAGAGCCCCATTCCCAAGCTGTGAAGTTTCCCACCAGTTTTTGGAGCAGGATCCAGCTCTGTCAGCCCCAGCCCTGTGGGTTTTCCAGCTGCACTCACCTGCTCCTCAAAGGAGGAGATCTGCTAAGGACAAGGTTTGGAATTCCCTGAGGAATTCTCAGCCCAACTAAAAGCCCCATTCCCAAGCTGTGAAGTTTCCCACCAGATTTTGGAGCAGGATCCAGCTCTGACATCCCCAGCCCTGGGGCTTTTCCTGCTGCACTCACCTGCTCCTCAGAGGAGGAGATCTGCTAAGGACAAGGTTTGGAATATCCCAGCCCACTAAAAGCCCCATTTCCAAGCTGTGAAGTTTCCCACCAGATTTTGGAGCAGGATCCAGGTCTGACAGCCCCAGCCCTGGGGCTTTTCTTGCTGCACTCACCTGCTCCTCAAAGGAGGAGATCTGCTAAGGACAAGGTTTGGAATATCCCAGCCCACTGAGAGCCCCATTCCCAAGCTGTGAAGTTTCCCATCAGATTTTGGAGCAGGATCCAGGTCTGTCACTCCAGCCCTGTGGGTTTTCCAGCTGCACTCACCTGCTCCTCAAAGGAGGAGATCTGCTAAGGACAAGGTTTGGAATATCCCAGCCCACTGAGAGCCCCATTTCCATGCTGTGAAGTTTCCCATCAGATTTTGGAGCAGGATCCAGCTCTGACACTCCAGCCCTGGGGGTTTTCCTGCTGCACTCACCTGCTCCTCAAAGGAGGAGATCTGCCACCTGTTCATCCTGAGCACCTCCAGCAGGCAGCTGGCATCCAGGACATCGTCCTCTGGCACCTCCTGGCACGACAGGGCTGGGGAAGGGAAGGCAGGAGTGTCAGGAGGAGCCAAAAATGGGGAAAAATCAGAGTTTGATGGGGTTAGAGCAGCAGCAGCCTCACACCACTTCCCCAGGAACATCCCAAGGCAGAAATTTCCTTTATAAACAACCTGTGAGGGAAGCCAAGGGGGTCACTTGAGGGTTTCAGAGATTAATTTAGACCAAAAATTAACCAGCTTGAGCTTAAAATCTTAAATATTTTATAATAATATTTTGTATTTTACATAATATGTATTACATAAATTTATTTATACCGTTATTCATTAGTTTATTTATCTATTCATTAATATAATTTGTTCATTATATAAATTTATTATATAAAAGAATATTATTTATTTTATAAGAAAAATTGTACTTACATAATATTGTGTATTTTATAATAATATTTTGTATGTTATATAATACCTATTATATAAATTTATGTATATAATAACATAAATTTATATTTTAAAATTATAATTAAATATATATTTATATATATTATATAAATAACACATATTTAAAATTATATTCTAAATTTAAAAATTTAGAATATAATTTATAAGTTTATTTATTAATTTATTTCTATAATTTATTACATAAATTTGTTATATAGAATTATATTATTTCTTTTATGATAACTTATTTTTAATCTTTTATAGTTTATATTTTATAATAATATTTTGTATGTTCTATAATACCTATTATATCAACAGGTATTAATATAAATAATAAGTATATATATAATTAATACATATAAATTTACTTATATAACTTGTTTATTTATTTTACTACTTTATCTATTTAAAGAATTTATTTCTTATATAGTATAAAATAATAAAAGTAAATAGTAAAAGTAAAAAGTAAAAATAATAAAAGTATATTATTTATTTTATAATAGTATTTTATATTTACCTAATATTGTATCTTTTATAATAGTATTTTATTTCAATTTTTAATATCCAAAACCTTGCAAAGGGATGGTTGAATAGTCCCAGGTTTTTGGAAAAATAGTAAGCTTGGGGAAAACAAAAAAGCTAAAATTATTTGCCAACATTTTTAATAGAATTCTAAATTTCTTGAACCCTATGGAATTCAACTGTTCTGTGAAAGGTGCCTGAGCTTTGCCCAAGGCATTTCAATTAATCCGAAAATCAGAGAGTGAAATAAAACAGGGAATACAAACCCCACCAGCTTCTTTCTTTGGGAAAAGAGCCTAAAAATGCCAAATGCTCTCCTTAAACATTTAACCCTTGCTTTGCCACAAGAGGAAATGCACCAGTACCTCTGAGGAGCTGCAGCAGAGTCACGGAGAGGTGCTGGGGCTGCTCCTGGGGCTGCTCCTGCCCCGTCCTGTACTGGGCTGTGAACTCCTCCAGCCACCTGATGAACGAGGGGCAGGAGGACAGGCCCTGCAGCAGGGAATTCATGAAACACGTGTTGCCCAGGTTCAGCAGGCCTGGCACGAGCCCTGCAAAGAGAATTGCAAGAGTTTCCACCACGAAATCCAGGGGCAAACATCCTGGTTTTTAGCAGGAATGCTGGGTAATTACAGAAAAATTTATTTCAGTCAGTTCCGTTTTCAATTTGTGGTGTTTCGGTTCATCTTTCAAAAATTTCACAAATTTTTTCAGCATCCATATAATTAATATATGGTGCATATATAATTAATATGGTGTATATGTGTATAATATAAATGTGTATAATATGCTGTATATGTGTAATAGGTGTATAATTAATATATGGTGTTCACATAACTAATATATGGTGGGATCATATATTAATTAATATATCATTTTTATATATAGTATAATTAATATATGGTGTATATATAATTAATATGGTGTATATGTGTATAATATGCTGTATATGTGTAATATGTGTATAATTAATATGATGTATATATAATTAATATATGGTGTTCACATAACTAATATATGGTGGCATTATATATTAATTAATATATCATTTATATATATATAATATATATAATTAATATATGGTGTATATATAATTAATATGTGGTGGTATTATATATTAATATAATTAATATATATAAAATGTGTACATATAATTAATATGGGGTATATGTGTAATATGTGTATAATTAATATATGGAGTATATATAATTAATATATGGTGGTATTACACATTAGTATAACTAATATATAAAATGTGTACATATAATTAATACGGTGTATATGTGTAATATGTGTATAATTAATATGGAGTATATAGTAATTATTATATGGTGGTATTATATATTATTATAATTAATATATAAAATGTGTATATATAATTAATGTGGTATATATGTGTAATATGTATATAATTAATATAAGGAGTATATATAATTAATATATGGTGGTATTATATATTAATATAATTAATATATAAAACGTGTATACATAATATGGTGTATATGGGTAATATGTGTATAATTAATATGGAGTATATATAATTAATATATGGTGTATATATAGTTAATATATGGTGGTAATATTTATTAGTATAATTAATACATAAAATTATTATATAATATATATTATATAACATAGGAAATTAATAATAACAACAACATATTAATTAATATATCATTAATTAGTTAGTGTAATAGAATTTCCTTTAACAAAACAGTTATTCAGCATTCTGAATCAATAGACTCAGACACCAATCATTCCCTTCCTCGGGGGTCGCCCTGCATCCGATGGAATTCCTTCCTAAAATCCTACTAAGCCAGCTGGAAAAACGGGATCAATCCCGTACCGGGGCTGTTCCCGGTACCGGTACCCCCAGCCCCCATCGGTACCGGTACCGGCACCCCCAGTCTCCCCGGTACCGGTACTCCCCCCCCCCGGTACCTCTCCGCCGCCGTTTCCTGCCGCTGATGGGGCCCCACAGGACATAAATCCCGGCCGCCAGCGCCGCCGCCGCGCCCCCGAGCACCCCCCAGCTCCGCATGGCTCGGTGCCTGCCTCGGGAAAAACGGGGATAGGGTCAGGGGCTGCGGGAATAACGGGAATAGGGGCAGGAGCTGCGGGAATAACGGGAATAGGGGTCACGATCTGCGGGATCAGTGGGACCGGCTCAGGAGCTGCGGGAGCCCCGAGAGCCCTCAGCCCCCCCGGGCCTGCCCCGGTAACCGGAGCGCAAAGAGAATGCGGATATGGGAAAGGGGAAATGGAGCAGGGAAAGGGAAGGGGAGAAGGGAAGAAGGAAAGGGAAAGGGAGAAATGAAGGGGGAAAGGGAAATGAAGGAGGTGAGGGAAGAAAGAAGGCGCTCGGCCGAGGTTCGCCACGATCAAGCCGAGCTCCCCCCGCCCGCCCTCCCCTCGGACCCGGCCCCCTCCCGGCTCATTCCGAGCCCCTTCCCGCTCCGTCCCGACCCGCTCCGGGTGCAGCCGCCCCCTCCCCTCGGACCTGGCCCCCTCCCCCGCCCGCAGCAGCCGCCGCACCGGCCCCTCCGCCAGCATGGCCGTGCCGGAACGCGAGCGCGCGGCCGGGTGGAGCCGGGGGGACGGCAGCGGCGCGCGGACCGGCCGGGCGGCGGTGCCGGAAGTGGCGCGGGGGGGCCGGTGATGGCGGGGACCGGCCATGGCGGCGGGCGGTACCGGGGGCGGGCCCGGAGCGCTGTGGGCGGCCCGGAGCGGGGGAAACGGGCCCGTTCACGGTGTGACAGCGGCTGTGCTGGGGAGCCTGTGCGGCTCATGCCGGTCCCGGTGTGACGGGCCAGATCCCCGCGCTGCCCGGCCCTCCCGAGGTGTCCCGGGAGAACAGCGGGACAACACCGCAGTCCCGCCGCTGCCGTGGCGCTCTGGTTGGGATCTTGAGGGCAAACCCTCCCGGAAAGATTGTGCTGCCCGGGAGTTCCCGGTGCCGCTGGATGTCACCCCCGGGGACACGGCCCGGGGCGGCGCTGGCAGCGCCCGGGCTCGGGGCTTTACCCGGTCCAGCCCCGCTGGGGCCATGGGGGAACCGCGGCTGAGCCGAGCTGAGCCAAACCGAGCTCAGGCAAACGCTGCGGGCCGAGCCGAGCTGTGCTGAGCTGAGCTGAGCCAGGCCCAGCCATGGCCAGGGCGGGAACCGAGCCCAGCTGAGCTGAACCGATCCACGCTGAGCTGAGCTAAACCGAGCCAAACTGAGCTGAACCGATCCACGCTGAGCTAAACCGAGCCAAACTGAGCTGAGTTAAACCGAGCTGAGCCACGCCGAGCCGAGCCAAACCATGCCGAGCTGAGCTGAGCCGTGCCAAACCGAGCCGTGCCGAGCCAGGCTGAGCCCGGCTAAGCCGAGCCAGGCGCGGCGGTTCCTGCGGAGCTGTCCAGCCCTTCCCGGCGCTCCATCCCGCAGCCCGAGCCCGCCATGCGGGAGCGATGAGCGCAGCCGCCGCCCGGCCATGGAGGAGGATTTGTTCCAGCTGAAGCAGCTGCCGTGAGTAGCTCCGGTACCGTGAGTAGCTCCGGCCCCTCCGGCCGCGGGGATCCCGCCGGTGCCACCGGGGAGCCGCTCACAGCGCGGCGGGCAAGGCCATTTTCCCGCCGGGTGGAGCATCCCGAGGGATGCAGGAGCTGTTTGTTACATAAATTCACTCGTCTCGCTTGATTTTCTCTTTTTTTTTGTTTGTTTGTTTGTTTGTTTATTTTTTCGTTTTTTTTGTTTTTTTCTCGGCGTGGTTTTTACCACCATCAAAAAAAAAAAAAGGCTTGGGTTAAAATCGTGGGGATTTTGCATCACCAAGGGTTGCGATAAAATCGTGAGGATTTTAGGAGAGGAAACGTCGGGATCGCCTTTGCAGCGGGGTTTGGCTGTAAATAACGTTGTGCTTCCTCGCCATCCTCCTCCTCCTCGCCAGGGAGGAATTGCAGAGCAGAACCTGCTCTGTCAAGGTGGGGTGGGGGGGACCCCAAAATCTCCCTTGGGATTGGGATTTCTGGAAAGCTGCACGAGGAAAATGCTGATTTTTGGGATTTGTGGTTGCTGGATCTGTGCAAAAAAAAAAAAAAAAAAAAAAAAAAATTTAAAAAAAGGCAAAAACCCAATCCCAAACCTGCTGAAATCTTTGGTGCCTTTAACCCCAGGAATTCCTTCCTTCCCCCTCAATTCCTTCCTTTCAAACCAGCCTGCTTTTTCCAACTGCTCCATTCTCAGGTGTTTTGCAACATATTTCCTATTTATAAATCATGGGCTCCGCCAGGCAGGGAAGGAACGTTTCAAGTTGCTGTTAAATATTCATGAGCTCGTGTCAATGACAGAGCACCCTGTCCCAAAACATTCCTGCTAACTTGGACGGGAGCTCCAGCTCTTTTCCAGCCCTTGCTTAGGATTCAGCTTGTCAGGGAAAAGAATCTGAGGTTATTTTATCAGAGGTTATTATTTTATCAAGCTTTTTTTTCCCATTTTTAAGCCCAAAACCTGGGAATACATCCCAAAGTACCTTCCAGTGCAGCTGTTTTGGTGCTGTGAGATTTTGTAAATAAATGCAGCAGCTCCCTGAGATGTCCCAGATGTGAAAATTTTGGCAAATATGGAACAGAAATGATCCCTGTGGAGTTTTTTTCCTTTGTTTGTATCAGGTTTTTTTAATCTATCCCTAAATTATGCACCTATATTTTTATTTTCTGTGCTGAGGAATATGGAAATCTGGATTTGTGATTTCAGATTTTGTAGGATCCAAAGCTGGAATGATCTTTAAGGTCCCTCCCTGTGATTCTGGGATAATTTAATTTATTTCCAAAACTATTTCACTTTAATCCAAGGGATTTTCACTTTCCAAAGGGAGAAAGTTCTGTTGTGTTGGATAAAGTGAAGGAACTTTGAGGATCTGTTCCCAAACCTTTGGCCACAGAAAACTTCATAAATGGGAAAAGAACCTTCTCTGTGGGAAGGGAGCAAATCCCTCTGACCAAAACATCAAAGCTGTGTCAATTTAGCAAATTCTGGTCTTAAAATACAGATATTTCATTAAAGACATGATATTAAATTATTCTGTTTAAGATGCAAGCAGAGTCACAGAATCATCATCCTGCTGGGAAAAAAAAAATCCATCCATTCAGCTCAATTGTATTTCACTGAATAATATTTCAAATTCTGGTGCATTTCTGGAGTTTTTAATCACAAAAACAACTCAGGAAATGGAATTTGGGCTCTTCCTGCCTGAAAACCCCTGAAATTCAATGACACAGCAGTGCTTAATTCCAATTAAATCCAGTTCAATGACACAGCAAAGCTTAATTCCAATTAAACCCAGGCCCACCGAACATGGATCTCATTAAATATGCATCATTCCATCATATTTTTATGACCTCTGTGGTTTTATAACTTTGTGGATAGCACAGTAACAACCTCTGTACCCATCCCCGGGTAGGACACCTCAAACCAGACCCAAACCCAAATCCCAGTGGAGAGTGGAGACAGGGAATGAGGAGAAACCTTGATGGGAAAAGGGTTTCGATCCTCCTGGGAGGATCCATCCCGCTGTTTTTGTGCTTCCAGGGTGGTGAAGTTCCGCCGCACGGGGGAGAGCTCGAGGTCGGAGGAGGATGGAATTTCGGGAGAGCACGAGGTGCAGATCGAGGGGGTGAGGACGGAGCTGGAGCCCGTGGAGCTGGAGGATGGAGCTGCGGTGCCCAAGGAATTCGCCAACCCCACGGATGGTGAGCAGGGCTCGTTTTCCTGCAGGAAAAACCTTGTGGAGTCTCTTCATCCCAGTCAAATTGGGTGCAAAGGGTTTGGAATTTGCCAACCCCATCCATGGTGAGCAGGGCTCATTTCCTGCTGGGAAAAACCTTGTGGGGTCTCTTTATCCCAATCAGGCTGGGTACAGGAGATTTGGAATTTTCCAACCCCCCAGATGGTGAGCAGGGCTCATTTTCCTGCAGGAAAAACCTTGTGGAGTCTCTTCATCCCAGTCAAATTGGGTGCAAAGGGTTTGGAATTTGCCAACCCCACCCATTGTGAGCAGGGCTCGTTTTCCTGCAAGGAGAACCTTTTGGGATCTCTTCATCCCAGTGAGGTTGGGTACAGGAGGTTTGGAATTTTCCAACCCCATCCATGGTGAGCAGGACTCATTTTCCTGCTGGGAGAGCCTTGTGGGATCTGTTCATCCCAGTCAGGTTGAGTACAGGAGATTTGGAATTTTCCAGCCCCATCCTTGGTGAGCAAGGCTAGTTTTCCTGCAAGGAGAATCTTGTGGGATCTCTTCATCCCAGTCAAGCTGGGTGCAGGAGGTTTGGAATTTTCCAACCCCATCCATGGTGAGCAGGGCTCATTTTCCTGCTGGGAAAAACCTTGTGGAGTCTCTTCATCCCAGTCAAATTGGGTGCAAAGGGTTTGGAATTTGCCAACCCCACCCATTGTGAGCAGGGCTCGTTTTCCTGCAAGGAGAACTTTGTGGGATCTGTTCATCCCAGTCAGGTTGGGTGCAGGAGGTTTGGAATTTTCCAACCCCCCAGATGGTGAGCAGGGCTCATTTTCCTGCAGGAAAAACCTTGTGGGATCTCTTCATCCCAATCAGGCTGGGTACAGGAGATTTGGAATTTTCCAACCCCATGGATGGTGAGCAGGGCTCATTTTCCTGCAAGGAGAACTTTGTGGGATCTGTTCATCCCAATCCGCCTGGGTACAGAAGGTTTGGAATTTTCCAGCCCCATCCATGGTGGGCAGGGCTCATTTTCCTGCAGGAAAAACCTTGTGAGATCTCTTCATCCCAGTCAGGCTGGGTGCAGGAGGTTTGGAGAAGTTAAGGATGCTCAGATATAAATAATAACTCAAGGAAATTGTGTTAGAGCTGACAATGGTGGTTTGATCAGCCCATTCCCTGTGGGGAGCTCTCTGTGCTCCTTTTTGTGTCCCCAGTGCTGGATGCTCCTGTCAGGAGTTGTGGATGCAGCTGCCACACTGGAATTGGAATCCTGAGCTCCCTCAGGAGCTGCTCACACCTGGCTCTCCTTCAAGGCTGAGATGAATCTGCAGAGTTCCTGGCTCCTCTTTTCCTGGAGGACATCAGGAATCTCCATCTCAGCCTCTCTTCCTGCCTGGAAGGAGAGAAGAGAAATTTCTCCTCTCTCACTGCTTTAGGAGAGAGGAGAAAATTTGGGTTTGTCTTAACACAGTGTGAAAATTTGGTGTTATTCTTTTTTGTGCTTTATCCCTTAGATTTTGTTCAATTTCCTCCTGGTTTGTGTTGCTGTGGGGATCTCACAGCCAAAGCTTTTCCTGAGGAATGTCCTTTCCAAGCTGATGGAAATGTGAGAACTGTGAGGCTTCAATTGATTGAAACAACTCAAATATCAAAATGTGCTTTTCTTGGTCATTTCATTTTGCATTTGAGCAAAGGAATTTGAGACATCTCAAATTTGAGACATCTTTGAACACCTCCAGCTGGAACAAACTAAAGATGTCATGGGAAACAACCAGCAGCATTTTGAGCAGAAGCTGGGTTTAAGATTTGTGTGTTTTGGAGAAATTCTTGATTTGAATAATGAGAAGTTGCACTGAAATATTCCCTGCAGCTCCCAGCAGTGCTGTGGAATGGGACAGAGCAGTTTCTCCCCACAGAAAATTGCATTTCAGTGGCTGCAGGAGGAAGAGGCTGAACATGGGCTGGATTTGTGGGTGCCACACTGATTTACCTCCATGTGGTTAAAATATTCTAGGAATAATTCCAATTATTTTGGCCACAGAGGTTTTCCTGAGTAGGAATTGTATAATTACACCTAAGTAGCTCTGGTATAGATTTGAGATCTCAGCAGATTAGCCCAATTAATTAGTAATTAAACCAGAAAATTCTCTCTCAAGGGCTGGTTTTTTCTCAGGAAGTAATCCACTGGAATTGTTTTCTTTGCAGATACTTTCATGGTGGAGGATGCAGTGGAAGCCATTGGATTTGGGAAGTTCCAGTGGAAGCTCTCTGTCATTACTGGATTGGCATGGGCAAGTAATTGGGATCAGGATCAATTCATGATCAACACTTAGGAAACCTCAGGGATTTCAAATAATTTTCAAATAAATTTACAATAAAGCAAGAATTTCACTGGGAGTTCTAAACCAACAGCAGCACTCAGCCTTGTTGGGAGGGGTAATGATGGATTTGTCTCTGAAGTTCTTAGAAATCAGGGTTTGGAAAATTATTTAAATTCTTCAGGTTGGTTTCAAATGAAAGAGGTTCCAGGCTGCTCCTGCAGTGATTTTGGCACATTCCTCCCATCAGCTGCCACCTCAGTTGTCTGTATCAGTCAGGATTGCTGTAATCTCAGTTTCAGAGGAGCAGCAACCCAGCACTTCCACTTTTAACGTTGATATCAACAATAAAAAAATGTTGGTTTGCATTTTTCTGCTCTCTCTGAAGCTCTGTTCCACCTCCTGTGGTGCATTTCAGGATCCTGATGCCTGGAGCTGTATTTACTGGCTTTTATCCATGTAAAAAGCTGGAGTCTGCCATGGTTAGATCCTAAATCACCTGTGGAATTTGGTTTCAGGGTGATCAGTGCAAATCCAGGAGTGTTTAAGGGAATAATCACAAGATATTCAACACTCCTGACTGAATCCATGTGGGAAGAAGCTGAAATCTGGAATTTGCACTATGGAAGTGACTGAACTGTGTCACTGACCAGCCAAACCTTTGCATTCACCTCTTTAAATCCTCTCTGCCAGAGTTACTAAAAGTGCTGACAATCAGAAATGACTTTAAATATTAAATATTCAACATTTTCTTCAACCACAAGGTGGGAACATCACGGAAATGTCACCAAGGCCTAATATTGACTCCTAAATCCACCTGACTTGCAGGAAATTGTTGATTTTTGCTTTCTTTTCCCCCTGCAGATGGCAGATGCCATGGAAATGATGATTTTAAGTATCCTTGCTCCTCAGCTGCACTGTGAGTGGCGCTTACCCAGCTGGCAGGTTGCATTGCTCACCTCGGTAGGAAAAATACCTGACAGCTCCTGTCTTCCCTGAGCTTTTGCCATCATTGTTATCCAGACATTTTTGCTTTGTTATCCCCCAAAATTAAATCTCCTCATGGCCTTTGCAGGTTGCCTTCAGCTTGGAAGTTTATAGGAGGTTTTTAAAAAAAGATTTATAGGAGTTTTTTTAAAGATTGATGTAATGAATTTCAGTGAGAACTGAGGGCAGTTTTCAGGTTTCAGGCTCAAAGTTTTGTGTAATTTCTAGGAAAACCTATGAATTGTCTCAGATTTATCCTAAAATTCAAACAATTTGATTATTTTTTTACAAATTGGTAAATTTTTATTCTCTTGCTTGCAAATTATTCTCTCTCCTCACATTAAAGCTTTCTGACATGCTGAGAGCCCTGAGAGAGAATAAAAAGTTGATTTTTGAGGTTGGATTCAATGATATCAGAAATCTTTTCCAGCCTAAATAATTCTGGCACTATCCAGTGATCTTTGGAAGCAGAGATCTTACAACACCACCTCCAAGGAATGTGCTGTGATGTTGGAATCCTGCAGTGCCTTTAGGGATAAAAAAACAAATTTGGAAACCCTTCTCCACTGTTAAATGCAGGGACTTTTCCCCCTGAATTTCTCTCTCCTTTAGTTTTTAATGCCCTTTGTTTGTGTGAAATCCTTCAAATGCTCAGCAGATTGTTGTCCTTGAATCCCATGAATGTCCCATCCCTGAGTGGCACCTCTGGGTATTTTCTTTCACACTTCAGACTTTTGTAAACTTTTAAGGTGTTATTTTATCTCCATTCAAACCTGGGAGCTGCTGAGGATGGTGGTAGGAGGCTGGAGGAGAGAATCCTCAATGAGATCCTGCAGATCTCAACCAACAGCTCCAGAGCTTTTATTCAGGATTATTTTCCCTGGAGCTGGAGATCTCTGTGTCTTCCAGGGCTGGACTCACAATGTGACAATACCAGTGTTCCCAGTTCGGGCCAGACTGGGATTGTCTGGGTTGTCACTGATGGGTTTTTTAATGCAAAGCTGACTTGAGGAGGGACCTTGTTGCTTCCCTGCTCCAGCCCAGAGAGAACTGGCTGATCTTTAAGATCCTTTCCAACCCAACCCATTCTCTGACCTCCTGCACACCTCACTCTGTTTTGGGCTGAAATGTTCTGGTTTCATTGGAAATTTGTGTTCTGTGTTTGTCACACTGGAATTTTCACTTGTTAAGGGAAAGATTTTTTTTTTCCTGTTGTTCCACAGGTGGTGTTTGTGGGAATGATGTCCAGCTCCACCCTCTGGGGAAACATTTCAGACCAGTATGGGAGGAAAACAGTAAGTCTGCAGCTCCTGCTGGGGTCTATCCCAATATTTCTGCATGGATGTTTCAGTGCAGCTGGCCCAGAGAAGCTGTGGCTGCCTGGAAGTGTTTGAGGCCAGGCTGGAGCACCCTGGGATAATGGAAGGTGTTCCTACACCTGGAATGGGATGAGCTTTAAAAGTCCCTTCCAATCCCAAACCATTCCAGGATTCCACAATCCCAAATGTCCATGTACACCAAGCAGCACTAAGCACATCCAGAGCTGAGCTCCTATTGAAGTCAGAGGGAGAGATCCACCTTGCATTGATCAGCATCACTCCGATTTATTAATCAATCAGACACTTTTTATAACAGTGTTAATCAAGCTCATGCATATTGCAAAATCTGAGCTCACAATAGGTCAGAGATAACACACCAACCCTCCTTATGTTTCCAATACCAAGATTTGGGTTCTCAAAATTATTCTTGCTTTCCCAAAACAGCCAAAGATAGAACATCCACTTGTTATGAGAAAGCTGCCTGAGAACCCTGGTATGCCAGGTTCTCAAGGCCTTCCTGTTTGTCACTTTTACTTGTAATTAAAAACAACCTGAGAACCTCTGCTGTTCACAGAAGCAGGCTGTGAGAACCTGTCCCTCACAGCTGCCTTCTAAGCCATCCCTGAAAAAATCTCCAACAAGCTCCTGTGAAACAGAAGGCATCTGAAGCTCTGTTTTTACACTTTAATTTGTGTTTTACACTTTAATTTGTGATTTTTAACTCTTGCTGCACACAGGGCCTGAAGATCAGCGTGCTGTGGACTCTCTACTATGGGATCCTCAGTGGATTTGCTCCCATTTACAGCTGGATCCTGGTGCTGAGGGGCCTGGTGGGCTTTGGCATTGGAGGAGTGCCTCAGTCGTAAGTAAATACTCACAACTCAAAAATCCCTCATTTCTCTTTCCTTCTCATGAGATTCTCCTGTAGGACTGAAGTCTTGGCTCTGTTCTGCCACCCCAAACCTTGGTCTTGTTGCAGGGCAGGTCATGCCTTGAACAAAGCAGGATTTAGAGGCAGAGCTGAGTCTGACTGTAAAACCCCAGATTGTTGCTCAGTCAGAGCCTGAATTCCCCATCTCACCCTGAGCTGGAATTTCAAACCCACACAGCCCAGACCTGAGCACTGGAGATGGCTCAGAAGGAAAAGGAAGTGCCAGGATCCAGGAATTTATGGATTCCTGAAGAGAGGAATCCATAAATTTTCCACCTGCAATAAATAACCCTGCTCAAGGCTTTTAATTATAAATGTAAATAGAAGGGTGCAGCCATTATCTCTTCTCTTTCTGTAGCCTTTTATCCTTACCAAGAATTGATTTTTTTGCCTTCTGGAGGTGCTGTTTTGGAGCAGGCAGAGCCTGGCTTGTATTGATGGCTCATGATTCCTTTCCAGTGGCTTTTCCATGGCCAATCCCAGATAAAAACCCAGAGCTGCAGGTGCAGCCCAGCCAGGGCCACTGTTCTGGGCCCACTGAGGTTCTGTGGCTTCATGAGAGAAAATCCAGAGGCAGTTACAGCTCTCCAGGTGGATCCCATCCTCCCTGAGTCTGTGTCCTGTTCTGGCTATAAAAGGGTTGATTTGACAGAGGGGTAAACAAGGATGAAGGAGGAAATGTAGCTCCTTTCTAATTCCTTAAGCTGTGGGATTTTGGAGTGATTTTGGTGTGATTTTTGCCTGGATCTCCATGGAGTGAAAGTCATTTCCTCCTCTGGATTGGCTCCAACAATTCCATGTCCTCCTTTTGCTGGGGTCATTCACCAGCTCCTGTTTTCTCTGCACTGCAGAGAGACCTGAGCTGCACTTTAAGATGTGATTTGAGTTCTGTGAATCTCTGCTTGAATGAAATATTGTGTGAAACTTCTGCTTTCCACAAACTGGGCAGCTCCTCAGAGATCAAGCCACTCTTGAAGTTGGTAGGAATTTTGTCCCAAACCTCAAAGGAAGCAGGAACAGACTGAGTCAATGGAATGCAAACAGAGCAAAGCCAAACCTTCCCAGTTTGAAAGAGATGACAGAGCCTGGACTGGAATTCCTGCTCAGGAATTCCTCCTGGAGAAGCTTTGCCATCACTCCTTGGCACAGGCATGAAACAAAGCCTCAGTGGTTGCTCTTTGAATCCCACAATAAAAGAATGCAAATTATTTTCTATCAGCGACATGAAATAATTCCCTTCTTGGAGAATTGAACCCTGGCACAGGAGATGGGTGGGAATTCTCTGAGCCAGTTGTAAAGCCCTGAAGAAATTCTTTATCCAGCAAGAGTTCGTGTTGAATTCTGATGGACCACACTGAAAATACCCAATAAAATTGTATTTCCAATGGACTTTGCAAACATGAGCATCAAGATCTGCATTTAACTGACCATGGGGCCACAAAACCACACAAAAAGAGCAAACTGTGTCCTCTGTTGCAGTGTTGAAAGGTTTATTCTGGGGTGGAAGGGGGGTGTGACCCAGTGTCACAGCCTGGCTGGCTCTGGGGACAGGGAGAGCTTTGAGTTGCTGCTCTGAGTCTGGCACCTTTATAAAAGGCAAAAGGGATGTTTGAACCTGTGGCATTTCCCTCTCTGTGCTGACATTTTCCTCTCTGTTCCCTCTTTTAGGGTAACTTTATATGCTGAGTTCCTGCCAATGAAAGCCAGAGCAAAATGCATTTTATTAATAGAGGTGAGTGGGTGCATTCTGATCCTCAGGGGACAAATCCTCTGGTGGTCACATCCCTTCCATCCTCCTGCCTGGAAACGCCCTCAGAGCTGCAGCCAGGCCTGGCCTGTCCATCTTGGTGGAGCTCCTGAGCTCTGGAACCAGCCCAGCTCCAAAAGCAGCAGAAAATTTTCCTGTCACACTCCACTCTTGCTGTTGAATTTTCCTTTTTCCAATTTATTTTGCACCCAGGGCTGCAGAGTGAGCGCAAGAGGAGCATTGGGTGTCCATGATTTTGTAGTAAAATCCATCTCAGTGATGGATTTGGAGAGCTGACAGCTCCACAAATTCAGTGCTAAATTCACCTCCACATTTTCATCCGAACCTATCAAAATCACTCAGGGCAGAATTTTGCCCTTGGAATATTTTAAGGCAGAATTTTCACCCCTGGAATTTCTCTCTCCAGCCCTCCCTGGTGAGCACAGCCTGGAATGTTCCAGAGGCCTTGGGAACATCCCATTCCTCATTTTTTTCTGTTGTTTTTCCCTCTTGCAGGTGTTCTGGGCCCTTGGGACGGTGTTTGAGGTGCTCCTGGCAGTGGTGGTGATGCCCACGCTCGGCTGGCGCTGGCTCCTCATCCTCTCTGCCCTCCCACTCCTGCTCTTTGCTGGCCTGTGTTTTGTAGGTATTTCCTCATGGATTCATGGAATTCCTGCAATTCCCATCCTTCCACCCCATTCTGTGACCCAGCTGAAGGGAATCAGGGCAGTTTTTGAGCTCTCTGGTGGTGTATTCTGTGAAATAACTGAAATAATGATCAAAAAATGCAGTTTCAACAGGGTGCTGGGAAAAACAGTCCAGGGGGAGTTGTGTTGATGTGACTGTAATTTCTGCAGGGCTGGAATTTGGTGAAATCAGACCTGGAACCCTCTCCAATCTAATTATTTTATTTCAACTAAGCTCAGTGGAATTAACAGCTTTTTTATCAAAAGCTGTTGCTATTTCCCTAAACCCTCTTTAGATTTTGTCACTTCTAGAATCAATTTCCACTTAAGAATCCTCCCAAATCAGGGATAGAATCTGCAGAGTGCAGGCCAGATTCTAAAATATGCTAAACCTAAGCCTCAGTGATATATTTTATAATTTATTAGGTGATATCTTTGCCAATCACTCAGTCTCCTCATGGATAATTATCCTTGTCAGGTGGTTTAGCAGCCTTTTTTATTCCTTAGTTTTTCAGGAATACCTGCAGTTTTCCAGGTGATCACAAGCTTGTTTTAAATTTAAAGGAGCCTAAACCCATAAATTTTATTCCCAAAATTCCATAAATTTTGGAATGCCAGGAGCATCTTGTTATCTGCCCTGAATGCTTTGCCATTCCTGCACAGAAGGGATAATGTGAAAAACCTGCAAAAATTCCCAAAAGCTCTCAGGGATAAACCCAAAGGAATGGAAGGGAAAGGGTTCTGAGTGATGGGAAAAGTGGGAATTGCAGTTTTTAAAGCTGATGAGAGAATTCTTCCTTGGAATTCTTCCAGCTTAGCTCTGTAACCCTTTGTTATGTGAGAATCTGCTGGAGTCACTGAGATTCCCCCAAGGAAAATCCCAGATTTATTTATTTCTGCTTGTGACTCCCTCCTGTGTGTGTGCCCTGCTCTGCTCCCTTAGTGGCTGCCAGAAAGTGCCAGGTATGATGTTTTATCTGGGAACCAGGAGAAGGCTCTGGCCACCTTGAAGAGGATTGCCACAGAAAATGGAGCTCCAATGCCCCTGGGAAAACTGGTGGTGTCCAGGCAGGTATGTACACAACAGTGAAACCAAGGGGGTTTGTGAGCAAATCATCAATGTGTTGTCAATTTTAATGTCTCAAATAGGCAAAAAAAAAATAAGAGGTTTGATCATTTAGGCCTCTTTTTTACTGAGGAGGAGTTAATTTCTCATTTGGAAGTGAAAAGCAGCTTTAAAATGGGCATTTTAATGCTAAAGGGGCATTTAATGTTCTTTAACCTCATTAAAGAAAACCAAACCTTGAGGTTGTTGAAGAGCTCAGATCAGAATTCCTGGATCTGAATGCATGAAACAAAATGAAATTTGACACTTTAGCTGTCCCTCATCACCCAACTTCTGCTTGTTCCCAACAGGAGGACAGAGGCAAAATGAGGGATCTTTTCACCCCGCATTTCCGCTGGACCACGTTGTTGCTCTGGTTTATTTGGTAAGAAAAAACCTAAAGTTTCAGCTCTAAATGGGTTTTACTGAAGGGATTTTACACAAATACAGCAACTTCCTCCTCAGAAAAACACCAACCAAACAAAAAAAAACCCCAACCTGTGTTGATTTGTAATTTATTCAACCATCCAAGCATTCCAAATCAAATTGCCCATTAATTTTCTGAATGCTGAAATAGCTTTGAGGTAGGATTTTTGATTGGTGGTGTTTCTTTTAAGTTGGACCAGCTGAAACTTCCTCTCTCATTTGCTTCCTTGCAGGTTTTCCAATGCATTTTCATATTATGGGTTAGTTTTATTAACTACAGAGCTCTTCCAAGCAGGAGATGTTTGCAGCAGTGAGTATTGCTCCATCTGTTCTTTTTAAATTTGTCCTATTAAAACTGCTGGAATATCTTTGATTAGATCACCTTCTGCTGGTGGTTTGAAAAAGGAACATGGCTGAGTTTTAAGTTTATTTTATTTAAAATATTTCCTCATCTCTGCCCAGTGCAGAGAGATCCTGAAGTTGTTTTGATCCCAAAATGTTAAACAGCAAGACAACCTTCAAGGCAGACCTATTATCTGATCCTCTTGATAAAAAAAAAAAGTGATTAAATAAATAGAAGTTTGCAGATTTGACAGGTTTAATTAGTTCTGAGAGAAATAAACTGCTGCTGTGGAGCTCCTGGCTTCTCAAGATGGGAAAACCTGCTGAGAAAAAAGATAATGGTGGGAAATCAGCATCCTTTGTGTTGCAGAATTTTCTGGGGGGAAAAAGAAGGTGCTTTGACTGAGTTAAGAAGAGGCTTGAACAGTTTGATTTCCCCAGGGGAGGAATGATTGCATTCAGAACATTTGTAATTAGGGAAAACTGCCTGGAAGTTGGGAAATGACAAAAGGTGGCTGAGGAGAGTTGGAGCAGCCCCAGATTGCAGGGCTGAGCAGCAATGATGAGCTCTGAGAGCTCTGACTCAGGTTTGCCTCCCCAGAGGAGGATGTGGCCCTTAAAAACCCTTGTTTTTATAAGGACATGGGGTTTTTCAGTATTCTCAGAGTGCAGGAAGTGTTGGGATCCCAATTTGTGGTGGCAGAAACTGAATTATTGGAGTTAATTCTGTCCTGAGCCCTGGGCTGGAAAATAATTCTGGCTGTACAGCTGATAAGGAGGTGGAATTTTCACCTGTCACAGAAAATGTTATAAATGTTCAGTGTTGTCAGGCAAAATCACCCAGCATTGCTCTTCAATGCCCCTCTGACTCTGAATTCCATCTCAGGCATTCAGAAGAGGAATAACAATTAAATCAAAGGGGCAGAATCACTTGAATTTCCATCCCTAAACAACTTCCCAGGAGTATTTTAAAGGATGCTGGGTGCAGTGAATCCATCCCAGTCCTTCCAGCCCATCCCTTCCTAAATTTCAGCAGTAAAAAAGAGAGACCCAGCAGGAAGGGTAAACAGGGAAGAGTTTGCTTAAAATATATTGAATATTTGTCCTTTTTTCTCCCTGCAGTATCCAGCAGAAGGCAGGAAGTGAAAGCCAAGTGCAGCCTGACCTGTGAGTACCTGACAGAGGAAGATTACACTGACCTGCTCTGGACAACCCTGTCAGAATTCCCTGGTAAGCACAATGGGAAGCTCCAGTTTTTCCTGGGAATGGTTTAGGGTGTGGAAATGAGCTCTGGACTGGGATTTCTGGTCTGATGCTTCCCACAGCACTCAGAGCTCTTTGCTGTAGCTGTGGATTCTCCCTGCCCTGGGATCACTCCAGAAAAAAATCAGTCCTTGCTCTGGAATGGCCCCTCTGTGTGTTCCAACCCAGCAGCACCTCAGGAGGAGCAAAACCTCAATCCAAGGGGCAGAAACACTGGAATTTCTATCCATAAATTACTTTCCAGAAGTACTTTCAAAGGATGATGGGTAGAGTGAATCCATGGAGAGCTTGCTCCTTAAATCCCTGCATCCAGCCTCAGTCCTGATCCTGGGAATTTCAGGCAATTCCAGCAAATTTCAATGCACAGTCTGGCACAGGATAAGCAAAATAGTGTGGAACAGCCATTGATCCTTCAGATGGAGGAGATCTCCCAGTGTTAATGTGATTGAAGCAGCACCAGAGACAGGGATCAGGATGTTTTCATCTGGATCCTCATTCAGGGCTAAAAGCTCAAGGAGAAGCCACTTAATGAATGATAAATTGCAAGTATGACTGAGAAATATGCACAGTCATTGCTAAGAGGAGTGTGCTGCCAAACTGGAATTTTGGGAAGGATACCCAGGAAAAAAGAGTGGGTGCCTGGAGTGGTGCTGTGGCTGCAAGGTCTGGTTTGATCCTCACACACACTGAGGTGGGAGTGAGAAATATGGACAGGGTCCCTCTGGATGTGGCACTGATGCTGGAATAATCCCCACTCCTGCTGTGCATCAGCTTTCAAAAGGATCTGGGAAAATTGCAGGAGAGGGAAGACCTAATAGTGAGATTTACTGAGCTTGATCTATTTCCTATCAAAAATCAGGAGAGAAACAATTTGGTGAAACATCTAAATAACAGAACAGAAAGAAAATACCACATTCTAAAGAGCCCTTAAATCCAGCAGGGAGCAATGGCCAGAAGTTGAGCAGAAGTTCTTTTCTTCCAGTGAGCCATGAGCAGGTGTTTTAGGCATTCCCATCAGTAATCCCTGGATGGGAGTGGGGATTTGTGCATTTGTGGAGCAGCTGGGACACAGAATTGCTGTTTCCACATGGCACCATAGCAATTCATCCCACAGCCCTGCCTGGGGCCAGCAGAGGTTTGGAAAGAGAAGCCAAAATTTCCAATCTAAACCACCCAGGCTGTGTTAAATCTGCTGCAGCCCCTCTTTGCTTGATTCCCAAGGGTGTCCTGGTCTCTTCCCACAGGTGTGTTGGTGACCCTGTGGATCATCGACCGCATCGGCCGCAAGAAAACCATGGCCCTGTCCTTCCTTGTCTTCTCCTTCTGCAGCCTCCTGCTCTTTCTCTGTGTTGGAAGGTGAGTCCAGCACAGGGAGCAGCTGGAGTGAAGGATTTCTCCATGTTCTCTCTTGGTTGTGGTGGGAGAGCTGGTTGGAAAAGCTGTGGGATGGTCGTGCTCAGCTGGAGGAGGGTTTAAGGCTGGGGTTTGGTTTTCTCACCAGAGTTTGGGAGGGAAGGAAAAGTGAAATCCAAGTGAAACCCAAACTCTGCTCTTCTCTTTCTCCTCACAGAAATGTTCTTACTGTGCTGCTCTTCATTGCAAGAGCTTTTATTTCAGGAGGATTTCAGGCTGCCTATGTTTACACTCCTGAGGTAAGGGGGCTGTTGTGGTGATGGGAATATTCAAGGGGAGTGAGAACAGGGTGGGAAAGTCGTTTGGATGACCTGTTCCCAATGGACCTCACCCCAGACTGGAGCTGTAGATCCCATTGTCATTGTCTGACAGAATGTGCTGTGGCACCATTTATTAATTCCCATTGATTTAGGAGTGGAAGAAGGAAAACTTCCCACTGGGATTGATGAGATGATTTTTTTTTCCACAGGTTTATCCCACAGCCACACGTGCTTTGGGCCTGGGAACATGCAGTGGAATGGCCAGAGTGGGAGCCCTCATAACCCCGTTCATTGCACAGGTAAATCCCTTCTCCTCTGAGACTGGACACACAGGAAGCTTGGATTGATGATCCTGGAGGTCTTTTCCAATTGCTTTTGCAATTCCGTGATTCCATGAAGGTGATGCAGAACCTGCTTTCCTTCCACTATCCCAGGTTGCTCCAAGCTCTGTCCTTGGACATTTCCAGGGATGGAGCAGCTACAGCTTCTCTGAACAGTCTGTGCCAGGACCTCCCACCCTCACAGGGAAGAATTCCTTCCTAAAATCCAGTCTAATCCTCCCCTCTGAGAGCTTAAACCACTGTCCATCTTCCTGGCACGATCTATAAAATCTCCCTCCTTTCCAGAAACTTCAAATTAAACTTGATTCCCAATACAACAATTAAAATTCCAGTTGTTCCACCAGTGTCTTCTGTTGCTCCCCCAGTTTATTTCCATGCTGAGGTGCTGTTTTGCATTCCCTGCCTTTCTCCTGCAGGTGATGTTGGAATCTTCAGTCTATCTGACCCTGCTGGTTTACAGTGGCTGCTGCCTGCTGGCTACCCTGGCCTCCTGCTTCCTGCCCATCGAGACCAAGGGCCGTGGCCTGCAGGAGTCCAGCCACAAGGAATGGGGCCAGGAGATGGTGGGCAGAGGATCTCATTCCCCAGGGGAATCACAGGAATGATGGGACATGGAAACCTGCTGGAAGAATGAAGGATAGGAGCAAGGTGTCTCACAAAACCTCCGAGCCTGAAGCATGGAAAGCTGACCACCATCACTGCCATCCTCACGTGTCAAACTGCAGGAGTTTGGGGTTGAACCTCAGCAAATTGTGTTTTCTGCTGCTCGTTGCTCACACTCATCAAAACTTTTTTGGATGGAGAGGCCTTTGATCCAGATATCCTTGGAAGTTTAGCAGGAAGGGTTTCTCTTCAGTCTGTCGTGCTTGCATGGTCAGCTCTTCAGCTTAAAATGTCCTGTGCCAAGCAAATGCCAAGTGACTGCAGCCCAGCATAAGCTGTCATTAAAACACTGAGCTCTTGATGCCTGAAACCAAGAGGTTCATCTTTAGGGTGGCCCTGGCCTGGCACAGGGTGGATTCCATCCCTACCACTATGGATTAAATGCCTGCCTTGCACTTTTAGCCATCAAAACCATCACCAAAATGTGATTCTGTCAAACCAACCCAAGCTTTCCAGTTGGGTTTTGTTTCTGGAGAGTTGGATTGCTTGGAAATTGATTTCTGACTGTTTCTCTCATCCCAGGTGGGTATGGAGCAGGGAGGGTGGTGTTGCTGCAGAGCTGGGACCTTGTAGCAGAAATGTAAACCACAGAATCACTGAGGCTGGAAAAGACCTCCAAGCTCATCAAGTCCAATGCATAAATCCTCGAGTTTTGGAGCAGAATTGGACTTCTCTGGTATTGCCAGGGACCTTGAGCTCTCTCTGTTGCTTGGAGTGAGGAGGTTCTCACTCCTGGGGTTCTCTGTGTGGATCCAGCTGTGTCCCTGCTCCATTTCCTGGGCACATCCTCATGGTGGGGCGGCCCCAGCTGGTGTTGGGATGGAGCCACTCCCTGGCAGCTGGGCAGGACCTTTCCTGCTGATTGTACATTGGTGACAGAGGAATGTAGCTGGAATAAATGAACAAAAGCATGGGAAGAGCCCATCTGCAGTGCCCTTGGATGAGGAGCATCCCTCCTTCAGGTGTGGCTCCTCAGGGGATGATCCTGCTCTTGTCAGGGAATGTAACAGAGCTCAGGTGAGGACAAGGTGAGGGCAGGCTCGTCTGGTTTGTCACAAACCTGTCCCTGGGCACAGCTCAGGTGGCAGAGTCTGTGGGAATGTGCAGAGATCTGAGATGTGCCTCAGTGGATGTTCAGGATTCCAGACCTTGGGACACACAGCCAAAAATGGGTGAGATGGACTTGGTGAGGCTGTGGGAGCTGTGGGGATTTGTGGTCTGTCTGACAAGTGACTCACCTGAACACAGGTAAATGTGCAGCACATTTGTACACTTGAACATTTGAAGTATCCTGGGAAGCAGGTGCCATTCCTGGGGTCAGGAATAGGTGTCCAAGTCCATGTTTGGTGCAGTCCAAGGGAGCACTGTGGGGCTCAGCTGTCACTGAGGGTCACAGCTCTGAGGTCACTCCGTGCTCCCCCACGTGCCAGGCTGCTTGTGTGGAGACTGAGGGGAAAACAGGAGTGGGAAAATCTTTAAAGAAAGCCAGGAAACTGATGAAAAAGGTTGAAATTGTGTGAGGGAGGGATTTCTGCTGAGAGCAGAGTTTGGTCCATCCAGTCCCACTGGAGATTGGTGACTCAGTGAAGGATTGCAGGAATGGTTGGTGGAAATAGGCAAACTTGGCTTTTCCCAGAGAGATGAAAATGAATTCAGCTCCCAAGGGATCCCTGGGCTCAGCTGTGGGTGGTGGCACAGAACCCTCTGTCCCTTCCAGCTGGGTTGGTTCCCTTTGTGTCCCTGTCCCTGTGTCCTCACGCTCCACCAAAATCAAGCTCCAGCTGATCCCAGTAAACAGCCAGGGCTCTCTTGGCACTGACACAAGCACAGCTCATCTGTTCCCCTCCCTCCTTCTGCCAGGCTGGAGCTGGATCCTTCTCCCTGTGAGCCTGGAGCAGAGCCAGAGAGATTTATTCCATGGAATACCAGAATTCCAAAGTGCTTTGGGTTGGGAGGCACCTTAAAGCTCCTTCAGGCAGGGACACTTTCCACTAGACCAGGTTGCTCCAATCCCCATCCACACCTGACCCTGAGCACTTCCAGGGATGGGGAACCTCTGCTTTCCCCTGGTGGATATGGGACACAGCAGTGAGGAAGCAGATCCTGGGTGGGTTTAATCAGATATTACCCCACATGTGTGGCCAGAGAGCTGGAAAAGCTGCTGGAGCTGGGATCACCCCTCAGTGACAGCTCTGACATTCCATCCTCATCCTCACCCTGCTGCTGCTGGAGGCCCTCGAGGCCATTCCAGCCCCCCAGGTGTTTCCATGCTTCCTTCCTTGGGCTGTGTTTGCATCCCAAAACTCTGGAACGGAGCCTGGGTGGAGGTGACAGAGAATCCAAAGTGCAGGACAGGCCATGGCCCAGTTTGTTAATCAATGCCTTGAGTTAAAATTCTGCTTTTCTGGGGTAATGTTCACATCTCACTCCATTTTTTTTTAGGTGAATATTCAGCAGTTTTATGGAATTGCATTCAACAGCCTTTAGAGAGTTTTAGGTGAAGTTTCTCTGTTCATGCACCCCTGGATCCTACAGATAAGCCACTTCCCAGGTAAAGGTTTATAGGGAATGCAACGTTTTCCATGCTGTTGAACAGATCAGTTTTAACCTGTGACATTTACAGTGTTAACCAAAAAAATGGAAGGCATTTTTGCTTTTCACTTTTTATGAATTCTGCACTAAAAAAAAAATCTATTTAAGGATAGAAATACCAATATTGTTGTTGCTGGATCTTTGATTTTGTTAAAGCTTGATCCAAAGCTCACTGAAATCTGGGAAAATCTCCTGTGGATATCCCTGGGCTTTGGATCAGCTGAATGAAAGGAGCCCCCCACAGCTGATCCCACCTGGCTGAATTCAGCAGGAGCCCATTGGGCACTGCAGAAACGGAGCTGGAATTGAGGATTTGCAGGAATTTGCATATAATTAATAAGAGAAGGCCATTTTAGCTTGTTCACTGAGAACACTGGGGTTGACACACACCAGTTGTAAACCACCACTATAGATTTTATCAGTAGGGCAGCACCATTTAGGTACAAAATATTCCAAAGAAACCTTGTCCACACTGAGTATTTCTCACTGGTAAAGGAATTGCTGCTTTGTTTCAAACAGGAAAGTGAGATCCTTTGGAACTCAAACAGAACTGTGGGATTTGGTTTTGCCAAGCTGGTGTGGGAATGTAATTCCCCAAATGTGTTTGGATGGGATGATTTGTTATTCCCAAATATTTGCTGGAAAAGCAGTGAATGTTTCCATGGCTGAATGTACAGTTTCTAAGCTGGATTTACATTTTATTGTTGAAAAACTTGGTGTATCTCAAGCTTGTTGTAAAATACTCCTCTGGTTCCTGTTCCTGACATGGCATTGGAGAGTTGAAGTCCACATTAGATATTTTATGTTAAACAAATAAATAGTTTTTTCAGGAAATGCTTTTGGCTCTTCTGGGGGATGTTTAGGAGGAATCATAACTTTGTTTTGTTTGGTTTGGGTTTTTTTGTCTTGGTGTTCAGAGGTTTGAGCTACAGGGCTCAGCACTCTGCAGGTCTGACTCATTTTCTGTTTGTTTTGTGCATTTAGATGTAAAGAAAAGTCACAGGATTCCTGTTCCCATTGTAAATAACCTCACTACAGCAAAATATTCTGGATGCTGCATCCCTGGAAATGTTCCAGGCAAGGTTGGACAGGGCTTGGAGCAACCTGGGAGAGGGGAAATTGTCCCTGCCCATGGCAGCGGTGGGACTGGATGAGCTTCTAGGTTCTTTCTCACCCAAACCATTCTGGGATTCTATAATTTTTAAAATTCTCTTAAATCTTTTCCCTGGGTGTGCTGGCATCAGGTGGCTCCACATGTGTCTGGACTTTGGGGCAGGGAGGGTTCTTTCTACTCATTTCCATTTCAGTATAAACCCTTCATTTCCCTATCACTTTTCTAAACCATCATTAAGTGCCCAACCCTATTTTCCTCCACCCTGTCACTGATATTCTCATTTTGATGCCCAATAATTTACAGGCAGGAGGTGGTTGAAGGATGAGTCAAAATGACTCAGGAGCTGCAAATCCTTCTCATGCTAATGCTGGGTGTTCTCATCCCAGAGTGCTTCCATCTTCCTTCATCCCAGAGCTTCCATCTTCCTTCATCCCAGAGCTTCCATCTTCCTTCATCCCAGAGCTTCCATCTTCCTCCTCCCAGCCTGGGATGCAGAGCCATCCTCCTTCCTGGGAATGGAAATAATTGGGAACTGGAAGGGTTTGTGTGGCTGAAGCAATGCTGGTGAAATATTCTCTCATCTCTGGTTACTTTTTGGTATCCTCAGGCATTTCTAAAGCTCATCCTCAGGATTGTGGAATATCCTGAGCTGGAAGGGAGCACAGGGATCATCCAGTTCAACTCCTCAACAATCCCACCCTGTGCATCCCTGGGAGTGGTGTCCAGACACTCTTTGAGCTCTGGCAGGAGTTTGCTGACTTCCCTGATACTTGATGTGCTTCCAGCTTTGTTCTGGGTCACAGGAGATCCTTGTGGAGTTTCTAAAATGTGCTGACACTGGAGATGGGAGGTGGTGCTTTGTGTGTGTCAGAGGACAGGCAGGAATTGTACAGATCCCATTCCCTGACCTTCCCTGGCCTCAAAATGAATTTTAATCCCTCTGATTAAAATTGATTCTGATAATTGATTAAAATTGATAAAACTGAAAAAACTGGGGATTTGCTGTGGCTGCCCCATCCCTGGAAGTGTCCAAGGCCAGGTTGGAGGAGGCTTGGAGAAACCTGGGAGAGTGGAAGGTGTTCCTACCCTGGACTGGATGATCTTCAAGGTCCTTTTCCATCCAAATCCACAATTCTGTGATTTCTGTTAGTTCTTAATGCCATGGGCATTCTCAGCAACCAGAGATCTTCACAGGATGATATTCCAGGATTCCTGGTCTGCTTGGAATCTGGAGTGATGACTCCTACTCCTCCAGGATGAAATATTTAGGAAAAATGTGTGTGGAGGCATGGAATGATCTCCTGGGACATTTCTGTGGAATCAGCACTTGAGGCCCTTCCTGTGCCATCACTGAGAGGAAGAACCACCATGCACAAGAGGTCTGAACATTCCCTTTATTGGTCACACAGATTAAATTGAGGCCTTTAGAAAACAAACAGAGTTAACCTGCAAATGAAATTGCAGATCAGCTCATTCCTGTTTGCCCAGAGGCCACGTGGGATCACAGGGCTCCTGCAGGCTCTGAGATCAAAGAATCAGGTGTACAGTGATTTCCTACACCCCTGCTTGTCCAGTGGAATTTTCCCAAAATCACCAAAGTGTCGCTGGATTTACAGCAGAGAATGAGCTCCTGAATGTCTCATATTTGGAATAAATGAAGGGATCCAGTTCCCCTGAATGGCTTTTCCTGAGGTGGCATCACAGACCCTTGAGTTCAGCATTAATCAGCAGGGAATTTCCTCCAGCCTTTGTTTTCCTGACTTTACCCACAGACTGCAGCATTTCCAGGGAAGCTGGGAACGCTTTGGGCAGTGGCTCCCAATTTCCCCAGCCCAGCTGTGTCTGCTAAGCCCAGCAGGGAGGTGCCCACGCTGCTGAGCTATTCCTGGCACACAGAGTCAGCAGGAGACAGGAGCTGCACCACGGATGAGTAAGGAGCACTTGGCTTATCCACACAGGAGAGCGAGCCAGGCACTGTGCTGGGCTCACCACAGCCTTTGGATCTGAGGCTTCCTCACCATCCTGCCTAGGATTGGTTTGTAAAGCAGGAAAGACACGTGGAAGAGAAAGCTCAGCCAGGCTGTATCTTCAAAACAGTGTGTTGGGTCCCCAAAAGCATCGCTGATCACCCCAAAAAGTCCTGCTCCTCCTCTGAGGAGCACAACCTTCCCCAAGCCAGGCCCTCTCTGCAAGCTGGGAGAAATGGGAAGCTGAGGGGCCCGTGGGAGTTTTAGGGACAAGAAGAGCTATTTTCTTATGCTCTCTGCTATATATAGAGCCTGGCAAGCCCACAGGGCTGGAACAAGTTGCTTTTGTTGCTAAAACATCGTTTGGAAAGGCCATTTTAGGCAAGTGCTGCTGTCTGGTGCCAGCTACACTAAGCAGGTGCTGTGGCCCGAGCTTTGTCCTGGCAGGAATGTGAGGGGAACTGGAGTGAGCCAGGCACGTGCTCCCAGAGCCGCTGCTCCTTCCCTGGGAGCCTCAGAGCTTCTTCCTACTAAGGAGCTTTTGCCTCCTGGGGGGAGCCTGTAAATCTAATTACACCCTGGGGTGTTGGAGCAGCCAGCAGAGACCTCAGGTGTCCCCAGCTCCGTTTCAGATCCCGTCCCCTGGTGCAGATGAACTGCAGGGCTGTGCAGGGTTCAGCTGAACCCAGCCTGACCCCAGACAGCCCTCAGTGCACTTTGCCACGGGTGATTAGTCCATATTTGAAAGCCTTTCCTCCAGGCAGGGTGTGGAGGGAGTGGAGCCATCTGGAAAATGGAAATGAGACTCTGAGAGCCAGAGCTGGGTGAGCAGCTCATGTGTGGATCCCTGCGCCGTTCCCATCCTTCTGCTGTGATTCCTAAGCCACTTTTGTCACACATTCCAGGGGAGCAGGAGCTCACAAGCGGGGCCCTGGGGGGGTGCCCAGCTGCTGCTTCTCCTGCAGGATGGTCCCAAAGAGCCGAGCTGCTGCCATGGCACAGCCCCAGTGGATGGTGAGCCCAAAGCCGCCGTGCCCGTAGTTGTGAATCACCTGGGGGAGAAGCACAGAACCCCAGCATGGGCTGGGGAATCTCAAAGCCCTTCTTGTCCCATCCCCTGCTGTGGGCAGGGACGTCTCCTACAAGCCCAGGTTGCTCCAACAGATCCCTGAGCACTTCCAGGGATGGGGCAGGACATCAGTCATTTGTTTGAGTGTCTCTGACATTTATGCCTGGGCTCAAAGATTCCCTCGCTGATGGTGGGGAGATGGAGAGAGGGATGATCAGAGGAACAGAGCTTGTTTATCGCTGCCCCAGGCACAATTAACACGGTGATTAATTACACTGGGCGGGTACCTCTGCCTGGCGATTCCCCAGCCGGATGCTCTCCCTCTCCAGGCGCACCGAGGGCCGTGCTGGTCTCAGCCCGCTCCACTCCCCGACGATCTTTGCCTTCTGGAAGCAAAAGCACGTCAGCACTGCACAGCATTCCTTGGAATCCCACCGGCCAAACCTCACAGCACCAGCTGAGCCCTGAGGTGAGCAGGAACTGGAACTTCCCCATCCTGCAGCAGCTCCAGGCAGAACAATTTGGGATAGCAGTGCCAGCCTGGAGCTGAGGCAAATCCCTGTGCCAAAGCCCCACAGCACCTTTCTTGCTAATCCAGGGAATAACAGCAGCACTGGGAGTGGACACAACCCAGCTTCACCCCACAGAACCCTTCTCTAAAGGTGTGGGGACAAAGGGCTGGAACCTCCCAAAGCTCTGGTTCTATACATGAGTAATTATTATCCCTACAAACCTGGTCTCAGTGCCAGCCCCAGCCCTGCCTGTCCCTCAGGCAGGTGGAAGAGCCCTGGGTGTCCATGATGGACACGCAGAAACCCTGATGATGGACACACAGAAACCCTGACTCATGGGAACAGCTCCTGTGCTTTGTCCCAGCACTCATTCCTGCATCCTGAGTGCCCCCAGCTCCCTGTGCCCCATGCTGGCAGTCGGGTCACCCACCTGGAGAGCTGGCAGCAGCTGGCAGCAGCTGTCCCAGATGGATTTGTGGTCCTTGGCACTGTTCTCCTCACTCCAGTTTCCGTGCTGGTAAACCCCTCCCAGGACTGTGAACTCGCTCCTGCACCAGGAGCCAAAGGAGACACACAGGGTGGTGGCTTGTCCCCAGCTGTCCCCTGTGGGGCCACCACGTGGAGGGACACTGTGTGAGTGTGGTGATGGATCCTGCTACACCCTGAGCCTGCAAAATATTCCTGTGGGAGACGCTCCCACGTGGAGCAGGCAGGGAGAGGAGCCTGCAGGTCTGCTCGTGAGCAAGTCACTCATTAAATCCTGTCAGCCCTTCTTTGTCTGGGCAAAGCAGACAGGTAATTCCATCCTTATCAAACAGGTCTGCCCCTGCCTGGCTCAGGAAGAGCTGGGAGGAGCAGGATGGATCTGGAGGGGAACACAGAGATTGGTGCTGCTGCTGCTGCCCCAAACTCCTGTGGATTAACAGAGAACAAGAGGCAGGTTAAGGCTGAGGGGGCCTGCAGGTGTCTCTATGGCTGGACCCTTCCAAAACCTTGCTTGATCATTGGGAAGCACAAAAGCAAAAGGAGGGACCCTCCAGGGCTGAGCTGTCCAGCAGGGAAGGGGTGCCCTCACATGAGAATGGGATCCAGCTCTTCCTTTGGGGTCAGCCCTGACAGCTCCAGCTAAAACAAGCACAGGCAGAGGAATTCATCTGGGACTGTGATCAGGAATCACTCAGAATGTGCTGCATGAGGGCTGTGAACCTGCAAAGCTCCTCTTTGCATCCTGGCTTACTGCCTGAGCCTGAAATGTGCGGACAATAGGAAGTGCCAGAGATGCAGCATTCAAATTCCAGCTTAAAGACCCCTCTTCACTGCCAGAGCAGGGTCACTGCAGGCCCTTGGGAGGAAGCAGAGCTGGGATGAACAGCAGATGGATTTATTTATCCCATGGTGTAGCGCTCTGGGCAGAGCCAGGAGCTGGATTCCATCCTTGTGGTCCCTTCCAGCTCAGGATATTCCATGATAAACCCACTGAGATGCCCCCAGACTCACCAGCAGCTCAGGGGACAGTGCCCCCAGGCTGAGTTTTCTCAGGGAATTTCTGTTGAAGTAAAAGAATTCCTGCCCTGTTTTTATGGGAGCATGGATCAACAGTGCCTTTCTCCACCCTGAGCTGCTGCACCACAGTTTAGTCCACACCATTGATGATAAAGAAGTGAAAACAACACTTCTCCCCCAAAATATCCACTCCACTGTCAGTGTTTGGCTGTTTGGGGACTTGGCCAGGGTGGAGTTTGCCTTGGTGGGATCTGATCCTTGGGAAAGGACATGGGAGCACTGTGGTGCTGGGTGCTCTCTGTGCTGACTGGGAGCTCCCTCGCTTTGCTGCCCACGTCCTTCTGCTCCCCTCCCACACAGCAAGAACAGCACCAGGGGTGAAGCCAGGCCTGGCAGACACAGCAGGAGCCACGTCCCAGCCCAGGCTTTGGGGACAGTGGCAGAGGAATGTCACTGGTGCCAGCCAACCCTGGGCACCTACCCTGGGATGACGTAGGGCGAGTTGTAGATCCCGGATTTCAGGTCGTGAGTGATGATGAAATGCTTCACCCACGGGGCCAGCACCTGGGAGATGAAGGGAGGAAATCAGAGCTGGAGAGTGGGTGCCAGGCTCAGGGGACAGAGAGAGGGACGTGAGGATCCAGATATGGGACTCTCCCTCAGCTCGGTGTTCCCTGTGCTGGCTTCCCTAGGAAGATGGGAAAACAGGAGTGCAGGCAGGGAGGAGCTTTTACTCACCTGTGTTTCTCCAAATAATCACCACCTTCCCCCAAAGATTTTGTCATTTTATTATCAGCATTGTGCCTCCGAGCTCCCCCAGCCCTCACCCTATGGAGAAACAGGCTGGAGGCTGAGGGCATTCCCAGAGCTGGACCAGGAGTGGGATCTGTTGGTTCCACATGAGCAGTGTGTGCTGGGAATCAGGGCCTGATCCCAGTGTGGACCCAGCCACAAGCCCGTGGTTCTCCCCAGCCACTCCTCGTGGTACAGATGGGTTTTAGGGGAGCCCCAGGCCTGCCCCAGCTCACCCTGATGATCTGGCCCCGGCCAGGCTGCAGCTCTGGGTCGGGCTGCAGGTCCCCTGAGCGCATCCCACTGCAGTTCAGCACCACATCCACACCCTGGGAGAACAGCTGAGGAGAGAGGGAGCAGCACACAGGGATATCATGTTCCACAGAGGCACAACATTCCTGCTTCCAAACCAGCCAAGTGCTCTTTCCAACAGTCAGGAAATGGATAAAGCATAAGGGGCAGATCCAGGGCACAGCTTCTTCCCCAGCCAGCTCCTGCTGACATCCCATGTGTGCCACCAAGCCATTCCAGGGAAAGCTGCCAATCCATGCTGGATAAATGCTCTACCCCATCCTCTGTCAGCCGTCCCTCAATACCCAAAACCTTTTATCTTTCCTGGTAGAATTTATTTCCTGGATTTTGGCATAGTCTTGCTGCTGTTCCCTGTCCCATCACTCATGCCAAGGAATATCCCAGAGCAGCCCCTGCCTGCTGGATGCTGCTTCTCCCCTCTGGGATGGGGCTGTGCCCTCTGCCCTGGCTCCACATCCCCACTCACCTCCTGGAAAGACTCAACCTTCTTATGGAAAAACTTCACTCCCCTCTGTGTCAGCCTGGGAAGCAAAAGTTCATTTGTTACTGGCAAATTAAAAGGAAATGTTCAATACCAGGACCCCTGCTCAGCATTAGAAATTACAGGAATAAAATCAAACCCCAAATTCTTCCAAAAGCACTTGGATACAGCTCAAGTATCCCATTACTTTGATTTTTGTCATGCAAAAATTGCACTCCTGGGCTCACTGTTAATGTGTTACCCCACTGGGGCATTGAACAGGAATTCCAGAGCCTCTTCCCAGGGATGCACCTCTACCCATCCTATCCTGATGTGCAGGATGAAAATCCACACCTGCAGCCAGAGGAAGCAGGAGCAGCTGCACTCACCTGTTGGTGAGCCAGGGCAGGTAACTCCTGCCCTCCAGCATCAGCGCTGTGTTGAACCAGCCATGGCTGAAAGAGGAGGAGAGGAGGCTGTGAGCACCTGCAGGAGCCTCCTGCCCCAACATTCCTGACAGACACTGTGGGTCTGGGGCCCCAATTCCCCCTGGGACCCTCCTCACATGAGTGCATGATTTTCCCTCCCTCTTTACAGCATAAAACACTTTCTGGTTTTCCTCCCCTATTTTGGCATTTGGCTCCTCTCAGTAAGAGAGGAACTGGAAGGGTATCTGTGCTGGGTTGCTGCTTTATTGGCTATTTGAGCTGTTTCTTACTTATTTGAAGGGAAGCATTTTTAAAGAAGTGAGGACAATTTCTACATCTGCAGTTCCTTGTCCCACTTCATCCTGCCAGGGCTGTATTGAGGAGGTATCCAGGACTGTCCTACCTGAGTCTCCAAAAACCAAACTGAAAAATACCTGTAACCAGGGAAAAGTTCAAGTTCTTTTGGTGTCAAGTGCCTGAATCCCAGGACAACGTTCTTCCAGGATGGGTCCTGAAGAGAAAGAGCTGAGATCATTAATGAGCCCGGAATAATGTCCTGAAATCATTAATGAGCTGGGAAATAATGTCCTGAGATCATTAATGAACTGGGAAATAATGTCCTGAGATCATCAATGAGCTGGGATCACCGTGGGACAGGAGCCCTGGGGGGATCATGAGACACCTCCCATGGGACACAGCTCATCCCAGAGGGACACAGCTGGATGTACAGCTGCCAGCACAGCTGGACAGGCTCTATTGGATCCTCGCACCAATATTGCTTTGGGAGCACAGAAAACACCACGTCTCAAGTCAAATGTGGAAATATTGGGAAGGGCTGGCTGGAAGAAGCACAGCCCCTGGGACCCTCCCCAGCCCAGGCTGTGACCTGCTCCTTCCTTACCGGCGGTGGCTCCCTGAACAGGTTGTAGCCAGAAATGAGGAAAAGTCCCATGTCCTTGGCTGCTGGGGAGTGCAGCTGCCCGAGGAGGTGATCGAACGTCTCTTTATTCCAGAGCCTGGGGTGAGAATGGGACAGTGGTGGCTCTGCCAGCCCCATGGAGCTGTGCCAGAGCAGCTCATGGCACACGGGGAGAGGGACAGGGACCATCCTCATCCTCCTCATCCTCCTGCTGCTGCTGCCTTACGTCTCCTGCAGGATGCCGCGGTCACTCACGTAGGGCTGCCACAGCCCGGCTGCCCCGTCGCTGGTGGTATGGGGGGTGAAGTGGTCGGCGTAGATCTCCAGCTGCAGCGAGGGCAGCAGGCTCTGGAGCTGCTCCTGGATGCACAGGGCGCTGGAGAGCCCGATCACCCCGGCCCCGATGACGGCTACACGCATGGCTGCGGCTCCGAGGGCACGGCTGGGGCTGCGGGACAAGCTGGGGACACCACGGGGGAACATCAGCTCCTGCAGGAGCTCAGCTGCGCTGCCAGAGCAGCAGGGAAGGGCTGAGGTCCTCGTGGGTCATTCTTGTAAAGCCTCCCAGCCCTCCTCAAGCTCTGATCCAGGAATCATGGATGGGGGGTTGTGGTTCCTCACAGTGTCTCCATCTATGGATGTGCCAGCAGAAAAGCTGCAGCGTGGCTGGCGTGGCTGCACTGCTGGCATAAGGAGCTCCAGGTGTGTCCTGCCCCAGGGATCTTCCTCTGTGTCCCACCAGCCACGGGCTGAGCAGGCAGGGAGATGCTGGAGCACCCACCACAGCTCCATCTCCCAAAGGACATGGTGAACCCTCCACTCCCAGTGACCCAACCCTGCTCTGAGCAGCTCACAATCCTTCCCAGCCACTGGCATGGGCTGGAGGCATGAGGTGGGCATGGATAAAAAAGATGGGAAGCAGCAGTTGTTTCCCAGGGAGCAATGCCAGCTGTGATGGGTGCAAGGTTGGATCCTCACACCACTGTCACCCACAGGGCTGCACAGGAGCCACCACCCCAAACCCTTCCAGGCACAGCTGGGAGGGTGGCTGTGGGTAAATTCGGGGTGCAGATCACAGAATCACAGAATCCCAGAATTCACAGAATCTCAGAATTCAACCCAACAGAATTCAACCCAACAGAATTCAACCCAACAAAATCACTGGGTTGGAAGAGACCTTCAAGATGATCGAGTCCAACCCAGCCCCAACACCTCAACTCAACCCTGGCACCCAGTGCCACATCCGGGCTTTGGTAAACACACCCAGGGATGGTGACTCTGGAATGGGCAGCCATTCCAGAGCTTTATCACTCTTTCCATAAAAAACTTTTTCCTGATATCCAACCTGTATTTCCCTTGGTGCAGCTTGAGACTGTGGTTCTGTCAGTTCCTGGAGAAAGAGCCCAACCCCATCATACTAAAACCATCTTTCAGGAGTTGTAGAGAGTGATAAGGTCACCTCTGAGTCTCCTTTTCTCCAGGCTGAGCACCCCCAGCTCCCTCAGTGGTTCCTCACAGGGTTTGTGTTCCAGGCCCCTCTGGAGTCTCAATGTCCTCCCCAAACTGAGGGGCCAGAACTGGACACAGCTGCAGCCCCTCTCCATCCTCTGGTTCCCTCCTGACAGCACTTTCCTGCCTTGGAAAAGCCCTGTGGTCACTCCTGTGCAGGGAGTGGACAAAAACCAGTTTGGGGAAGATTTGGGAGTGAAGATCCTTGGCTGGTTCTGGGAGCAGGAATAAATTCCAGCCTACAGGTTTTTTTTTTTTGGCCAAGGTGAAGTCCAGCATCTCTGCTGTGACAACAGGGGGGGTGACATTTGCCAGGATGGAGGGATGAGTCATTGGAACGGCACAGTGGGAGCTGCTTCCCATCTGCCATGGTTTTATAACCCTCAGGATCCAGGGTCACCTCCTCCACCAGGGACAGGGACTCGCCCCAGCTGCCCCTGCAGCGCCAGCTGAGGAGGATCTGCCAAAAAATAATGGGAATGCACATTTTCCACCAGTTTACCTGCAGAGTGTGGGGTCCCTGGAGCTGTCAGTGCCGAGTCCAGAGGCTTCAGAGTCAGAGTTGTTGTAGCTCAGCAGGGCAAGGTCTGAGTGTCCAGGACAACAGGACCAAAGTCTGCTCTCGCTCTGGGAGGTGGAGTTGCCACGTGATGCCACTGGCAGGAGGCCCCAGAGTCATGGAAAACGGGGTCACCACCATCCATGGCAAAGTGCCACCCCTGCCTCTTGTCTCCATGGTGAGCACTGGCACACCAGGACACAGGGATGTGTTTATGGGCATGGTCCTGGAGGTCTTTTCCAGCAGCAGTGATTCTGTGACTTCCCGGGATGTGGATTTGCAGAACCCCTTAGACTGGACAAGAGGACTGAGGTCAACCATTGACTGATGACCATCTTGTCAACTAGACCACAGCACTAATGTCACATCCAGTTGCTTTTTGAACACAAAATTCCTGTGGGATTTGGATAAATTGAGTGCTTCTGGCTCAGTTTTTGAGTAGGAAGAGAGGCTGAGTGCATTGGGATTGTTCAGCCTGGAAAAGAGAAGGCATTGAAGGGACCTAATTGTGGCCTTCCAGTACCTGAAGGCAGCCGGATGGAAAAATGGAGAGTGACTATTTACAAGGGCCTGGAGTGACAGGACAATGGGGTATGGCTTCCCACTGCCAGAGGCAGGGTTAGATGGGATATTGGGAAGAAATTCCTCCCTGTGAGGCTGGGCAGGCCCTGGCTCAGGCTGCCTAGAGAAGCTGTGGCTGCCTCATCCCTGAAAGTGTCCCAGGCCCGGTCGCACAGGGTTTGGATCAACCTGGGATATTAGAAGGTGTCCCTGCCATGGAATGGGATATTGGGGGCGGGATTTGGGGGTGGGATGGGCAGGGAAGCCCCGCCCGCCAAAACAAGCCCCGCCCGCCAAAACAAGCCCCGCCCATCCCCGCAAATGAGCCACGCCCATAGAGGGCAGCTCCTCCCATTCCAGCCCCCGCCCTTTCCCTCGCAGGCGCCGCCCCGGGCCCGCCCCTTCCCGGCGTGAGGGGGAGGCGGCCGCAGCCCCGCAGCTGCAGCCATGGCGCTGGTCACCCTGCAGCGCTCGCCGACCCCCAGCGCCGCCTCCTCGGCCAGCACGAGCGAGGTGAGCGGGGACGGCATGGGCAGGCACGGGGAGGGAACGGGAGGGTGAGCCCCGGGAGCGGCGGCGGCGGCGGATGGGGAGCGGGGAGGGGCGGGGTGAGGCCCCGCTCGGGGCCAGGCCCCTGCAGCCCCCCCAGCATCTCATAACCCAGAGCTCCTGGCTCCATCACCCTCATGGTCCCGGCCTCACGGCTCTGGCCCTTCACAGCTTTCCCCTTCCAGCCCCTGATTCCACCCCCTTGGCCCTCCGCAGCCACTTGTTCCTTGTCCTCATCCCCCTGCATTCCCATGGCCTGACTTCCGACAGCCCCCTGGCACCGGCTCAGCCCCTCGCAGGCTCCCCAGCCCCTGCTTTCAGGCCCTTCACAGGCGCTGGTCCCTCATGGCTCCCAGCCCTACAGCCCCCTGCTCCCCCATAGCCCCTTCCTCCCCTTTCAGCCCCCATGGCCCTGAGCCTCACAACCCCCACCAGTTCCCAGCCCAGCTCAGCCCCTCTCAGCCCCCGCCATCCCAGTCCTCTCTCATAGCCCCCTATACTGCCCAGCCTTTTGATGCTGCCAGGCTGAGCCAGGCCTGGCTCTGTGCTGCCATCCCCTCACACACAGCCCCATTCCCCTGTGGCTGTCCCCCATTCCAGCCCTCAGCTGGCAGGGAGCCTGGGGCAGGCTGCTTCACCCCTCTCATGGCAGGTAAATCTCTGGGCAGAGTGCTGGGCCTGTCTGCATGGAGCAGCTGTGCTGGCCCTTGTCCCTGCTTGGCATCCCCGAGCTGCCAGCACCTCCTGCCCCAGGGATGCTCTGCTTTGCCCTGTGTTATCCCTCTGTCCATGGCACCACCTTTCCCCATATCTGCTGCAGCTCCTGCCCAAAGTGACCATTGTCAGTTCTCCAGGAGCAGCTCCCATCCACACCTGTGCCCCTCCTCACACCTCCACCATGCTGCTGCCCTCTCCTTCCCCCAGCTCTGCTGCTGCAGGACCTGCACCTGCCACTTCACCTCCCCCACGGTGCCATCCATGTCCTGCTGGCCTGGCACTGTGTGTCCCGGCTCTGCTGCACACCTCCTCCCCTCCTGTGCCCCAGAAATGCCCTCTCCTACCTCTGCCCAGCCTTGGCCTTCTGCTTGCCCCCACACAGCTCCCACACGCCATCCAAACAGCTGCACCTCCAGCTTCTCTTTCTTCTCACCTTTTTCCCTCCTAACCCATCTCCTCTGTAACCCTCAAAGACAGGCCTGCTGTTTCCCTGCACATCCTCTCCCCCCACACTTCTTTCCTTTGGTTTTCACTGCCCTTGGCTTCGCTCTGTCCCCTCTCCTGCCAGGTAAACAATCCTATTTGTCACCTGTCAGGTCCCTGTGACTCCCCCGATTAGCTGGGCTGAGGGGGGAGCAGAGGGGGGAGCCACAAAGCTCCCAGGTTCTCCCTGGCCCCAGGGGCTGCAGGGGGGTCCCTGGTGCAGGGACCCAGTTTGGGCCATGCTGTGTGCCAGCTGTGGAGCTTGGAGATGTGAGCTGCACTTTTTGAAGGAGTTTTCAGAAGGAATTTTGTGGGGTCTGGTTTAGACAGAGTCTTAAACAAGACCTAGTCTAGAGAGATGAAAATGAGCTGTAACCCCAGAGCAGGCAGTGGAATTAGACTGGATTTAACTGGTGCAGGTGGGAGAGGAGGCAAAGCAGGCCTTGCCATGTACATCTGTCTTAGGCATTGCTTTGTGGCAGAGCTGCTGCTGGGGATTGTATTTTCTGTGGGGTGAACATATAATTCTCCTTTTTCCTCCTAAAAATGGTGCCCACCAGGTGTTGTCCATGGCAGGGCATTTCTGCAGCACCCACAGCTCTGCTGTGCTGTGGTGGTTCCCAAAAGAAGACACTGAGTCCTGATAGAATGGGCTCTTCTGGCATGGAATAAAATTATGATTTCCAGATTCTTTTTCCAGGTTCAGCATGTTGTTTTTTGCAAAGTTAATTTAAAGAAAAATCTTATAAAAACTGCCAGCCTGCTCCTGTTCCTTTAGGATCTTTCTTGCAAGGAAAATCAGGGTTCATTGGGGCTTTTAGCTGAATAATTACTAGAAGATATTTTAATGGGAAATGATGGCCACACATCCTTGCTAATTGTGGCTGTGCTACTGTGGCCTCTCCCAACTCAGGAGCCCAGAGGAATTTAGGATTTTAGAGGAATAAAATGGGTGCTGCTGCCTCGACATAGTGAGCCATAAACTCTTAGGTGAGAGTGGTTCACACACACGTGCAAGCTTGCCCTGCTCGTGCATCTCCCTTGCACTCACCTCCCACTGCCCTGGTCCTTCAGAGTGGCCACGCTCAGCACAGGCCCCAGGGGGGGTCTGCCCATGGTGGATGAGCAGCTCCAGAGCATCTCCACAGAGTGTGGTGCCCCCCAAACCCTGCCAGCTCCCAGGGGTGCTCTGAGCAGCCCAGGACAGGCCAGGAGGGCTCAGCCTTGCTGCTGCCTCACTTTGTTTCCTGCAGTTTTCAGTAGAAAATACAGAGAAAGTCAGCTTTGGGAACAGCTCAGCTGCTGCAGAGAGGAGCCCACAGCAGCTCCAGGCCCAGCCCTGCTGCTGAGCCCCAGCTGACGACATCCCAGAGTCGTCATCCTCACAGTCACGTTTGTTTAAAAAGGGAAAAAAAGTTTTTCTCCCCTTTGTTGCTACGTGACGGCCCCAAACAAACAGGAGGGTGACCCTGCAAAGGTCCCAAACCTGCCAGACCTCCAGACCTTCCCAGGGCTGGGGGATCTGCCAGAGGGGGCACTGGGGCTTGGGGTGCTCTGGGGCCCTGCCTGCAGCCCAGCTCTGCACTGTAAACAGACTAAAAATAGCCGTGGTATGCTCCTCACCCTCTGCTGGGTCAGTCGGGACAGAACTGTGCATCTCCCCTCCTCCAGTGGCCACAGCTCCAATATCCGGCCTCTGCTCTTGCATTTGCAGGATTTTTTCCCCCTGGCTTTCCTTGGTTCTCACAGATTGTCCACAGAGCAGCTCCTGTGCCCTCCAGCCTCCCAAATCCTGACTTGAGAGGATGGGGAGTGATCCAGGTCCCTTCATCCCTGCAAAGCTCCAGTCTTGAACGTTTGAAATGGTGCAAAACTTGTACAAAACCACCTGGAAAGAAGTAACTCTTACAGGGATCTTTATTTGAATCCTTTATTTGTGGGTTCTGAGCAACCAGGATGTTCCCCAAGAATCAGGAGCCTGATTCCTGCAAGGCTTGTGTCCCCCCAGCTTTGTCAGGATCGGGTGTGTTGTGAGTGTGAAGGATTTCATGTCAAGTCCCTGCTTTGCTTTTTGGGCCCAAATCTTCTCCCCAGCACAGCCCTGCTCCCCAGGGGATGCTCCCAGCCCTTTCTCCTCTGCACTCACACAGGACCAAAGCAGAACTATCTCAGAGCCTGTTGTCTTGGTTTTTTTGACTTTTTTTTTAGTCAGCTCCGGATGCAATTAACCCCAACTCTGCTTTTCTCTGATAAGGAATTTTTTCTAAAAGCTACAAGGGAACTTGAAGGAGATGACTGCAAAGCATGACTCTGTGAAAATGCTTGGGTTTGGAAGCAGGCTGAGGTCACACTTCTCTTTTGAGGAGACTCAATAAAGTGTAGTGTCACCTGAGCAGCCAGGTTTGCTTCAAGGAAGGCTTTCCACAAGAGCCTGGTGCAAAAGTGCCAATTTTGATCCACTCCTTCCACCAAAGTAGCATGTTCCCCAGGAGGGCAGCAGGCCGAGTGTGATGGTGTTCACAGGGCTCTCAGGTTGAGAGAAGAAACAAGGACTTGACTCTATGTTTCACAAGGCTTGATTTATTATTTTATGATATATATTACATTAAAACTATATTAAAAGAATAGAAGAAAAAATTTCCTCAGAAAGCTGGCTAAGAATAGAATAATAAGGAATGATAATAAAAGCTTGTGGCTCGGGCTCTCTGTCTGAGCCAGCTGAGCTGTGATTAGCTATTAATTAGAAACAACTAACATAAGCTAATCAAAGATCTACTTGTTGCATCCCACAGCAGCAGATAATCAATGCTTACATTTTGTTCCTGAGGCCTCTCAGCTTCTCAGGAGGAAAAATCCTAAAGAAAAGATTTTTCATAAAAGATGTCCACGACAGCAGAGGACGCGCATTGTCCCAGCGTGGGGACACGTGTGCCAACTCAGGTGGAGGTGGAACCTTGTCCTGCCAGTGTGATCCCTGGAGCTGCACATCAGGGACAGCCCCAGGGAGCACTTTTGGCCGTGTCCTGGTGCTTGGGACACCCCAGTGTTGGTTATTTGTGGCTGCCAGCTGCTGCCCTCACGTGTGCGCTGTGCGGTGGCAGCGCGGTGTGCGCCGCTGACGTCGGGGCTGGCGCTCCCCACAGCGCCCTGTGCTCCAGGACCAGCTTGCAGGATTAGAACCTAATAGCCTGAAAATCCCCCTGAGCCCCTTTGTCACCCGGCGCCGGGTGCTGGTGCCATACAGGACTAGGGAGTGTCATTTCATTTATCCCTGGCCCCAGGAGGAAAAACCCTGCAGGAAACAGCCCCTCACACCCTGTTGGTGCAGGGGTTTTATTTATTTTATTTAAAATAACCAACCTGTAACTCTTGTGTCCTTTCCTCCCCTCAGGCAGAGGCTGGCAGTGATGAGGAGCGTAGACTGAATGTGAGGTAAGCTGAACTTTTGGGCTCTAAGCTTGCACTGTTGTTAATTGTCTGCCCAGCATCTGAGTCCTGACCCTGCAGAGATCCCCTTGCCTAGAGGATCCCCTCCAGGTGTTTTTGCAGAGAGCTGAACCTGGGGATGCTCTCTCCCTCATCAGTTTTAAGATGAGTATTGAACAAAATGAAAGAACAAAAGAGTTTGTGATCCTTTTTTCACCTCCTGAGAAGACACTGGAAAATTCCTGGTCAGCTTTGGCCACTGCACTTTGGTGTTATCACAGCATCTCTGGCTCTGCTGGGGCTCCACTCAGGAAGGGGCTCTGCTCCTAGAGGAGAACTCTGCTCATTCCTGGCTATTACCTACCAGGAATTTGCCTCCTTGGGGTCATGCAGAGCCACTGTGTTCATGTGAGGGTAAGAAAGGGCTGAGCTGTCCTGCCAGAGAAGAGAGAGGCTCCTCTTGCTGACATTGTGCAGATCTGAAGTGGTGACACAAGCTCATGTGCCAGGGCCCTGGCTAATGGGCTCTGAGTAATGCTGTGGATGGCTCACTCCAAGCCTGGCTCTTGCAGGCAGCTCTTCCCCTCTAACCTGTAAACCACAGCAGTGGTTCAGCACTCAGTCTCTTCTCCTTGTCCCTCCTTCCTGCTTTCCTTATCCTGGCTTCAGGAAAAGCAAAGCAAGTGAAGTCAGAGAGCAGAAAGCAGGGCTGCTCATGGACAGAGAAAGAAATTGTTGGAGTTTTTTGTTTCTGAGTTTTGGGATGGTGTCTCCTGGCTGCAGCCTGCCTGGGAGGCCTGGAATTCCATGGCTGTCCTGTGTGCACACACAGAAGTGCTGTGTGTCTGCTCTGTGTGCTCTCCTGTGTGTATAAGCATTTCATGGCTGTCTGTAATGCCATTTGAGAGCTGACCCTGTGGGGAATGGATTTTGTATTGATGAAATCAAAATTCAGGGTTCCTTGTTCTGCTCCTTGTACAATGCAAGGTCCCAGCAGGAGCATGAACAGCCACAGAACCTTAATTCTTGTGCTTTTCCCCATGTGGTATTAAACAGTTACATGTAACCAAGCAGGATGGCAGCCTCCTCCTTTGGGTATACAGTTGTGTGCTGAAAGAGAAAATACAGCTTTATCCTCTTCCCTCAAATGTTGTCACTGTACAAACAAATCCTGGTGAGACACCTTTGGTCTGTCTGTCATGCACCCCTGACCAGAGCCACCAGGAGTGTGGATGCACTTAGACCAGGCTTAAAGGCTGCTGCTTTTCTCCTGGCTGTTGAAAAATGCTGCAGCCCTGACGTTGGACACTGAGATCCCATGAGCTTCCTCTGTCCTCCAGTCTCCTGGGGCTGCTCTTCCGTATACGATTGTCAGGATAAGAATCTGGTAATTAAATAGCCAGACAGAGCTGGAGAATCAGATGGCTCTCATGCACAGCCTCTGCTGTCCTCAGGGGGAAACACTGCCAAGAGCTGCAGGAAATATGCAGACATAACACAGATGATGAATGGAGCTCCTGTTGGTTTGGTGGGTTTATCCTGTCCCCTTCCCTGCCCTGCTTCCATCTGCTGAGACTCTGCCCGGTGCCCAGGGGGTGGCAGAGTTGTTCAACTTCATTGTGCTGTGAAAAATCCCTGCAGGATGGGCTGTGCTGGTGTTTGTGCCTCCTTCAGTCCTGGTCTAGCCTTGGTGACAGCTGGGCTTTGTCACACGTGCCCTGAGCACAGGGGTCAGCAGTCCAGCCCCTGGCTCTGCAGACTTTGGAGATCCAAGGGTGAAGGGAAAGGAAGGATTGTTGGAAACACGTCCCCAGTGTGCTGCCAGCTCAAGCTGTGTTTCATCAATGCAGGATGGCTGTGCTAGTACACATTTCTGACATCATGTATTCATCTGCCTGCTGAACAATTATTTTTGTTCGTTCCAAAACATTCTGGGGTTTTCATTTGAGGTTGCATAGTTGGATCTGGTTCCTTGAGCCATCTGATTGTTTTCTTGGAGGAACAGGTCTGTATCGTGGTGTTGCACCCAGCCATGTCTTGCTGCTCCCTGGTCATCCTTCCTTATGGTTTCTGTCATTCCAAAATGCTTTTCTTTCTCCCTGGAACAGCTTCTACCCCAGAACAGAGCAAGGGGACTGTAGGTTCAAAGATATTGCTGCTATCTGCATTTTCTTAGGCATTAATCTGCTTTTAGCTCTGTTACCAAAATTTTGTGGAAGTTTTGGCAATGTAACATCCACACTGCTCCAGGCAGCAGGCAGCCAGGAGTTTGTATTGCTCCCTGAGGGTAAAGACTCAGAGCAGAAGGAAAAATAAGAGACCTGAGAGGCCAGTGGAGCCAGGAGCTGCACGTCTGAGCTGTGTTATCAGTGTCTGCTCAAACCTTCCCTCCTGGAGAACCTGCAGGGAGATGCTGTGGCTTGATCCCTTTTTTCCCCTGCTGGTGCAGTGCACCCCCAGCTCACCCAAACCTCTGTAAAACTGCTGTCAGGGCTGGGCCAAGGCCATGGCAGGATGTGTTAGCCTAGGCTTGAACACAGCCCTGAGTTCTCTGAGATCGAGTTCCGCGCGAGCCTCGTGCCTGTGGCCTTATCTCAGCCCCAGATCCTGCTCTGCAGAGCAAACCCTGAGGAGATGCTATCAAGGAGGAGGCAGAGCAGAGCCCAGCTCTTTCCCAGCTGCCTGCTGTGCAGTTTTTCCTTTTTGCTGTGACCCAGTTGATTCTCAGTCCTGGCCGTGTGCTGGCTCTGTCACAGCGAGGCAGAGGAGTTGTTGCACAACCCAGATCGCTCTGTGAGTGTTGGCTGATTCTCAGATGTGGTTGGCAAACACAGCAAGATAATCACTGGTTTTAATTACAAATATAAATAGGTTTGTTTAGCCAGTCATTCTGTAATCTTTGCCATTATTGGCTTTTCAATCACAGCCTGAATGCAGGGCTGGGTGAGTGTTTTCAGGCACCTTCTGCAGAGATAGAGGTTGAACCACTGCAGAAGGCCTGGAAGTTGGTTATCTCCAGGCTCTGATCAAGCCTGAAGATGGTTATGGAAAGAATTGTTCTTGTTTGGCTTCTCTAAACCAAATTTTAAGAGCAGCTGTGGGAGGTAGAGGTTTTCAGGGTAGGGCTTGTGTATATTTGCAGATCAGTGATCAACAGGAGGAGTCATTGGTGCAGACAAACTCTTAACAGAGCAACTGCAGGTTTAGATTGGGTATCAGGGAAAATTCCTTCATGGAAGGAGTTGTCAGGCATTGGAACAGGGTTCCCAGGGCAGTGATGGACTCCTCATCCCTGGAGGAATTGAAAAGCTGTGTGGATCTGGCACTTGGGGACATGGTTTAGTGGTGGCCTTGGCAAAGCTGCAGGAACAGCAGGACTTGATCTTGGAAGTCTTTTCCAACTTAAATAATTCCATTATATCCCTCTGGCACACACCACAGGACACCATTGTATCTTATATCACATATGTATATATTTTATACACTTGATTTACATTTAATGTCTATTATGTTTTAGTGCACCAAAATGATCTTTTAACACCTTGATCCTTAATTTCTTTAGGGATTTCGGAGCACGTTTTGCTGGAGCAGCACTGATGAACACCTTGTACCCACAGTTGTGTCCATGGTGCCAGGCAGGGCAGGGGGAACACGGGGGCAGCTGCCTTGGGCATTTATTTGTGGGGACAGCAGCTCATTACAGCCCTGACAAGCCCTGCTGGCTGCAGACGGATTGTGTCCCTCCCGGGGAGCTGGTGGGAGCTCTCGGGGCAGGAGTTGCTGACTTCACGAAGCGTTCAAAACAGGACGCTGAATCACATCCTGGCCGGCAGCAGCATCCTGCCTTAGCGTGCTCCGTACAATGGGGAGGCACCGGCCCAGCCCCCGGCCCTCGGCAGCGCCCAGCCCGGAGGTGTGGCCCTGGAGGCCCAGGAAGGTGTAATTCGACCTTTACATTTTGTGGTGGGCTGCGTGTGGATGTTCAAAGCGCACGGAGTCGGGGAAACTTCACTTATTTGAGACTTATTTAAGATCTGGCCTTTCCAGGAAACTGTTGCTGACTTGGAATTGAGCAATATGAGGAGTTTACTTGGATGTAGGTAGAGCAACAGCAGGAGAGCTGCCAATTTGAAGATGTGATGATCAGACTCTTTTGGAATTGTATCTAAATATTTTTGGGGTTTTTTTTCTTCCATGAAACCTCAGCAGTTTGGCAGAACCCAAACCATGAGGCCCTATTATCAGAGGTGCTGGCTGAGCACTGAGCACTTGTTCCTGTAAAAGGCCAGTGTGGTCACTGTTTATTTAGGTGTTAGAGCTGGGTCAGAGCAATATTTTGGTTTCAAATGCCTCTAGATTTTAAATATCTTAATCTTTGATAATTGTCTGCCAAGATCTGTGAGTCAGGCATTTCTCATACAAATCAGAGCTCTGCTCTGCCTGGCAAATACTCCTGAGATGCTTTTGGAATGGGGAAAGGACATAACACCTTCCCAGGCCTGGTTTTAGTTCTAATGAAGAGTGCTGAGATTATTTCCTGATTTTTTTCCCAAACATTCACACATCCCTTTGCAGCATTTAAATCCCTGATGCAGAATCACTTTGCCACTGCACAAAAATAAGCCCAGATTCGAACAGATTAGGGTGCACTGCACATCCATCAGTTGTTTAGGTTTATCTGGGATCAGGACTCTCCTCTGCAGGGCTTGTCTTCCCCCTCTGAAAATTTTAGTTCCTTGCTGCAAGAACTGCTGGTGAAGGAAACTTCATATCAGGGACCAAGTCAGCCAGAAATGCAGGGCATGGGACAAAACGTCCCGTTCAGATTTCCCCAAAAGCTGCCAGGTTCCTTGTTTGTTCTGTCTGCCATCCAAATGGTCACATCCAACCCTGTCCAACACTTGCATCCCAGTGGAGGCTGCTGCCCCTGGCTTGGCATCTCCCTCCCAGCCCTGCAAAACGTCCTGACCTCCAGCTGTCTGCTTCCCTCTGCAGCACCATCCTGCCTGGAAATGTGCATTGGATGGGGAAAAGAAGGATGGTCCTGGGGTTTTTACCACCACTTTTCCATTGTGAGTGAGCTTTGCCCCTGCCTGGCACTCTGCTGATTTTGGGAGTGCTGGCTGTGTGCCCTCAGGGGCTGCACTCCAGTCAAACACTCGAGGTGTCAGGGCTGAGCCAGAGCTTCTCTCACTCTGCTCTCGCCGCGCGTGATCCGCCTGGATTTATTTTGTTTTGTTTTTTCCACATGACCAATGTGTCAAGTACTCCCTGGTCTCTGCTGCCTTTTTTGGAGCCGTTCTGCAAGCTGGCAGCTCAGCTGGTTTTTGGGTTGCTGTGCCACCAAGATTCCCAGCCATGTTTCTGATGCCTGTGGTCTGTGGTGGTCTGTGTCCTGGCTGACCTTCACTCACACCGCTCAGGAGCTGCTCCCTTAATCCTTCAAACTGTTCCTCACCTGCCTTTTCTTTCCCAGCAGCGCCCTTGGAGAGTTTCCACTTGTTTCTCTGGGAGACACTGAGTGGGTGAAGTGGGGTGACTTAATGAAATAGTTCCAAGGATTAGAACAATGGGCTGCCAGGAGGAATGCAGGAGGATGGGCCCGTGTGCTGACAGCTGGGCTGGGGAGGAGGACAGGAGCAGGATCAGCTCCTGCCAGGAGCGTGGGTGGAGCTCTGCCTCTGGTGTGCCCTCCATGGTGGGCATCATCCCACCTCTGCTTCAGCTCAGACACTGCTCTGGGACAGCTCCAGGCCTTGTGGCCTGGCTGCCCCCTTACCTGTGGTCATGGAACAGCAATGGCACCCAGAACAGTGACTTGTAGGAAAATACACAGAGCCAGTGTTTTGGGGATAGACCATCAGGGAAATCCATGTTGTTGCTGATGCTGATCTCTGTGTGTTCCCCTGTGCCAGCTGCTGCTTTCCCATGCCTTGTTCTCCAAGTCCATGACTCCAGGTGAGGGTGAGCTCCTGTGTGGAGCAGCTCTGCCCAGCCCTCACAGCAGGGTGGGTGGCACTGGGGTTGGCACAGCGGGCTGGGGACAGTCCAGGCCATGCACTGGGGGCACCAGTGCTGGGGGGCTCTGTAGGGTTTACACTCCTTTTCCTAGCAGCTTGTGCAGGCTGAGCTTTGGAGAGGATCTGGCCTGGCCTCCTGAGACAGTGGCTGTCACCAAATGCCATCGTGTTCCAGTGGGAATCTCAGAAATGCTCCTTGGGATTCAGAGCGAGTTCCAAGCCTGTGGCGTCGCTGGCTGATGCTGGGATCGGCCTCGTGCCTTTTTGAACTCTGCCATTAATGGGATGAGCAGAAAGGATTTCTTTTTCCTTGTGAAACAATCTCTTATTTTACTTGGCTTTTCACCATCCAAGTACTAGGGATTCCTAGAATTTTCTCATTCCTGGCTCTTTGGGAGCAGTTCTGTTGATTTACTTTGCACAAGCCTGCTGGAATGGGGAATGATCCGTGATCCTGCTCATTGGTTTGTTTCTCTCTTCCTGCCCTTTCTCTTGGAGGGTTTATCCCAGCTGCTCCAGGCTTGTCTGCAGGCACAGCCTGGATGCTGGGGTTGTCCCCAGGGTGGGACACTCAGAGCTGAGCTGGTTCTGCTCTGTGCAGATCTGGATCCGTGCTGATCCCTGCTCCAGCCCAGTGCATCCCAGGAGTGGCTGCAGGGACATCATCAGCAGTCTATTTCTGTTGGGAAATTGGCTTTTGTGGGCTTCGTGATTGATTTAATTTTTGTCTTTTTGCCCTTTGTGCCAGAGGAGGGTTTGTGTGTGAATGGCCTGCAGTGTGTGCAGCCCTGTCAGCATTCCTGCTGGGCTGTGGCCCACGGTCCCCACGCCTCCGAGCCCAACAATGCACACTCACACTGCCCTTGCTCCCTGCTCTGCTGACAACAGCAAAGCCTGAGTTGAGTTGAGTTTTTGGTCTCCCCAATATCTCACTTCCTTCTCAATAGATGGGAGAGATGTTTGCTCCTGCAGGGAGGCTTTACAAACTGCCCCACCACAGCTGGAGCTGCTGCCTGGCCCCTTCCCAGCACAAAGATGCCCTGAGTGTGTCTGAGGAAGGGGAAATGTTCTTTTTGAGAATCTGCAGCCCACGTTTTGCTTTTCTTCTGGAGGTGATTTGTCTTCAGCTCAGGAGGTCTGGGAGTGATGACTTTGGGTGTGGGAGTCATGGGTATGGAAAGAGCTTTCCTGCCTTGCGTTTCTGGTAATAAAAACACCTCAGTCCAAGTGGTCCTGAGCAGATATCTGACCTTGCCAGCTGTTTTGGGCTCCTGCAGTCCTGACCACAGGTCAGTTTGTCAGCATTTCCCAAATCCTACACGTGTGCAATCGCGCTTTGGTGTCTTTGTTCTAAACCATCTTTGCAGTGTTGGGACTGGGCTTTTCCTGGGGAGCACACTGCTCCATGTGGGGCTGAGCTGGGGTGGCTGTGCTGGTACTCCCACCTGTGTTTGTCCCTTTAATCTCTGTGTGACACGGAGCAGAGGCCCCTTGGACACACTTCATTGAGAGCAGGGGAAGGGATTTGCTGCTGCTGCTGCTGGAATGCCTGGGGCTGTGCAGTGCCATGGGAATGAGCAGCTCTGAGGTTCCTTTGCTGTTTTGTGTTGCTCAGGCCCCTTCCAAAGGCCCCTCTGGTGGTCAGGAAGTGTTATCAGATGTGCCTCTATCAGCCCAGAGCAAGCAGTGCCTCTGCTTTAACCGTGGGCTGTTTTGGGGAGCAGCAGCCACCCAGCTGCTCTCAGCTCTTCCTGTTTCTCTCCTTTCTCTTTGATGTGCTCCTGCCCAGCTTGGGTAGTGCTGCTGTTGTGGTGTGGCTGTGGGACAATGCCAGTCCCCTCTGCTCGCTGCAGTGTCCTGCCTGAAATCCACCCTCTGGAACAGGGAGGGTTTGGCTGGGCCATGGGAGCATCCAGCAGGGCTGGCTCACCCCTCTCCAGGGCTGCTTTTTGTTCTTTCTCAGTTTTCTTGATGTGGCCAAGCTTGTTCCAGACCAGGCAGCAAAGGAGGGAAGAAAAAAGGGTGAAAAAATCAGTTCTCTTCCTCCTTATCAACAGAACTGTAGAAGAGGGAAGTGTGTTCCATTCTGTGGTGCTCACAGGGCCTGTTTTTCCCTCACCTTATCAGTCTGGAAATGTTTTGAGTAGAAGATGCCATGAAACCCAAAGAACTGGGAGGCATTACCGTGTTTGCCTTTGTAAAATCATGACCAATTTTGAGAGAAGTGAATGTTCCTTTTCTTGTGGGGGTTTGGGTTTTTTTTTTTTCTTCCTTAAGCACAGACCTGGTTGCAGGAGGCTGCTCACTCATCTCAGGCTTGCCAGGAAAAGTGGTTTTCTCTTTTCTGACTCTGTCTGTGGATCTTTATTTTGACATGAGTTCTGTAGCTATAAGATGTGTTAATAGAGTGTTCTCTTGTGTCCTGCAAGATTATTTTGTCTTGTGTGAGATTCCCCATTAAAACATGGAACTCAGGCACATGAGGATTGCCCCTGGGACACCTCACAGCTGGAGCCACGATGGCAAAGCAAACTGCCTGGGGAAAACTGTTGTGGGACTGGCATCTGGCTGCCCAGGAGCATGAGCAGCTCTGTCTCTTTTCCCAAAATCCCGTGTTTTTAAGGGATTGCTTTATGGCATTGCTGGCCCCGGGGGGTGGCAGTTTGTAGCGCCGAGGAGGCGCTGCCTATTGTGTTCCTCAGGCACTGGGAATGGGGCTGATGTGTGTTGCAGCCACGCTCCTCTGGAGCTTTCCCAAAGGGGAAGAAATATTTCCTTTTCAAGTTGAGCAGCACGGAGCCAAGGGATGGAGCAAGAGCCTCTGGAGCCGGGCTGTGGCCGTGAGCACCCTGTCCTTGCCAGCCTCTGGGGGTGTCACTGTCTGTACCCTCCTGTGGGATCTCAGCACCTCAGCACTGAGGTGTCACCGAGAGCACCCTTGGGGGGCTCGGGAGTCCTGGAATGTTCCAGAAGTGTCTGGTGGCTGGACTTTGATCCTACACAGGAGACGACACCTGTATGAGGACAGGAGGGTTTCACCGGGGTGAATGGTGAAGGGATTAGTTAATTAGAGAGTGAAACACAGGGTTTAGGATTTCTGTACAGGGGGGTTTAGAGAAGTAAGATGGAGGAATTGGGGCGTGTCCTGTCCTTCTTCTTCTTCTTCTTCTTCTTCTCCTCCATCTTCTGTGGTGATGGTGGCACTTTGGGATTGGTCATTACTAAAAGTGCACCGGGCAATAAGGGTGAAAGGTATTGGGGAAAAATGATAAATATTGTACACGTAACTTTGGGTATAAAGATAGGTGACCGCCCGGAGGGCAGGGAGTGTGCTCATGGCTGGCTGCTGAGCAGAGCTCTGTCGGGCCGAGAGAAAATCTTTTAGATAAACAATTAATAAACACCGAGACCGAGAAAAGAACTGAAGCCTCTTCTCGTCCTTTGAAACGTGGGCTGCCCCAAGGCCACCCCGGGCCTTTCCAGGCCATCCAAACAGCCGAAAACCGGACACCCTCCTCCTGGCGTTTCCCAGGTGTTGGAAGTGTTGGGTTTTCCCTCTTTTGGGGTAATAATTTCCTGTGTTTGATGAGCTGAGGTCAAGGAGTGGGAGAAGAGCTGGTGTGCAGCTGTACTGGAGCATCAGGGTCCTGGGGCTGTGAGTGGGCTCTGTGTTTATTCGAGAGCCTGAAGTGACTCCTTGTAGAGAAGTTGGGTCAGGGTTCCTGGAAGGGCATGCAGGGATTGGGTGGTTTCTGTGGTGTGTGCCAGCCAAACTGGGAATGCACAGAGAGCTCCTCATTCCCTGCTCAGGCTGCTGGGATCTGAGTGGCCTTATGGTGTGTGCCTGCAGAAAGAATTGGGGTTTGTAAGGCACAAATATTCAGGGAATTCAGTGCTTCCCCATCCCCGAGCACCTGAGAGACTCCTTGTCCAGGAATGGCTCTGAAAATCCAACGGGGGAGCTCTGCACTGAGGGAAGAACCATTTAAATTTCCTGTATCTGTATGAAAGCATTGCTTTCACTGTAAAGGAACAGTCCATAGGATGCTTTTCCTCTAATCTGTCCCTCGCAGGGATTATGGACTTCCAGCCAGGGGCTGTGTGGGTGCTGATAGGAGCCTCTGGAGCACGAGGGGGGAAGCAAACAAACAAACAAGTCTGGAGGAGGGAAACGATTAGCCGAGCCTCAGCTGGTTGTTTCCCCTCTTGAATGGCTCTCTTTCATCAGGATGTGTTGGGACAAGTGCTTTTTCAAGGCAGGATATCAGTGGAAGACACAGTGTTCCCTAAAAGCCATCCAGTTCCCGGGGAGCATCGGCAGCCGCGATTCCTCTGCTCCTCTGACCTTTTCTTTGCCTTCTGCTGGTTTTTTTATGGGTTTAGAAGCAAAAGGATGTGAGTTTTCCAGCTGGTTATGAATCTTTTCGATTTTGCTGACTTCTGTCTGACGCTGGGGCCACCACGATGCTGCCGCCGCGCAAAGAGAACCGGCCCGAATTAGTATGTATGGCTTGTGCTTCGGGGCATCTGTCCCCCCTGCCGGGGATGTTCTTTAATGCCAGGATTTGGGTGCTCTTTAGGAGTTTTTTTTAAAAAAACCTCAGTTTTAGTTGTTTACTGGGATCGCAGGATTTAAAAGGGAGCTGTGCCTTGTTTCTCACTGAGCTGTGCCCAGAGCAGTTGTGAGGAGCGGCAGAGCAGCAGGCAGTTCCCAGAGCGGAGATAAGGGCTGGGCTCGGGTAACGTTGTTGTTACAATGTGGTGTAAACTGTGAGCAGAGAGGCGTTTGGGTGTGCTCCGTGTGGCTGGCGCCGTGCTGGGCACCTGCAAACCGGAGCTGCCGCGGAGATGGGCAGTGCAGGGAGGAACGGGAATTTCAGTGCGAACGCAAACCTCGCTCTCAGCAGGCTCCTGGCTTTGCTTTCTGGTTCATTTCCACGCACATGGAAACACGGGAACAAAACTTTTGCTCTGTGAGTTGTCATTTTCCTGGACCACTCACTGCTCCAGCAGCACAGCTTTCCCTTTTGCCTGCAACTGGGAATATTCTGCTTTATTGTCACAGATTTCCTGACTGCAGGAGAGGAGAACATCTGTCAAGATGTATCATCAGAGCAGGATGATAACTTTGGGAAGGAACTCTACTTTTTCCAAGATGTAGAAATCCTAGTCAGTACTTTGAGATCAAAGATCCTTTGGGGTAAAACACTGGAGTAAAATATCCTATTTCAAGATATTTTTTTTGCTTTCCTAAAGGAAATTTCCCCCAAATTCTCAGGGTGGGAATGCTGTGAATTATCTCGTGGTGCATGATCTAAGCGTTCCCTGCCTCTTGTGAGTGCTGAATATCCCATACATTGTGTGGGGGTCGCTGCTTTGTGTCACTTCTGGCCTTTTTTAACGCTTTCCTGTGAGGTCTGGGGTGAGAAGGAAGCAAGGCTCTTCCTGGCTGGCTCTGGAAGGAGCCCCATTCCCGTTTGCTGCCATTTGCAGCCGTGGGTGCCGTTATCCCGAGCCAGGCTGAGCTTGGATCCTGCTCAGTCCCAGTGAGGTGAGGGGGGAGTGCTGGAATCCTGTGGGAATGGAAGTGGAGAATTGTTGGGATGAGAGGTGTGCTTCTCCTGCTGTGTTTTATTGACCTTTGTGGAGCCTGAAGTTCAGGCAAAAAAAAATTAGTTCACTTTTTAAAAAGTGAACTCAAAATCTGAGAAATCTTGAGTTTAAACCTGATCCAGATTTTTCTGGGGAATTCTTGAAATTCAGTAGAACAGGAGGATAGTTTTCCTGGGAACTTGGGCTGTGTTCTTAAGAGATTAGAAAATCTGAAATGATGTGAATTTCATGTCTGTCCTCACAAAAATACTGAGGTAGAACAGAGCATTGGGAGCATTGCCACTCACTCCTGTCTCAAGGCAAAGCCCATGGATAAAATATGGAATAGATGAGTGCTGGGAGCAGTGCCTCCAGTGGGATCATTTGCTGCAGGATAAGGAGCTCCTGTGTAGCCCAGTCTCATAATGGAGCATTTCTGTTTAGTGGATGCAGACAGTGATTAATGGTGATCTATGGCTGTGAGTGTGGGGTGGTGGAAAATTGGGCTTTGGAGCAACAGATGGTTCCTGTGCTGTTTGGGGAGAAGAGCAAACAAATCCCAAGCAATTCCTGTGCAGCTGAAAGGTGCCTCAGGAGACAGGGGTTTCCAGCAATGTGGGAAATGCAACTTCCCTGCTTTGGCCAAAGCTGCTTCTGAAGGATTTCTGAGGTTCTCATGTGAAATCTGACTGTGACAGTGCTGTTCTGCCTTCTCTCCTTTATGCTGCAGCCCTGGGTGTCATTTCCCTCTGGAAATGTCACTGTGTTTGCCCAGACTCTGTCCCAGGCTGCTGATCCAAACCTCAGCTCTTGTGCTGGTTGTTTTTCCCTGAGGGTCCAGAGCTGTGTCCTTTCCCTTGGGATGTGCAGGTTCCACCTCCCTTCCCCTTTAAATCTCCACAGTTGCAGGTTCTTGTTTTTGCATTCCAGAGAAATGTCAAGAACTGCAATCAGCAGGAAGTGATGGGCTCAGAACCTGCTCTCCAGTCCATTGCAGGTCCCAGCCTGTAAAGAGTCCAACCCTTTGCTTCTTTTGAGTTGCAGAATTCTAGAATCAAGTGATAAAGTCATTTCCAGCCCATGACAGCTCAGGCAAGTATCTCCTGCAGGGGCCAAGTAACAAACCAGTGCTGGAAAATGACAGATGAATAATCCATGAATAATCCCAGAGTCATGCTGTGCAAGTGGCTGTGGCAGAATCCTGCTATTTTAGTGAGGACAGCACTTCCTTTCCCAGATGTGCACATTTTGCTGCTCTTCCCTTTCAGCTGACTCCTGTGTTTTGTTTTTTATTTTCCAGCCTCAGCGAGAGCTTTTTCATGGTGAAAGGTGCAGCTCTTTTCTTACAGCAAGGAAACAGCTCCCAGGGCCAGAGAAGCCTCCAGCATCCCCACAAACATGCAGGTAATGATTCCATCCCCTCTGGAGATCCTTTTTCCTTCTCATCCAAAGGAACAGGTGGGTGACACTCCAGCTTGTCCTGCTGAGCCTTGTACAAGCTGCTGAACAAACCCAGGGTTTCAAATTACTGATTTTTTTTATTGGGATCATTGAATTTTGATTTCAACTTTTATCATTCTCTTGGAACTGTGACTGGAATAGAAACTCTGTGAAAAATCATGGCATTTTGCATGGCTTTCTTTAGGCAGGGAAGCCTGTGCAGCCAGAAGGGCTGTGTGGAATATCTCTCCTTGTTTTCCCCAGTCACAGAGGAGGAAATGTCACTTGTGCTGCAGTGAGTTAACCTTTGCCTTGTGGCAGGGCTGAGTCACAGAGCTCAGCACCCCTTGGGCACTTGGGGATGTCCTGGACATTTCTCCAGGGGCTCTCCCAGCTTCCAGTCATCTGAAACTTGGGACTTTTCACTTTGGAACTTCCTGTTGCTGGTTTTGTTTGGATGGTGCTGGGCAGAGTAAGGGATGTTTGATCAGGATTTGGGTATCTGGACAGATGGACATTTGTTTGCTCCTCATATCCTGGTTTCAGGAAAATCCCCTTTCCTGTCAGCTCACCACAGACTGTCCTGCTTCCCCCAGTCCCTCCCAGTTGCCAACTGGTGGGAAGGAATGGCAGGGAGTGGTGTGGTGAGTGTGCACAGAGATTTGGATGCAGATAAGGGCATCCAGGGAAGTTGATTCTGCTTCCCCAGAGTTTGCACCCTCTGCCTTTGGCGCTTTGGGCAAGAAGAGCTGGGATTGGGGGCATTTAGAGAGCAGGAGCCTGTGGGAAAGGCACAGTGTGGTTCTGTGTGGTGCTGCTCAGCAAACACTCCAGCACAAAGGGGGTGTTTGAGTGCCAGGCTTGGCTTTGGGTTTCTCTGACTGTCAGCAATTCCACATACCCAGCAAACAGCCTACGGAAGGAATTTTATCTCCCATGGAAAGTTATGAGTGCATTGCTGAGTTATTAGATGTGAACTTAGGTTTGTTTTCCTGTAGATTCCTCGTTCCTTTCGTCTGCTTTCCCCAAACAGAAATGTACCCACTGGCCTAGAGCTGAGGGGACTCAGTGCATGAGCAGAGCTTGGAGACTCCATCAGCCAAACCAGCCCATTCCTGCAGCCCTTCCCTCTGGAGGTCCCTCCTGCTCAGTCACACCCTCTGCAGGGCTGGTGGGGCTGATCCCACCACGCTGGGGGTGATCACAGCTCAAAGTTGTTCCTTTCTCCTTTGTTCCTGATTTTTTAATCAGAGTTTTTCCTCCTCTTCTCCCTCACCTGTTCTCATGGCCAAGCATTTCTGTCCTCTCTAGGGTGCTGTGACAGGAAGAGAATCCTCTCTTGTGCCAGGCACAGGTGGTTTCAATTGATTTGGTGCCTTCCAAATACTGTAAAGTTGGGTTCTCACCCATCCAGGAATCTCATTGCTCTTAGTGCTCTTTGGGACAGCAAAATTATTTGACCTCCCTTAATTTTGACTTAAAAACATCCAATTTCTTAAAAGGTCAAGACTCTGCTGATTGCTAGTGCAGCAGGAGCCCCTTTGTGATGATTGCTGTGCTTTCTGTGCAGGTGACTTGCCCCAGCACCTGCAGGTGATGATCAACCTCCTGCGCTGTGAGGACAGGATCAAACTGGTAAGGGCAGCTGCATTTTCCTGCTCTCTTTTCTCTTGGAAGTGTTTGCAACAGACCTGTGGAGGAGCAGGAAAAGCATTGGCAAATCTTGGATTTCAGAGCTGCCTTAACTCTGTGCTGGTTTCCAGCCCTCCCCCATTTTCCTGACCAGCTTCTTTTGTCCTGGTCCTTGTGTCCAGGTGTGAGCTGGGTCAGGGAACTGCTCTGCCTGCAATGGGTTGTTGTGTTGGATTTCATTTTCCATCCAGCAGGAGGAGAGACAGAACCTTGCTGGTTCTCTTGGACACTTTTAAGTCAGCCTTGAAATTGCATCAGCTGGGCTGGGCTGTCTTTTGAAGAAATCTGAAGATAAAAATCTGCTGTAAAAGTCACTTCTCTGCAGAGAAGTTGATGTCAGTTGTGCCTCCTGCAAGACTGAGCTGTTTCAGTGAAGGTTTGGGTGTGGGAGAAGCCTGCCTGTTTTCAGTTCAGTGCATGATCAATGTTTTTACACTTCCTGCTTGAAACTTCAGAACAAACCTTTGGGTTACATTTTATAGCGTATCCCCAACGTGTAATCTCAGCTCATCTTCCCTCACCAAAACAGCAACAAGCCTTGCTGTATCTCCCATAGTGCACTGAACAAAGCTTTTGGGGGCAGTGAGAGTTTGCAGAGCCTCGTGCAGCAGTGGCAGCACTCATGAGGCAGAGGTGCTTTGCAGGCCGTGCGCTTGGAGAGCGTGTGGAGCGACCGCGTGCGCTACATGGTGGTGGTGTACAGCAACGGGCGCCAGGACACCGAGGAGAACATCCTGCTGGGAGTGGACTTCTCCAGCAAGGAGAGGTAGGTCTGAGCTGGCAGCCAGGCAGGATGGGCTCTGGCAGCACCAGGCACAGAGGGTTACCTGCAGCTGCTGCAGATTCCAGCAGGAGAAAGGACGCGGGGATTGTCACAGACACGTTTTATGAAAAATCCTTTCCTTAGGGTTTTTTCTCCTGAGGAGCTGAGAGGCCTCAGGAACAAGATGTAAACATTGATTATCTGCTGTGGAATGCAACAGGTGCATCTGTGATTGGTCTCATGTGGTTGTTTCTAATTAATGGCCAATCACAGTCCAGCTGTTTGGACAGTCTTCATCAGTCACATGCCTTTGTTATCATTCCTATTCAATTCTTAGCCAGCCTTCTGATGAAATCCTTTCTTCTATTCTTTTAGAATAGTTTTAATATAATATATATCATAAAATAATAAATCAGCCTTCTGAAACATGGAGTCAGATCGTCATCTCTTCCCTCATCCTCGGACCTCTGTGAACACCAGCACAGGGGATGAGTCTCTTTCAGCCTCTGTGGAATCAAAGGCTGTGGCATCCTCACCAGTGGGAGTTTGCTGCCTGCTCCCTGCAAAATGCTCTTGCAGACACATTTGCAAAACTGGAACTCATTCTGTCCCCCAGACTCCAGTGTGTTGATGGAATGATGCAATGGCGCTGCTTTTGTAGTAGCTTTATTGCCAAATAACGTCAAAAAACAATACTGCAGAAGTGGCTCCAAAAGCAACAAACAACTGTGTCAGCAACGAGCTGTTCCTTTTGTCTGACTGATAAGAGCACACAGTATTTGGAAAAGCAAGTGAAATATTTTGTTATTGCAGCCTCTCTCAGATTATTCCAGTTCTGGTGAGTAAACCAAGGCAGAAAAGCTCTTGGCTCAGGGAGAAGGGGCTGCTTTGGCAGGGCTGGAGGCAGAGGCTGGAGCTGCCAGGTGTTGTGTGTGCTCTCCCAGGATTTAACAAGCTGCCCTGTCCTTTGGTGCAGCCTCTGTGAATTTTGCTTCATTCTGTCGTGGTTTCCCCTGGAAGGTGGGAAAGGGAAGCTCTGCACAGCAGAGGGATCTGTAGGGAAGCCCCCAGCTGTGCCTTCCTTGTCAGATTGTTGTCATTGGCTTTGATGCTGCTCTGAAATTCTCATGTGGCGTTCCCTTGGTGTGCCACAGCAGGGCAGGTTTGCCATGTCACCTCCACCCTGAAACAACCTTGCATTAATTGGCTCCTGGTGATTATTGATGGGAGGCAAGAGGAAGGATGGATTTCTGTTGCTGTCTGCATCCCAATTTCCTTTAAAACCTGAATATCTCAGTAGCTTAATTATTTATGGCTGGAAGTTCCTGGCCTTCATTATAGCAGGGTTTTCTTGCCAGATTGCCTGTCTGAACTGAAAGTGTTCTTTTGGGTCAGATAAACCCCTAAAATCCATTTTCATCTGTTCCACCTGTTAGAGTGATCCCATGGAGCAATCACCACGAGTTATCACCTTGTCAGACCTTCAGACTCCAGCTTCCAGTTTTATTTAATGGCCTGAAATATTACAAGAGATTACTAGAGCAAGGCTTGAGGATTTTAAAAATTAAAGAGTATTAATAATTTAGGCTATTGGCATGACCACATTGTGGCCTATATTTAACTTCCTGTCTCACCACCTCTCTTCCAGTAAAAGCTGCACTATAGGAATGGTTCTTCGCCTGTGGAGTGATACTAAAATCCATCTGGATGGGGATGGGTAAGAAACCACATGGAAAGGATAAATGTGAATGTCCTTCCCTAGCTGGGGGCTGCTCTAGCAGAGATTCTCCATCACCTTGCAAATGAAGTGCCCATTTTGGATTCATGGCTGCAGAGTCCTGTTATTCAGACAGTGAGTTCTTGTCTTGCTGCCCTCACACTGCTCCTGTGGTTCCAGGGAATGCTCTGAAACCCCACTGAGGACTGGAGCTGCCATTCCTGGCAGCCTCTTGCCATTCATACTTGGGAGGTTGGAAAATCAGTGAGAGAAATTCTCATCCTGATTCTTTTGGCCTTGGGGTGCCCCAGTGCAGTGCAGTTTGTAGAGAGCAGGTTGGGGTGCAGAGAAAAGCAGTTTTAACTTGATTTTCCCTCTCTCCATCAGTGGCTTCAGCGTGAGCACTGCAGGGAGGATGCACATCTTCAAACCTGTGTCAGTGCAAGCCATGTGGTACGTGAGGGGCTGGGCTCAGGGAGGCACTCTCACTCTTCTTTCTGTCAGTAAACTTTAAAAAATCAGCTGCATTTTATCTTTCTCCACAATGGGTATTCAGTGAGCTGCAGCAGAGATCTGCTTCCCTGTGTCAGCAGAGGGGCTGTGGGAATCCTGATCCCAAAGCAGGATCTGCTGCTTCACTTCAGAGCAGCTCTGTGTCCTTCAGCATGGGGGATGAATAAATTTGAAAGATGAGCTCGAATTCCAAGAATTTCCTCTCTCTGCATGTTTCTCTCACAGGCTGGCAGAGGAGGCTCAGGGCCCACTGCCAGCCTGTGGCATTCCCAGTGTCCTGCCCCATTCCTGGGGTTCCTGCTGCCCCAGGTGCCCATTCTCCTTCCAGCTCCTGCCACCCCTCCCCTGTGCAGAAATTCCAAACCTCTGAGCCAGCAAATTCCTCCCTGAAGAGGCTGCTCCACATGGAACTGCATCTCCCTCTGCCTGGGCAATGCTGTGTCCCCTTGGAGCCTGGAGAGATCCCAGTCCCTGCAGCATCTCCTAGGGAGGGGATCCAGCTGTGGAGAAGGATTTGTGCTGGGGATGGTTTGGTACAAAAACAAACAAATCTGTTCCTGTCACTTTTGAATTTGGCCCCTCCTGTTGCCAGCCTTGGATGTGGTTGATGTGTTCAGTGCAACAGCTTTGGAGTACAGCCTTAAAGAAAGGAAAAATTGAGGAGGGAAGGAAGGAAAAAGTAATGTTAGGATCTGCAAAAACAAATGACCCAATCTGGGCCTTGTCTCTGGAGCTTGTCAGGGGCCAGGAATGCTGGTAAATCTGCATCAGGCTCCTTGCTGGAGGTGGCTGGAAAATTGTCCCTGTTCTTTATCTTCCTTTGGCTGTACAAGTTGGTTCATGATTAGATCCCACAGCGACTTGTGCCTCCTCCTTCCCTATTAATTAGGAGAAGATTTCAGCCCCTGCCTCAGCCCTGCTGTGAGAAGCCCCCAAGGTGCAGTTTGTGCCTCTTTGAGCTCTGACACCATAAATTTCCTGCTTTCAAAGAGCAAACTGCAACAACTAACACTGCAAACCACTTTTCCTCTGTGAAACTCTCTCAGCTCCTGCTTTGTCTGCTCACAGCCGCCCAAATCTCTTCTCCCACCCTGCAGGTCTGCTTTACAGATCCTCCACAAAGCCTGTGAGGTTGCCAGGAGGTACAACTACTTCCCAGGGGGGGTGGCCTTGGTGTGGGCCACCTACTACGAGAGCTGCATCAGCTCGGACCAGAGCTGCATCAACGAGTGGAACGCCATGCAGGACCTGGAGTCCACCCGCCCCGACTCCCCTGCCCTCTTTGTGGACAAGTCAGTGCAGCGTTTTATTTGCAAGAGTTTGCTTGGCTTATGAAGGAAATCTTCCCTTCTTCCTGTTCTTCTTCCTGGCTTAGTTCTTTTTTTTTTTTTTTTCTGGGTTTGCAGAAGAGAATTGTGTGAGATAATCAGACCGTAAACTTTAGCTTGTGGTATAATGTATAAACACCAACAAACTGCTTTTTTTTTTAATTTTTGTCATTATTCCCATAAAGATTCCCTTTAAGCCAAGCCTTTCCCCTCACCCCTCAGTGCTGTGCAGGTGCTGCCAGCCTGGATTCATCCTCTCCCCTTCCTGTTCCTCCCCAGGCCGACGGAAAGGGAACGAACGGAGCGGCTCATCAAAGCCAAGCTCCGGAGCATCATGACCAGCAAGGACCTGGAAAATGTCACTTCCAAGGAGGTAAATATCAAAAATTCTCACTCTTCTTCTTCCTGCCAGACTCCCTCTCTAGAGAGTGGTGAGCAGGCACCACATGCCTGGGTGTCCCTGGCTTTGGAGTGTGCATTCCAGCCGTTCTGTGAAGGCTCTGCTGTGGCTCTGCTGCACCTCCCTCCTGAGAAATCAGGATAATCCCAGCATCACAGGTGTCTGTCAGGACCTCAGTAACAGCTGGGTGACTTTCAAATTAGATTTGAAGGTTTTATTTCCTTTCTTTTTTCCTGGACAAATGTCAGAGGACCTTGCAGACAGCATTTTGCTGCTGAGTTTATGGATGGAAAATCACAAATCAAGGCTAGAGCTCGTTTGGATCCATCCCCCAGGCTGGTGTAATCCATCCACCCACAGTGCAGACGTGATCAGAGTGGGAATGGTTCTTTTTGGGGCGGTTTTTGGTTTTTAAGGGAGATTATTAACATGCAAGTGGTAGGAGGAGGCTGAGAACGTGTCTGTCTGTGGATGTGTTCACTCCTCCTGCAGACAAGCTCTTGTTCTTTATCTCTCAAATTACTATTTTTAAGGAGCAGGTACCCCAAAATACTTTTTTTTCCCTCAGATGTTATCTGAAGCTTTATTTACAGCTCCTTAGTTTGGGGATTTAGGACACCAGGATGCCAGGGCAAGGGACAGTGGTTTTGAATTGGCAGAGGGGAGGGATAGATGGGATATTGGGAAGGAATCCTGCCTGCTGAGGGGCTGGGATGGAATTCCCAGAGAAGCTGGAATCCCTGGAAGTGTCCAAGACCGGGTTGGAGCAATGTGGGATAGTGGAAGGTGTGGAATGAGATGAGCTTTAAGCTCCCTTCCCACACAAACCATTCTGGAATAATAGGAGAGATGCCACATACTGAAATTCCTGGTCTCCAGGAGGCTGAGTCCCTGTTGCTGTTTTTAATGAAAAAGTGAGAAGTGTTCTGCAGGGAAGTGCCCACAAATGTTTCTGTTGGACACCAAGATTCCAGTGCCATCCTTGGTGTTTGCTCTGCAGATCCGAAACGAGCTGGAGAAACACATGAACTGCAACTTGAAGGAGTTCAAGGAATTTATAGACAATGAAATGCTGCTGATCCTGGGCCAGATGGACAAACCATCCCTGATTTTTGATCATTTGTACCTGGTGAGTGGCAGGAGCTGCAGGAGAGCTCTGCTGTGCTGTGTCCAATCCTTTGCCACTAGATGGAACTCCAGGCAAAACCAGGCTCTGCCTCTGGAACAAAGACTTCCCAGAGATGAGCACTTTGTGCCCATTGGGTCTTTTTGTTGTTGTTCTGGATTGAGTCAGAGGAATTGCTCGTGTTTCAGGGCAAAATCTGCTTTTTAAAAGTTTAAAGCTTCCTCTTGTGAAGGTCTAGGGAGAATCCAAGGTGTAACTACCCCCAAAATTTCAGGATTTGCCTCACTTCTCATGTGTGGCATGTCTGGGATCACAGATGCATTCACTTTGTTTCCCTGAACTATTTCTCCCTGTGTTTAAAACTGCAGAGTGGGCAGGGGCAGGGATTTGGGATGAGCTCGGTCTCACCCTGGCCTAGAACTAACAGTGGGTGAGTTGTGCCCTGGTCCCTCCTTCAGGACAGGCCATCAATGCCCCACTCCTGTCTCAGAGGCTGTTCCCAACATTCCAGTCAGCTCAGGGGGATGGCTGGGGCTGGGGGATTGCAGAACCTGAGGGGAAGGGGCTGTTTTGGGCTCCCTTAGAAATGTGAGTGTGTGGCTGTTGCAGGGCTCCGAGTGGAACGCGTCCAACCTGGAGGAGCTGCAGGGCTCGGGGTGAGTACTGCTCCTCCCATCCAAACCCTCCCCTCTGTGCCTGCCACTCCCCCAGGAGCCTGGAGAGGACATTTGCAGGCTCTAGGGATGATTTTACCCCTCAGCTATGTGGTAACTTCCCAGCAGCAGCTGTGTGGAGAAATCTCTCCAACCTCAGAGTGTGAAAATAACAAAACTTGTCATTGCTGAGGTGCATCAGGATCTCCATCCCCCAGTGCTGTGCCAGGTGGGAATTCTGCAGAGCTGCCTGTGGATGAGCAAACTCCTCCTCACCTGCCTGCTCAGGCAGCTCCAGGTGTCTCTCCCATCCCCATGGTGCTGCTTGGCCCCATTCCCTGCCACACTTTATGGATCAGGAGAATTCTGCCCATAAATATTTGCTGCTCACTCAAGGCCTGCACCAACCTTGCTGTCAGGAACTGAAATTCTTCAGAATTTCAGCACAGCTGAAAATGTTCCATTTGGAGTCCTTGGGAGCAGATGTCTGCACATCTTGGGACAAGGAAATCAAGCAGGGTGTTAATGATTATGTCTTGCATTGGGATGTGCAGTGTCCAAAGGCAAAGCTGGACAAATTCTCAGACAAATATCCTGTGTCCTTGATTTTTCTCAGTGATAGGAGGTGATAAATCAATCTGGACATTCGTTCTCGGGTACATTGTTATCCCTGCTGTGATATTTGGCAGGAATCAAGAGATACCATGGGACTCTCATGGTTTTGGTCAGAAAAGAAGGGGAGGGGATGGGATTGCAGCTAAAACCTGCAGCTGGAGATGGTGATTCCTGGGCTGTGTTCCCAGATTGTTCACTTCTTTCTGCATCCCCAGAGCTGTGTGGCCCAGTGAGGAGTTCCTGGTTGGGTTATACAGACTCAAAGACAATAAATGAGATAAAACAAATTTCTCCCTCCTGTGCCCAGGGTGTTTGGACACTTGGGATGTGCTGGCAGTGAGAGGTGGCAGAACAGCCCCTGTGTGCTCTGTGTACCAGGAGTTTAGGATTAGGGCTTAGGCAAACCTTACAGCTCATGTTGGGTTGGATTGCATGGATTCACAGTGTCCCTCAGTGTAGGAAACCCCTCAGGTTTAGCCAGGGCCCCTTGGAGAACAGAATGCTGACACAGCGGCAGAGAAGTTTCCTGTCTCCAGGGACATCCGCCTTGTACCTTATCCCTACAGCCATGGAAGGCAATATCTTGTTAACCCTACTATTGGTCTATTATGGTCACTCTAACACCTTTGCCATTGGTCAGGATTGGATCCAGGCCAAGGGTATAAAAGTAGCATACTGTACCCCTACTAACTGGGAAGAAGAAGAGCTGAGACCCTTCACAGACCCTGCAATAAAGCCACACTCGTGGAACAGCCAGCGTCTTCTGCTTCTCCTCTCTCTGCCGTCTGCTGGAGCCTTAGGCCAAGGGAAAAGCTACCTAGCAAGCAAAGCTGAAATCACAAGAGCTGCCTGATCACTGAGAGCTGAATATTCCCTGCTTGCTAGGGGCTGACCCGCAGCCTTGGTCTGAGAGCGAGCTGGCTTCTGGCACCCAGTCCCCTTGGGGACTGAGCTCTGGAGCTGGAACAGCTTGCATAGGATAAGACCAAGCAAGGCTCATTTACCTCAGGGCCTGTTTGGTGACCATGGCAGCTCAGGGTGTCTCTCCTGGTCCCACAGCATTGACTACATCCTGAACGTCACCCGCGAGATCGACAACTTCTTCCCAGGCCTGTTCGCGTACCACAACATCCGCGTGTACGACGAGGAGACCACGGACCTGCTGGCACACTGGAACGAGGCCTATCACTTCATCAACAAGGCCAAGTGAGTGCTGGGACACCTGGCCCTGGGGAGGGCACATCCCAGCTCTCTGTGTCCCATCCTGGGCCCTCACAAAGCCACAGGAACTGCAGGGCCTTGGCATCATCGTTGCAGTTCCTGGAGCTTCCTCGTGCCCTGTCCCTTCCTGGGCTGGCATTAACCTGTCCTAGCCCAGCGTTTTTGTCACTACTTTGTTTTGCTTCCGAAAGGAAATGAGGATATTTCCTCTTCTGGAGACGTTCTGGAGCTGCTCCAGCTGTGTCTGTGTTGGACCTGCCCCAGCTGTCTCTGCAGACAGAGCCTGTCAAACCCTGTTGAGCCTCTACACTGAGCCTTTTCCCAGTGATCCCAGTATCCAAAGACTTGGATGGAGGCAGGAGGCTTCATGGTGGTCTCTGAAATGAATGAGGCTGCCCGCCTCTAACTCCCAGCTGTTCTGGAGAGGGATTCTTCTCCTGGTCCTCATCATCCCAAGTGTTCTCCCCTCCAGAGCTGTGGCACAGAGTGGGCAGGGCACTGTCCTGTGACCGTGTTCACAGGGGTCTCAGGTTGAGGGAAGAGATGAGGATCTGACTCCATGTTTCAGAAGGCTGATTTATTATTTTATGATATATTACATTAAGCTATACTAAAAAGATAGAAGAAAATATTTCATCAGAAAGCTAGCTAAGAATAGAATAAGGAAAAATGATAACAAAAGCTTCTGTCTGGGACGGAGAGTCTGAGCCAGCTGACTGTGATTAACCATTAATTACAAACAACTAACATGAGCTAATCACAGATCTACCTGTTGCATTCCACAGCAGCAGATAACCATTGTTTACACTGTGTTCCTGAAGCCTCTCAGCTTCTTAAGAGGAAAACTCTCAAAGAAAAGATTTTCCATAAAAGATGTCTACAACACTGTCCCTCTTCTGATGAATCCACAACAAATCCATAACCGGTGACATGGGATTTATTCTGCTGTTTGTCCTGCTGCAGGAAGAACCACTCCAAGTGCCTGGTGCACTGCAAGATGGGCGTGAGCCGCTCGGCCTCCACGGTCATCGCCTACGCCATGAAGGAGTTTGGCTGGTCCCTGGAGAAGGCCTACAACTACGTGAAGCAGAAGCGCAGCATCACGCGGCCCAACGCCGGCTTCATGCGGCAGCTGCTGGAGTACGAGGGCATTCTGGATGCCAGGTAAGGCTTGGGGCGAGGGGGAAGGGAAGGAGCTGGTTGTGGATAACATCACAAAGGCTCTGTTGGTGTCATGGCCACAGATATGTGAGGGGCTGAAGGGACCCTGCGCCAATCGTGCTTTTCTTAAACCTTCCCTGTGCCAGGCTCCCTGCGTGGAAATTAGCTGGGAGAGCTGCTCTGGTGTAATTCAGGGAGGCTTTCTCCGTGCTTGGGAAGCACGTTTGGGTTTCTCAGCAGTCAGTGCTGCTCAGCACAGCATTGTTCTTGTTTTATGAGGCAGAACTGAGCTCAGGCCATTCTGGAGGCAAAGTGTTCGTGGTTCTGTGCCAAACCCAGGGCTCTGTCACTGCAAGGGCTGTAGTATTTATCTTCTAAGGACAGAGGAGAGAATTCTGTCCCCTGGTTCAGCAGGAGCTGTGCCATGGGACGTGCAGAGCGGTCAGTTTGGGTGTTGTGCTCTGAGGGGGCTGCTGTGCCCTGAGGTCTGATCTCACCCCAGCTGAACTCAGGGAACTGCCCTGGAATGGGCAGGTGGGGGGAAAATATCCTAATGCTGAAGGTGGTTTGTGCAGGTGGGATCTCAGATCTGGGCTGTGGAATGGGAGGAAGCTCCTGGCACTGGGCACCCTGCAGGGCAGTCACTCGTGTCCTTGTCCTCTCCCCAGCAAGCAGCGCCACAACAAACTGTGGAAGCAGCAGGCAGAGAGCAACCTGCCCCAGAGCACCGACGGCACCGCGGGCTCGGGAGACTTCTTACTGGAGAGCTTGGACATCGACCTGGAGAACCGCCTGGCTGACCTGGACATGCCTTCCCAGTCCGCCTACCTGGACAACCGGGCCGGCTCCGAGGGCTTCGGGTACTGCTTCCGCCGCCTGTCGGACACGCTGCTGGAGAACAAAATTCCTGGGGACAGAGAGGGCTTCTTCCACATGGAGCAGCTGGAGAGGGATGCCCTGGTGGGACAGCCTCCGTCTGCACCTTCCCAGGGGAGGCTGCTGGAGATGGAAAAGGCCCCGGAGAGAGCGGAGCCGCTGGCAGAGCTGGGCGGCTTCTGTGAGAAAGAGGCAAAGAAGAAACTGGACTTCAGCCCCAGGAAGGGAAGGATGGTCCTTGGGGAGCCAGGGGAGGACGGTGTCAGGGAGGAAAACCCCATGGAAAAGTGGAAGCGGCGTTTGTCCATGCACAAGGAGGAGAGCAGGCTCAATAGGGAGAACTTGAATAACAACAACAGCAAAAGGAGTTGCCCAGAGGATTTTGAGGTGCGTATGGAGGTGAGATGGAGGTGATTGGCATGGCTGACTCTGCTGCAAGTGAAACTGCTCTTCTCATCCTCATAGCCCAGTTTCATTTGACTTGGATAAAGCCTTTCATTCCATGATGAGCTTCTCCCCTTTCGAGGCGCTTCTCACCAGGGCTTTGCTTGCCCGAGCTGTGGATGTAGATGCCAGAGAGTGCCCAGTGAGTGCCCTGTAAAGTGCTGTGGGCAGCTCGCTTGCATGACCCTCGCTTGGCACGGTAGGTATTCCTTGGAGACGCTGTCTGCTGGGAAAGCACGTGGCTTTAGTTCCTGCTGCAGGGCCTGAGGTGGAAATGGGCTTTGTTCCAGATCTCTTTGGCTGTCCCACACCTTGCGGGCTGTGCCGCTGTCTGTTCCGTGCTCGTTGATCTGTCCCTGTTTTCTCTCCTGCAGCACGATGCCGTGTTTGGGATCCTCAGCAAGGTGAAGCCTTCCTACCAGTCCTGCACTGACTGCATGTACTCCTCGGCAGGACTGGCCCCCGAGCCCTTTGGGGAGCAGTGCGAGAGGCTCAGCGCCGGCACCGCGCGGCGCAGCAGCACCATCTGCACCCAGCCCCCCCTGCTGCCCCACCTGCACTCCCACCTGATGGAGCACCTGCCCAGCAGGGCACCCCCCGAGGAGCCGGGCAGGACTAAACACAACGAGGCTCCGCTCCCTCTGGCACCGGGGGCTGTGGAGGTTGGCACGTGCAGGGCACTGGATCAGCACTGCGGCCTTTTGGAGAGAGGGAAAGATGCGCCAAAAACCCCCGAAAAAACTCTGCAGCCCAGGAGAAACTCCCACTGTGACAGGAGCCTCCTTCACGCAGAGGTGGTGAGGGAAGAGTCTCTGGCCAGAAAGGACCCCAGGCCTACCAAGGACGTGAAGTACCTGTTGTTCAGCAAAGACTTGGAAAAGCCGAGCGCCAACAGTTACTTGATGCAGCACCAGGAGTCGCTGCTGCAGCTGCAGAAAGCGGGGTTGGTCAGGAAGCACACCAAAGAGCTGGAGCGCCTCAAGAGCCTGCCCTCGGACCCCTCGGTGCTGCTCAGGGACAGCCCCCTGGGCAGGGTGGACTCCAGCATCGTGGAGGAAAGCGAGGACTTGATGGCCCATCCCGGCCTTGTGCCTCTCCTGGCCCCGGCCCAGCTCGTGGCCGGAGACGCCGAGAACGACGTGGAGAAGCTGGGGGTGAAGCGTGTCCTGGAGGGCATCTCCCAGAAAACCTCCACACCCGCTGGGTGCCGCCTGGAGCACACGAGCAGCTTCACCAAGGACTTCCTGAAGACCATCTGCTACACCCCCTCCTCCTCCCGCAGCTCCAACCTGACCCGCAGCTCCAGCAGCGACAGCATCCACAGCGTGCGGGGCAAGCCCGGCCTGGTGAAGCAGCGCACGCAGGAGATCGAGACCAGGCTGCGCCTGGCCGGCCTCACCGTGTCCTCTCCCCTGAAAAGATCCAATTCCCTGGCCAAGCTGGGCTGTCTGAACCTGTCCTCCGAGGACTTGTCGAGCGACGTGGACGTGGCCACCATCACAGACTCCAAGGAGGCCGTGTCCAGCGAGTGCTCCGCGCTCTGTGAGCCCCCGGCGAGGGGCGCGGACGGCGCCTCCAAACCAGGGCTGAAGCCCCTGGCTGGGAACTTGAAGAACACGCTCTGGATGGGCAAAAGTTGATGCCTTGCTGGGGGGGGAGGGAGGGGGCTGGATTTTGGGGGTTTGCAGAATTTATTCATTACACCAGTGCTGTTTTATCATCTGCCTTGCAGCAGCTCATCTGGTGCCACCTCCTCGTCCCCTCTTTGTGCTCGGAGAGAGGAGGAAAGAACCACGATGGGTCACAATGAAGGGCACAAGGGAAATAAAATGTGTTGCATGGCTTAGAGGAGGACTTGGTGTGTGACTTGCCTGTTGTCCTGCAGGATGCTCTTCCTAGTACTGTTTGCCAAGTGTAATAATGTGGATTTGTGTGTGATTATGGATAGATATTTGTATCTCTATCTATATCTAAAATGCTGAAATATTCTGTTTCAAAGACTCAAAATAATTATTCATGACTTTTTTTTTACAGAACAAACACGAGGCTCTGTTTAAACAAGGCCCTTGTGGAAAATCCTTAAAATGGTGACACGCACACTACCTCTGTTCTTGCTGGCTTTTTGTCCTGGTTTATTTTTTGGGGCTTTTATCCAAAATTCTTGCTGTTGTTTGAAGGAATTCCTGTAGCTGTAAAGGCCTGGAGGAGTGTGGACACAGAGGCTTCCCCGGGCCTTGCTGGGAGGTGACAGTGCTGGGCTGTGTCCGTGGGGACCCGGTGTCACCCTGGCTGCTGCTGTCACAGCTGTTGTGTTCTTGGGGTGTTTTGCTGTCGTTGTGGTTGGTGTTGTCCCAGTGCTGACAGAGCCTGGCCAGTGCTTGCCTGTGGACCCTCGTGATGTGAAGCTGTGTCGGTGTCGTGGGTGCTCTGGGGACCCTCTGTCACCGCCTGTGGCTCTCCTGGGCCCCAGTAGGTGACAGAGTGTCTTTTGTGGTTGTGCTGTTGGTTTTGTAGGATGGTCCCTGTGCTCAGGGAGCTGCTGGAGGAGTCCTGGGTGTTGTTTGTGGTGCCACAGCCAGGCTGGGCCTGAGAGCCCTGCTGGGGGAGCAGTGGGACAGAAACACGGACACGCTCTGAGAGAGGGGGTTGGAGGAAGGATGGGCAGCCAGGGGCTGGCTGTGCTCTCAGTCCAGTGTTGCCCCCTCCTGCCAGGGCTGCTGCTTGGATTCCAAAGGGAATTCTCATTTTCTGTGAGTAATTTTGGCAACCAGCCTGGTTGAGAGCTGCTCCCCGTGAGCCTTTGCTGAGTCCAGGGGGAAGATCCTGGGAAGTGAGCAGGGGATGTGCTCCAAACCTCTGATCCCATCTGAGGCCTTGTGCCTTTGGGTGATGTTTTGAAGTAGATTTAGGGGATCAGAGGTGGATTTGCTCACCCTGGCTGTGAGTGGGAGTATTCCCACATTTTAAAATCTCCATGGAAAGGCTTTCTTGCAACTCCCCTCTGAGGTGGGGCAGAGCCAGGCTACAGCCACTGCTCTGAACTGTATTGATTGAAAATCCAGTGTCTTGAGGAAGGGAGCTGTGCATTTTCCTGCCCTATATGCCTGGAGTTCCCTTTTTCCCCTTGAGCATAAAATCCTGCATGTTTCATTTGTGTGAGGAATTATAGGGACAGGCAATCAGTGAGTAATTGTCCCTCCTGAAAGAGTCTGAATTTGATTTGCACTTGCTCCACCCGGGAGTGCTGGTGTGGAGCAAAAGCTGCTTTGGGAGGGAGCTTTGGGAGAAGCCTCTGCTTGTTTGGGCTGAGGCAGCGCTGGGTCGTGCTCAGGGCAGGATGAAACCCCGCAAGCCAGGGCTGGATCCATTCCCTGTGTTTGGATCATCCTTATCCTCCTGTGCACCCAGATTCAGATTTGGGAAGGGGCTGTTGGTGCCGCAGGGTCGGAGCAGCACCTGGGGAAGCTCCCTGTCCCTTCCCCGGGACAATTCCACCGTCACCCTCGGCTCGCCGGGGCTGCCCACAGGTCATTGTTCTGTGTGTGCTGCCGACCCTTCCCATCCCTGCCTGGCTGAGGGAAGAGGTGCTGGGAACGGTTTTGAAATGAGTTCGGGAAATTCCGTGTACCGATAGAAGCGAACATCTGATTTCCTTCCTGTTTCTCGAGTGCCTGCCGAGCTCTGCCGCGTCCATCCCGCCGCGTTCCGGGCTCAGCTCGGCGCCCTCCGCCTTCCCCCGCTGCTGCTCCCGCCTGGCCCTGGCTGGATCAGCCCCAGGCTTCGCTCCGGGCCCGGGGCTCCCTCCCTGCGTGCCCGGGGTGCGGACGCGGCTTGGTGGGAGCTGCTCCGGGCGCTCCGCGGTGCCATTCCCGGGGGTTGTAGCCAAACTCCCCGGTCCCGTCGGGTTTGTTGCATGACAAGGTTGATGTGCTTGTCCTCCCCACGTGTCGTACGTGTCCTTACGATGGAGTGCCTTACTCATAGTTTACAAACACTGTGTATCTGCTGAGCTGTTGGACTCTGCTGTTTGCTGTTCTCTAGGGAGTTTTTGGTGCTTTTGGTGTTTCCGATGGCGGTGAGGCCGCCCCTCCTCCTGTGCTGCCCTCCTGTCCCCGCCGAGCTCGGCGCTGCTCACCCGCTGCCGCTTCCCTCTGCTCTGGGCATGGCACAACCGAAGGGCTCCGTGACGGCCGCGGCGCCAGCGGCTGCTCCCGGTGTCCCCATTTATTATCCCATTTATTATCCCATTGATCTATGCATCGCTGCCGGAACGCGGGCGGGGTGTGCAGGGACACATCCCATCACCGACCACGCTTTGCTCGGCAGAACCAAACCCCGTCCCGTCCTGCCAGAAATCCTGAAATGCACAAACCGGCCCCTCATTCCGGCCCTGGTGCTGTCGCTCCGTGTGGCCGCAGTGCCCGTGCAGGGTTTGTCCCGGCCGTGTCACCGAGCGCTGGGGACAGTCCCGGGCAGTCCCTGAGGAGGGGGTGAGTGATGTTTAGCTGTTCTGTGCATTGCTGTACTCCATAACAACGTTCCTTTATTCCATGGTATTTCTTATCCCAATTTTATATGGAAATCTGCAGGATTTTTGTACTGTATGCCCGCGGGAGGGATGCATCATGCACTTTTTTTTTTTTTTTTTTTACTTTTGTTTGTAAAAATTGTCCTGGATATTTTATGTTCATCTTGTGAGGAAAAATAAATAAACTTTTTTTTTTTTTCCTTTTACAAATGAGTTTTGGAGCTTTGTTTAGAGGTGGGGAAGGAACAGATGGTGAAGGGGGGGAAAGAAAAGGAAAGAAAAGGAGGGAATGGGAGAGATCCCAGATGTCTGCCCTGTGTTATCATTGCCCATCTATCCTGGCTCTGCTTCCCTCATTTTTGGGTCCTGGCTGTTTTCTGGTGCTCCTGAAGGCTGGATCCAGAGGAGCAGGATGGAAATCAGTCATTCTCACCTGGTTTCTTCAGAGACCCCAGCCTGAGTTCAGGATCAGCCTCTCACCTTCTGGAAAGGATGCCAGCAGTGGAGCAGTGGCACGTGGAAAAGTGACACCTGCACCTTGCTGAGCCTGGAAAATCCCAGCTGGGAGAGGCCACAGCCCGGTGAGCTGTGGGATTGCACAGGCCTGTGCTGCTCTCCTCAGCAGAGCCAGTGCCAGCTGTGCAAGCCCAGGAGCTCACACAGGGACTGGCATGGGCAGCAGCTCCCTGGCTGGGAAATCACCTGCAAACGATCCAGGGCACTGCCCTGGGCTGCTGGGGGTGGGTTTGGAGCATTTGGGTCTCCTTCACCTGAGGATATCCCCAGGGAGGGATGGATCTGCCGGTGTGGGAGCAGCTCTGGCACAGCCTGGGCAGGTGAAGAGCAGCTTCCTGCTGTTGTTTGAGGTCCTGGGGCACAGCCTGCCCTCAGCCAGCACCGTTTTGGGGGCAGTGTTTGCCCCCAGAGTCACACAGCCCTTGGCTGGGTCAACAGAGGCATCACTCCCTGCTCAGCTCAGCTTCCTGAAGATGGAGCCTCCCCTCAGAGCCATTCCTGGCTCCAGAGGTGGGTGTGAGTTGGATATGGGGAACCACGAGCTGGGACTGTGGGATGGGGCTGGAGCGTGCCCAGGCTGCCGGTGAGTCCCTGGCTGTTGTTTTGTTCTTGTTAGGATTGGAAATTGGTTCTTTTCAGAGCGGTTCCTCACGGCTGAATGTTACATCCTGTTGTGATGTTGCCATGGCAAAACCAGGCAACAACATCTGGAGCAACACAAATTCTCTCCAGCGACCAGGGAGGGTTTATTTATAGCCTGGCTGACCAGAGGAGATGTCTGAGCCTGGAGCTGCCGTGGGCAGGGGCAGCTGGCACTGGGTGCCCTCCTGGCTGGGAGCTGGGGTGCTGGGAAGGTGCAGGGTCCAGCTGTGCCCCTCGTCTCTCCCCCATGGAGGAGCTGCAGGGGCTCCAAAGCTGCTCTCCTCAAGGACCCTCTGATGGGAGGATGATTCCCTGGCAACATTTCCCAGTTCCATGTGGAGCTGGAGTGGTGAGCAGGTACTCTAATGGTGGCTTTGGGTGAAAAAATGAGGTTCAGCAGGTGGGTGAGGCTGATTGCAGCACACAGAGAAACTGCAGGAAGGACTCTGGGGGCTGTGGCTGCGTTTCCACACTGGCAGAGGAGAAGCTGCTCTCTGGCAGTGGCTCTCCAGCTGCCTGCAGCCCCAGGATGATCCCTCTGTGTCTGTTCCTGCTGGGCTGTGGCTGAACAGCCGCTCTGGCCCCTGGAAAGGTGGAAATGTAAATATTTTTCTAAGCAGAAGCTGTGAGTCGGTGCTGCCAAGGCCAGAGGAGCCGGTTCCTGCAGAGGGCACAGGCCGAGCTGTGCTGCCAGTCAGGTTTGCTCCCGCCTCGGTGTGTATTCCCTAAAAGTCTCTTCCTCCCTCTGTTTGAAGGACAGGACAGCAGCAATGCTGCAGCAGCTGCCTTTTCCTTTTATGCAGAGGGTTCAGAGCAGAACCGCGTTGGTGCCGTGTCAGAGTTCTGAGCAGCTCCCTGGAACATGGGACACAGCACCCAGGGCAGGTCCCAGGACACGGCTGTGCCCCCTCCTCACCAACCCTGGGCTCTGCAGTCCCCACACAGGACAAGCCCAAACCGCCACGATATCCCCAAATTGTGAGGGTTTGTGAGAAGCATAGAAGGAATTTGGTTTTGTCACGAGGGCTTGAGGGGAACACTCAGAATTACTGATGGGGACATAGTGCAAATGTGAATGAGTTCATGCCATGGGAGAGGTGAGTTGGCTGTGAATGTCCTCACTCCTGCACCTGCCAGCACACCTTGCTCAGCATTTCTGTGCCTGTCAGGATGCTGCTGCTGCCAGGTGCTCCTGTTGCTGTTGGCAGGAGCAGCAGGAGCCCGGCCACCAGCCCTGATCCCGCTGGGAGCTGGTTGTGTTTGCTCTGGGCAGCCTCGGTGGGGATTTAAGACTTCCAGTGGAAACAAACGGGGTTTTGTCTGTGCAGAGCAGCTCTGCAATGTGCACTGATACAGAACAGCCCCAGCGAGGGGCCTGGCTGGCTCCAGGCTGATAAGGGCTGGGATAGCCCTCATCCCTCGCTCCTTCCCCTTGGCAGTGGCGGGGATTCACTCCTGGCACAGGACACAGGATGAGGCAGTGGCATCGTGACCATGGTCCTGGTGTCACCCACGCAGCTGCTGTGTGTCTGTGGTGCTCAGAGGCTGGCTGGGTCCTTGAGGTCTCTGGATGAGGCCCTGCAGGATTTTCCTCATGGAATATCAGGGGATGCCTTTGGGCTGGGGCCAGGCTCTGTTTGCCAGCTCTTTAGGTGGCACTGGGGTAACTCAGCCCCAACAAAGCAGAGGTGCCTGTGCAGGCACCCCTTTTGGGATGATCTAGGTGTTTTCCTGCATCCTGCCCCGGGATGCTTCCAGCTTGGGGAACCATAAAAGGCAAAGCCCAGGGCAGCGGCTGGGCTGGGAGCTGCGGCTCCCTGCAATGCCAGGCATCCCAGCTGTGTACAAACGGATTAGAGCCCTCCAGCTCCCCAGCTCCGCCGCCATCCCGAGGGGTGTCCAAAGGGAGCAACGTTCTGCTCAGAGGGTTGTTTAGAGAAGTGCCCAATGCATTAATAGGGATTTTTGATAAGTTGTGTTTTGGAGTTTCAGCAGGGAAAGTTGTGTCTCAGGCTGCTGTGGGGCTCCCGTGTTTATCTCTGTCACAGCAATTCCCTTTTCCATAACGAATTCCCGCAGGCCATTCCAGCTCTCTGGCTCTGCCCTGTGTGCTCTGTGCAGGCAGCATCTCTCCCTCCAGCTCTGGGACGCAGCCCAAGGCTGAGTGCTGCTTCCAAGGAAGGAGCGCTGGGGGAGCTGCTCCACGTCCCACGGGCGCGGGGCAGGGAGGGGGGAGCAGTGCCAGGGGAGCGGATGCGGGTTCCCATCTCTCTTTGGAGCCCACAAGGAGCTGGCAGAGGGATTCTGCCCAGACAGCCTGGCAGGAAATCCCTCTGGAAGCTGCAGAATTGGAGGCAAGCCGGGATTGCTGCACAGGACTGTGGGGAGCTGTTGCTGGAGTAGGTTGGGGAAAGAGGAGAATCCCTGGAGAAGGATGCAGAAGGATAGCAAGTCCTGACTGTGAACTGCCATGGACCAGCAAATTAGCAGCTGGAGGGGATTTTTCCAGTTATCCAGGTGGGATGTGTTTGGGTAGGGACCAGCATGGCATCGGCCGTGCTGGGTGTGGTGTCAGGAGTGGCAGAGCCCGGGCTCCATCGTGCCAATGGGATGTTCCTCTGTGCTGGCCATGAGGCCAAGGAACGCCGGTTCACATGACCCAGGCTCCGACGCTTCCAAGTGCCGCCGTCTCCCAGAGCAGAGCGAGGAGGAGGCGGTGCTGAAATCCCGCCGAGACCCAAGGTGGGAAAAATCTTGGCTGGCCAGTCCCAAAGCATTTGGAACCAGGAATTATAGTGACAGATCTCCCGGCCATGGAAGCCTCCACCTGGCAGTACCGTGGATATTTACGGGATGACACAAGTAAGGCGAGGGGGAGAGACTGCCCAGCTGCCCGGGGAGACTCTGCAGGCACCTGTGAGGATTATCCACTGCTGCAGCTCAGCCAGGAGGGCCTGGGACACAGCCGGGAGCGGGGGGACCGCCCCGACCTCCGCAGCGACACCGCAGGCCCTGCCAAGAGGTCAGAGATGAGCAGCAGCGGGCAGAGAGGGCAGTGGGGGCCGGCAGGGGAGCTGTGCCTGGAAGAGCATCCCGTGTCCAAAGGGTGCAGGAAAGGACGGGAGGGAGAAGCCCCTCCAAAGGTGTACGAGCTGGAGGTGGTGCCCAGGCGGGTGGGCACGGGCAGGACGGTGAGGCCGGTGGTCTACAGGCTGGAGGAGAGCGAGTACCGGCGCCTCATCCAGGAGGCAGAAACAGAAACTGAGGAGGAATGGGAAGAGGCAGAGGACACGCTGCCCTTGATTCAGGAGGGCTATCCAGGGGATGGCAAGGTGGCCAGCCCGAGCCTCAGCAGGCTCAACTCCTTGGAAAGAGTCCTGAGGAGGCAGATGAGCCGCTCGGACTCGGAAAGCAGCGTGGAGGGCAGGCAAGTGACCAGACTGAGCCCCAAGGGCCCCGCGGAGGGGAACAAGCCCACCGTGCCCGTCAGGTCCGACAGCCTGGAGCTCATGGATTACATCCTGCAAAGCAAGCAGGACGCAGGCACACCTGTCCCCTACATCCCCAGGGACAGCAGCAGGGACAGCCTGAGGCAGGCACGGAGCTTTGCCCCCCAGCCCGATGGAACACTCGAGCTGTGCCAGAACGGCCAGGCCAGCGAGGAGGACCCGGCCAGGAAGGCCGAGCCGGAGCAGCAGGGAGTGAAGAGCCTCGAGAGAATGGGCCCTGCGGTCACCAATTATCATCCCTCGGTGGCCAGAGACACCGGGAGGCTTTCGAGACAGAGCAGCAGCCAGCTCCCGGACAGCAGGGAGCAGCTCGGGGGTGAAGCTGATGAACTCGATTCCTACATCCCGAAAAGAACCCCCCCGGCCCCCCCTGTCAGGACCCACAGCAAGGAGTGCCTGGCTCTGAGTATGAGCAAGGCTGTGGCGCTGACGGAGGCGCTGCTGGAGCCCCTCGGCGATGAGGCCCAGGCTGGCAGGGAGCAGTGGGCAGCGGCGGGCACGGAGCTGCTCCCTGGAGGCAGGACTGCGGGAGGAGGGGGCTCGGAGGAGCCGGAGCGGAAGGGGAGGCAGAGTCAGGAGGATGAGAATGTGCTTAAAGTTGCCGATGCCAAGAAAACCTTCGAAAAGTCCAAGGCGTCAGAGGGGACGGCAGCAGCACCAGCGCCCAAAAAAGGTGAGGAGTGAGGGGTCCCGGCTCTGCCGTGGGGTTGGGGGTCCTGGGGGTGGCAGTTCCAGGGCAGGTGGGAACATTGCCGTGAATGGGAAATAGCTGCTGGGAATAGCTGGGTGACAGAAGGGATGTGCTCAGGACACAGGGAGTCTCCTAAAGAGGCAGGATGGGAATCAGGTGTTGGTTCAAAGTCCTTTATGCAGTGAAAGTGTTTTGGGGAAAGATTTGTTTTGTCAGACACAAGTACAATTTACTGCTTCTCGCAGCAGCTACAGTGCAGCTGTGTCCATAGGGTGCAGCCTCCCACTGCCATGTGGGATTATTTGCCTCTATCTCTCCAGCCAATGTAATTTTATTTTAGCTATAAAAAAGCAGCATTATTTTCTCGAAGTCCTTTTTCTCCTGCACTGTGACTTCACTGAATAAGCCATTCAGGAGAATGACATCAACTTGGAAACCCTTTCACTGAAAAAAAAAAATATGGAGAAGTGAACTCTGTTGAAATTTTCCTGGTAAAACAGCAGTTCTGCAAAAATAGGAAGGATAGAAATGAGTGTTTGTGTGAGAGTTTGGATCCCGCAAGGAGCCACCCGACCCACGCTGCTTAACTCCCATCTTCTGTTCAGTGACAATCTGCAATTGTGCATTTCCTTATAAGGGAAAATAAGTGTTTTAAGGCACAGGAAATCTGTGGTGGCTTTGAACTGAGTTTGCTTTAAAAAAAATAGGTGTGATGTGTTACTGTCGCGACAGAGCCGGAGCGTGAACGCGGCACAGTTTGTGCATGTCAGGGATGACAAAAGCCCTGCAGGGATGACAAACAGCTCCTGTGCTCTCAGGAAGCAGCTGAGGATGGAAGGAAATAGAGGTGGGAGATGTTTGTCACTGCAGGCCCTGCCAGGCTCAGAGCAGGGAGCAGGGTGGTGGTGCCTGTGTGGAGCTCCACACCCCGCAAGGTGGAGGATCTCTGGTGTCACTGCACAGCTGAGCTGGAGCTTCCCCTCAGCCACACCTGGCACTGGGAGCTTTGTTCAGCTCATCCTTCCCGGGATGAAGGAGCAGGAGCTGAGCTGGAGCTTCCCCTCAGCCACACCTGGCACTGGGAGCTTTGTTCAGCTCATCCTTCCCGGGATGAAGGAGCAGGAGCTGGGCTGGAGCTTCCCCTCAGCCACACCTGGCACTGGGAGCTTTGATCAGCTCATCCTTCCCGGGATGAAGGAGCAGGAGCTGAGCTGGAGCTTCCCCTCAGTCACACCTTGCACTGGGAGCTTTGATCAGCTCATCCTTCCCAGGATGAAGGAGCAGGTGTATGGAATAGGTCTGGCAGAAAAAGGGGTGAGAAGGGATACAAGGAATCAGCTCCCTCCCCAAGTTAATACCCTGTGCAGCCCAGTCCCTCCTGACACATTTTTACCTCCTTGTTCTCCAGAAGAAACAGGGAGGGAGGGTTGAGACAATATTTCAGTGCTGAACTGTGGAAATGTTGCAATAAAAAACCACAGACTCACGGAATTGCTCTGGTTGGGAGGGATCTCAAAGCTCATCTCGTTCCTCCCCCTGCAGGGGCAGGGACACCTTCCACAGAGCAGGAGCAGCTTCCCATTCTGCTCTGTCCATGGCAGTCTGCTGGGGTTCAAAAAATGGGTTAAATGTTGATCTTCCCAAATCTCAAACACAGACACCTCACCTGGATTTACCCTTATGTGTTTCCTTTCTTATATCTCTGATTTTTCCAGCACCTTTGGTCCAACCTGGTCCTAGACAGCAGAGAGAGAAACAGAAGGAGATGGCAAAAGAATTCCAAAGTGCTTGAATAGTGAGGCTCTGATCAGTGCCCAGGAACCCAACACCCAGCCCTGGCTTCTTCCCTGATTTTTTCCTGCTGTTCAGGAGGATAGGAATTGTCAATCCCAGCATATTCATGTTGTAAATAAAATACAGCTTGCTTTTTTCTTTTTTTCTTTTTTTTTTAATTTTTTTTCAGTTCTGCTTTCTTGTCTCTCTCCCCCTCGTTAATCATCCCGAGACAGCAACAAAGGAAATCCCATCTGTTGCAAGCAATTGCTTTGGGTTTATTTGGTGGCCCAACATTTTAATTAGGTAGTGGGACCTACCTCCTTTTCACTGCAGAAATAGAAGAGAAATGAAAATATATTTCACAATCCTGTCTAATGATGGAGAAAAAATACATGAGGAAATAGATTAGCTTGAAATTAGAGGTTTCTTTTTGCTGTAAAAGCTCATTTTTTCATGCCTTTCTTCCAGCTGAGTTGGGAAGGATGTGTCTGACACCAATATTGCTGCACAAAGGTGTGAGAGTGGGGAGATGCAGTAATAGATGTGCTGGATGAAATCTATTGTAAATCATTAATAACAATAACATTAATTATTAATGCACATCCTGGCCTAATGTTCACTCTTTCCTTATCCATCTCCAGCATCCTCCAGCCTTTCCAGTGGCTCAGGAGTGATGTCAGCACGGGGCCTGATTCATTTTATTTTTATTTTATTGCCCTTTGGGGAGGGGGTTGTGAATGAGCCCAGTCCTGGGGTCTGGAAGTGGCACAGTGATGGTTCCACGTCACACAGAGCTGGCAATAAAGCTCAGGGGTGGTGGCTCCCAACCCCGTCCTTCAATCCCTGATTTCCTCTTTCCTTGTTGCCACACTCAGACACTTCTCCCATCCTGGCTGTTGTTCCAAAGCATCCGATGGAACATTTTGCTCTCCTTATCTTCATTCCCTAATTCTACAGCTCCCCTTTCTGGCCAAGGATTGAATAAGGCCAGTCCAAAGGGATTCTGCTCTGTCTCTCCAGCCAAAGCCTTTGCAGGAGCTGGGGAACACTTCCCTGGGCACAGCACATCCTCCCAGCCTGGCACAGAATCCATTTCCCATTATCCAGAGCCCCTTTGTGGTGGCTCTGAGGACAATTTCATCTTGGCAGATATTCAACAGTTGATGATCATGGAAATGTCTCCTAAAAACCAGGATTGGGAGTGGTTTCATAAAGCTGCCCCTGGCACTTGCTCTGTGCCCACAGACATGGAGGAATCAAGGCAGAGAAAGGAAATGAATGCTGAGAGTAAATCGAATTCCACTCAGGGAAAGTGGAGTGGGGAGGATTTGTCACTGCAATCAGTTCAGAGATTCCCAGAATGGTTTGGTTTGGAAGGGACTTTAAAGACCATCTTATTCCAACCCCCTGCTATGGGCAGGGAATGTTTCCCTGCACTAAAAATCACTAAATCCCAATAATGTTCAGTGAAAGGTAAGATGACATTCCTGATTTCAGCAGGAGCAGCTTTTCCCAATGCTGCTGGGCCTGGTCTTGATGGGATCCCTAAATTATGGAAGCCATAGAAGAAGAAATATAAAAATATCCAAATTTTGTTTAGGAGAACCTAGTACTTCCTGGTATATAAATATTAATCATTATATTAATGATTTACAATATTATATTATGTAAATATATATAGAGAGAGTAAATATAATAATAATAATAAATCAAAAGGCTTCAGGAAATAAATAGATAAATAAGGACATAAAAGTCCTTGAAAACCTCTACAAAGTGGATATGTGCAAAACCAGGGTTCAGGACTCTCCTGTCTGGCATATTTTGCTTGATTTAGAAGTTAAGCTGCAAAATAACAGGACTTTAAATTGCTGATCTCTCTAAGCCCTCCCTAAGCCATTTCCCTCCATTCAGAATATATTTAGCAGTTGAGGATTTCAGCAAAACGAAATGTTTGGGACAAATTCATCCCTCCAGTGACCTCACTGGTTCCAAAAAACGGGGTTTGTCACCCCTTTGGGATGGCTCACAGACACCAAACTGAAGAAATTAATCGAAATTTCTCCTTTGAAAAAGGTGCCTCAGGTGTTTCTTTTCCTCTTCCAACTACAAGCACAGCCTTGGTGGGGAGGGCTGAGGGACTCACCTGATGTGGGCCTTGGGAAGCACACCAGGCTCACCCCAGGAGCAAGGCAGGGGGATTTATTGCAGGGATGGAATTGATGCATATTTGCAGGAGGCTAAATTTAGCAGCTGACATAAGTTTCAGAGGTGGAGTCTGTAGCCACGGTGCTGTTTCCCTATAAAGGCTGTGAGATAGTTTGCAGCAATCCTGCAGTGATGTAGCTGAGGGGAAAATATGTGGGATGGTTAAAAGTGGATTTTTTTTTTTTTTAATAAATCCTGAATTTCTGCAATATGTGCTAAGCAGGTGCTGGGAAAATGGGGTAAATTTTGGTGTGTTTCTCCTTGTAGCTGTAAGGGTTTGGTGTTTTTTCTATAGAAAAATTAGAATTTGTGGCATATTTTGACAGGTTGTTTCAGTTGCAGCACTGTGGATAACATTTAAATTGTTTGTTAGGGTGGCTTTACTCATCTGAAGTGATGAAAATTAGTGGTTACAGCAGAACCAAAGAGCGCATGTAAAACCTGAGCTGTTTCTTCTGTTTGTTGGAGAATTCAGCCTAAAATTCCTGTAATTTCTTCATCACTTTGTGATCTAAACAGCTCATTAATCCCAGACAGGATCTGGGTGTTCTTTGGAGTGTTTCCATCCAGCTGTTTTAGGAAGCTGTGGTAAAAATTCCACAGGTTTTATTTCCACCTGAGTCCATCTTTAGCATCTTCCAGCACTGTCGAGCAAGGAATTTTCATCTCTGCAGGATCCACCCTTCCCAAGGCAGCTCTTGAGAGGATTAGGCTTCAATCAGATTTCTCAGGACAAATTTCACTTTTGTGTCCTCTGTGTGTCACTTTCTTTCCAGTTGGAGGCCAAAAATCTTCTTTGGTTCCCTTTCTGAGCTGGTGGGCAGTGCTGGGTGCTGCTGCCTTCATTCCTGTTTTCCAGCTCAGGCTAAAGCATCACTTGGTACATGATTAAAATATCAGTTTTATAAAATTTAATTCCCTCACCCAGTTCTGAGGCTCCTAATAAATTAAGGATGGGCAAGCAGGACTCTCAGCTCTATCACTGACTCATTCTGTGACCTTCAACACGTCATGTACGTACGTGGAAAATGTGAATCACAACCTAAACTCCCTAAACTCGGAGTTACCTTCAGCTCTGCTCCAAAGCTGCTTTCGTTTTCTTCTCTTTTAGCTTTAAAGGGATTGTTTGAGGGAGCAGAGTGGTGTAATTATGCTGGGCTGGTTTTCAGAAAGAAGCTGTTGATTAATTTAATTGTTGTCATGGGCAAGGGTGCAGCCTTGCCACTCCAATCTCTGTTTGTGTAATTTTTTTTATCAAGGTGTTGCTGAGTAGGTGAGAGAGGCTTTCCTGCTTGTTGGATCAGCAGTTACATTTAGTGTCAGAGGTTAATAAATGCAGGATAACATTTGTTTAATCTGTAGCGACTGATGTTTCCATCAGCTGTGACAGTCAGACCAGGACAAATGTATCTGGGGGTTTTTAACGCCAGCTATCATTCACAGGGGGTAATTCATGCTACATGGGGGAAGAGCAGGGCTCTCAGCTCAGCTCATCACGACACATATTCCTCCAAATTCTGAAGGATTAGAAGAGAAATCAGAAGGTGATGCTCCCCTAAAACATCACCCCACCCCTTAAGCATCAAACCGCATGCAAATGAACGTGCAAATGTCGGCCCAAGCGGATGAGGAAGCTCGAGGAGTTTTGGTTTTGGCCATGTATGGTAATACTGAGGGCTGTGGGCTCTGCTCGGGTGTTCTCACCCGCCCCTCAGGCTCCCTGAGGCTGCGATGGCCCCGAGTGTGGCGGTGTCACCTGTGTGCAGCCAGGTGTGTGTGCAAAGTGTTTGTCCCACCTGTCACGACAGATACACACAGATACAAACCTTACACCTTGAAGCGCAGCATCCCCAAATTGCCACAGTGCAATGGGGAGAACCTCTGGTCTCAAACCTCTGCCATGAGTGTCTTGTTGGAGTGTGGTTCTTTGCTGGGATCAAGCTCTGCAATCTTTAGCAGGAGCTTTTGTCACTGTCCTTTTTTCACCACAGCCACTGTGATTTGGTGTGACAGCGTGAGGTGACGCAGTTGCTTTCTTCTGGAGCTCCTGGTTCTCCTCAGCTTTGCCTCTGAGGACAGCAGGCTCATCTCACCCCTCAGGGCGAACATGGCCGATCCTTCAGGGAAGGCACGATCAGTCCCCTCAGGGAGAGCAAGATCGGTCCCTCAGGGAGGACATAACCGTTCCCTCAGAGAGGACATGACTGCTCCCCTCAGGGAGGACACAATCGGTCCCTCAGGGATGAGGCGATCCGGGCCCCAGGGATGACATGATGGATCCCTCAGGGCAGACACGGCCGATCCCTCAAGGATGAGATGATTGATCCCCAGGGATGACATGACGGATCCCTCGGAGCGGACAGGACTGGTTCACAGGGAGGGCATGGCCGGTCCCCAGGGCGGACACGATCGACCCCTCAGGTCCCTCATGACCTCCCGCCACCACTCCCCGCTGAGAGGCGGCGGGGCGGGGCCTGAGAGCGCGCGACAGCGCGTGGTGGCGAGAGCAGCACGGCAATTGGCTGGCTGACCCGTCACTCACTGCTTTGACCCGCCCCCACCGAGCTCGGCTGGAGCGGGCGGGGCCAGACTGAAGGGGCGTGGTCCTTTCTGGGCGTGGTCACTGCGGGGGGCGGAACCCGCGGCCGCTCTGCCCCGCCCCGCCCCGCGGCGCTCAGTCGGGCGGCGGCGGCGGGCGGAGGAGGAGGCGGAGGCGGCGGCTCCGCCGGGCTGAGGAGCGGACGCGGGAGGCGGCTCGGGATCGCGGTGCGGCTCGGGGGCGGTGAGGGCGAACGGGGAGAGCTGGGCAGCACCGGCCAGCGGGGCTGCGGCAGGGCGGGCGGCGCGGCGCCCGCGGGAGGGAGCCGGGCAGGGCGGGGGTCCGGCCGGGCGGGCCCTTCCCGCGCGGGGCCGCCGAGCCCTCTGTGAGGCGGCGGCCGCTGTCAGCGCGGGGCCCGCGGCGGCAGCGCCCTCCCCGCACCGCCTCGGCCCCGGCCGCTCCCCGCTCCCTCCTTATTAGGCAGCGGCGCGGGGTCGCCGCCGCATCCGCATCCGGCCGGGGCCGCCGGGCAGGGCAAGCCCGGGGCGGGGCGGCGGCGCCGGGCGCTCCCGCCGCGCACCTGATGCCGCGGCGGGGACAGCGCTGGGGGGCTTTTGTTCGGCACGTTTTCTTTTTTTTCTTTTTTTTCTCCCCATTTTTTGCGCCCGGCGATGCAGCAGCCGCTCGGTGCCACCGGCGTGTGCCGCCCCCGGAGCGCCCGTCCCCGCCGTGCTCCATGGCAGAGGACAAAAGATGAGCGCCCTGATGGGGATTTAGTTTGGGGTTATTTTTCGGAGGCTCCTGTAGAGCAGGTCCTTGTCACGCTGTTATTAGGGGCTCTTTGGAGGCTGTGCAGATGTGTGGGCTCCTCCTGGGCTGTGTGACATGTCATTGAATCACCAGGGGATCCCAGAATGGTTGGGGTTGGAAAAACCTTAAGGACCATCTCATCCCATCCCTTTGCTGCGGGCAGATGTCCCCGGGCTTTGTTTTCCTATGCAGGAAGCCACGTTGTTTAGCAGTGATGTGCCAAAGGCTGGAATTTAAATGCTGGTCCATACCTGTGCTTTATGAAATTCCCACTGATTCCATTAACAGCACGAGGGAAGATCTTGGACACATGGGCAGGTGTCTGACACAGAGAGAGCTTCAGCTGTCGGACATTGTGATGCCTTAACTGACTGACTGCACAGGAGGCAGGTCTGAAAAAAGCAGAAAATAAAAAAAAGGCAGCGAAAGGTGCCAGGAAACAAAAGTGAGCCCGATGGAAGCAGTTTTATTGTGGAAGATAAGTGAGATGCGTTAGGGTTGGGGTTTTTTTTAGCAGCTGGAGTTGGTCCGAGCACGTCTGTTCGTGCAGATGTGCGTGGGGATTACTGGAGCAAGACCAAGGACGGTGGCAAAATCAGAGAGGGATGTTCTGAACGCACCAGGCTGCAGCTGATTTTTCAGTCCGCCGCCGAATTTCCCGATTTTGTTTTAATTTTAGGCCAGGCTGTTCCCAAATTACCTGGTGCCATCCTCTCCCTCTGTGGCACGCACGAGGGAGGCTCTGGAGTGTGGGAAGGAAGATGGTGTGAACTGGCACAGCACGTCCTGGGAGCAGCGGGTTGGGATGTGGGGAAAGCAGCGGGTGCCGTGTGCGGGAGGCAGGAGAGGGTTTATTCCATTTTTCATTTGAATAACCAGCATTGAATCATCTCTTCTGCTCAAGGAGTGGGGGGGAAAATCCAGATGGCTGTGTGCTTGCAGGAAGGTTTTATTGCAGCTAATAGTGGTGTTTGCTAAGGACTGTGTACACAAAGGTAGGAGATCAAATACTTTTGTGGCAATACGTGTTTATTTTGGGTATATGTGTTTTTTTGTGTTTTTGGTAGCCCCAGTAAGACCTGACACGCTCAGGGACATGTCAGGCAGCATTTGCTTGGTGTTTGTTTCAGTGCAGCACTTCATAATAGTAATTTTTCAATGGTCACTTGTAGCCTTTTATCCAGATTGCTTTAATCAGCATTTGTGCTCTCTGTTGGCATTGCTCTGTCTTCTCCTGAGCTGTCTTTTCAAACATCATTGGATTTTTTCAAGTGAAATCTTCATGCTTATTGCATCTGTCACTTCTGGGATTCACTCCAAGCGAGAGGCAGGGATTCAGTTTAATGGCAATGAGGAGGAATGTGCAGAAGGGGGAAATATCAGCTTTTCCCTGGGTGATGCAGCACAGGGTGCCGAGCTCTGCCCGCGGTGACACCGTGGTGGCCACGTCCAACATTTGATTAAATGGCTCATTAAACCAAAACCTTGTGTTGTGATGGGGAAGGGATTTATGCTCCTGGGTTTCATTTGGTGATCAATTCTAAGAATTATCCCTGGGATGCCAGCTTCCTATTCTGAAGACACAAGCAAAACACTTCCTGGCCTGAGTTTGCAGCTGGGTGAGGTCATCAGTGCACCACTCCCAGGGCCAGGAATGTCCTCTTGGGCAAGCTCACAGGCACATTTTCACTCGACTTTTAAAGTCTGCCTTTGTTTGTTTTGATTTTGTTTTACCGAGGTTTTTGTGATAATCTCAGCCCTTCTCCGAGGATGTGTTGGAACAGAAACTCACTGAGGATTTGAAGTGCCCCAGTTTAAGCCTTTGCAGGGCATAGGAGCAAGAATTAAATGTCTGTGCTCTCCTCTAGCCTGCTCCCTGTAGTCTCCCCCATTTAATATTTTTGGGCTGGCATATTCTGGTGGGTAGCCCTGAAATTTGTGTGATTAGAAACTGCTTAGAGCTTCATTTTGGAGCCATGTGTGAGGAGTCAGGCTGCTGGTGGCTCATGGCTGACAAGATGGGAACTGCTGAGTTTTTGTCACATTCTGCACAGTTGCTGGTGGTGGTGAACACCAAGTTAAAATGAAGCCCAAAAAGGTTTTGGGCTTAGCTGAATGACTCAGGAAAGCAGCAGTGAAAGTTCATTTTTCTGGATGTGTTGGCTCCACCAGTATGGTTGGGAATTGTTTACTGGGCCCTTTCTTTTTATCTGTTAATGGGATTGCTTTGTTCTGCTTTTCCTCCTGTGAGTAACTGTGCAAAAAAAAAAAAAAAAGGATTATTTGTTTCTTTTTGAGGTTATAATTGTTCAGTACATGACTTTTTGTGGCTTTTCTCATCTCAAACCACACACAGGCATGTGAAATACCAGCGTGACACAGAAGTGCTCAGCTGCTCCCAGGTTCCACTGGCAGCTTTGCTGGGCTTGTCCTTGGAGGAGCAAATTGTCTGCAGAGGATCCTAATGGAATATCCCAGCCATTAGATGTGTTCATGGGCTTGTGTAGGGAATACAAATCCAATCAGGATTAATGGCTGGAGGTAATGATGGAGCTGGAAAGGAGAAGGTGGCTGTTGGTGTGGAAAGTTGATAATTTGACTTTATTCTCCTCCCATGAAATTCCTGATGCCGATAAGACAGGAGGAATCCCTTGAAGGAAACAGCTTCCTAAGGAGTCACAAAGTGCTCCTCAAATGGAAGAGGATTTTCTGATGGAACATCCTGAAAACTTTAAAATCCCGCTCTGTAGGTCAGGAAATTGTCAGAGAAATACTGAAAATGGCATCTGCTGGGAAACACCTGTGGGTTTTGAAGGTTTCTGATGTTCCCATGGTGGATAGAAGAGATCTCCTTGGTCTGAAAGTGACAAAATGTGGCCTTTTGGACAATTTATCCTCTGTGCTGATGATTTAGAGGGAGAATCAAGGCAGAATCACTGAACTAGGGAAAGGGCAATTTCTTCAGCACGACCACTTTGCTTTGTCAACACCCCTGGCTTTGTTGGTGATAACAAAAATGATCTCTAATCTGCTTTTTGCTGAGCCTGTGGTGACGTTTGAGGTCTGGCTCTTGGTGGGAGAAATGCAGTGACTCTGACATTGAGCTGGGCCTCTCAGCCCAGCATAATTAGGTTTGTCTTGTTTTCCTTTTTTAATAATTGAATTTGAAAGAGCAATGGAAATAAACCAGTGGTGGGATGTGACTTAAAGTGATTAAAGCTCAGCCTGATGCTGAGATGAGCTCACAGCTCTCCTTGGGGTGTTGCTGAGCTGTGCTTGAGGCCAAATGTTCCCCTTAGGAAGGACCAGGGTTTCCCTGTGGTTTTCCACATTTTGGCTGCCATCTATGCAGGAACAAGCACATAGGTAATAATTCTTCTGAGCTGAACATTAAGGCACATTTCTGCATTTTTAGCAGGAAAAATAAAACTCCATGGGAATGATGTGCCTGAAACTATTCCTTGTTTCCATCCCTGTATGAACCTGGGCAGTGCTTTGCACCTGCAGTTGCTGGTTTAAGTAATCCCTGGAAAATGGAGTTGAAATCACTCAGTTCTGAGTATTTGGGAATATGGGAACTTCCCCTCCCTCCCCCTGGTTCTGCATAGAGTTGCCATGGAGACCGTGTTCCGGAGTCCTTGAAAATCCATTGTTTCTCCCAAATAAACACAAAATCTGCAGTGTTAAAGCAGCACATTTTCCATCATCCCTTTCCTAAGCATTCCTTCATCAGGAACTGTTGTGGCAGAACAAGGAGCAATGGACTCAAAACTGAAAAAGGGAAAATTTGATTTCGATTTAAGGAAGAAATTCTTGCCTGTGAGGGTGGCAAGGCCCTGGCACGGGGTGCCCAGAGCTGCCCCATCCCTGGAAGTGTCCAGGGCCAGGTTGGATTGGGTTTGGAGCTACCTGGGAGCATGGAAGGTGTCCCTGCATGGCAGCAGCTGGAATGGGTTGGGCTTTGAGGTCCCTGCTAACCCAAACCAGTCTGCAAACCTGATGGGCACTTGACATTTTACAGCTGTGCCAGGCCTGGATGCTGGACAAACTGATAATGGGTGTAATTAGCAGCTCCAGGGATTAGCAGGCAGCAACAAATCCAATCCTTGGGAAGCAGGGTGTCCCTTGGGAACTGGGAAAACTGGCCATGCTGGGCAGATGATGGCTTGATAGGGAAGATTGTCATCAGCAAAGCCTCAATGCTCAGGCACCTGCTCAGGGCTGGAATTGCCTCCTGGAATTGCTTTTCTTTCTCTCCTTTTCACTTTAAATACCTAAAAATCCCTCATGGTTTGTTGCTTCCTGCTGGAATCTGGATTCCCCAGCTGACTCAGGGTGTCTGCTTGGCATTTCCTTGGCATTTTCCATCATACCTGTGTGAAACAGATTGGGATCCTTCCTTCCAAGCTGGGAATGTGAGGTGACACATTTTACTCAGGGTCTGGCAGGTCCTAGGCTGGGAATGCTTTTAGCATGTACTACTTGTAGCATGTACTACTAAGTGGAGTTGTTGTTTTACACATGCTTCAGGTATTTGCCCCAGCACACACAGTGGGGTGTGTACATGTGGATAAATGACAGTTGTTACACTTTTAATTTCTTAATTCCCTTCTGCAGTATTTATATAATGATACCTTATCTTGGAGGCCCAAAGCTGTCTCATTCACAACAAGGAGGTGTATTGCATTTTTTTTTTAAGTTTTCAGTGATATTTTTTAAAGTTTATTTGAATTTTTGCATCTGCTGAGAGATCACTTTGCAAGGCAGGAGAGAATCCTGAGCCAACTTAGGCAAACACAAGTTGCCAGACATTCCTCTGCAATATATTCTGCTTTAGCACAGCCTGAAGGGTGGGCACAAAACCCTTCTAGCTCAGTGGTGCTGTGCTTCCAGCATCTTTTTCTTGGCCACTGCCAGGAAAATTGCTCCTTTCTGGAACAATTTGTTGTGTGTGGTGTTTTAAGGTGGGTGCCCCTGGTTAGGGTCAGGCTACCCTGGGGTTATCTCTCTGTTCTTCCCTTGGCTCCCTGATGTTTCTCTGGGGGTAAAGGTTATCTTCTTGTTCTTTGTATCCCTGCTTTGCCACATCCATCTTCTGCTCCACTCAGGCTGTTCTTAAGTGCTCTGCAAGCTCCCATAAAAACCAGCTGGGCTTATCTGGGTGTAATTGTGTTGTTTTGGCTGGGCTCCTCTGGAGCTGCTGGAAATGCCACAGGGATTCCCACAGGCCTGCGAGTGTGGGCTGCACGTGCAGCAACGTGACTGTCAAAGCAACAGGTAAGTAAAGCTTAAAGGTCATCAAGGCACAGGCTGGAATTCTTCACTGGAAACCAGTTCTCCAGCTGAAGGGCCAAGAATTCCCCAAGGAATCAGCCTTTGCTCAGGGTTGGGGTGATTCTCCCTGTCAGGGGAGCTCAGAGGTGGATGTGGCGCCATGGAGGTGTCAAGGACATGGGTTGGAATCTGAAATCTGTCTTGACAGCCTAGAATGTTTGTTAAAGCTCCTTAATAGATTAATCCACTTCCCTAAGTTAATTTTTGATTTCTTGTCTGCCCAGAAAAGTGAGAAAAGTGCTTTGTGTCACCCTTGTGGTTTGACACCAGGTAGTGCCCCCTCATTGTCATCCCACGACAGGTCAGTGACAAAGAACATCTGTAGGACAAAAAAAAAAGTGTTTGAACTTGGAAGCCTCTGCTAAAGCAAATGTTTAGGGGGCTGTAATTGGCACCATGAGACAGGGCTTTAAAATCAAGTGAGCAGATTGAACTATCTGGGTTTGAGTTTCAGCCTCCTCCTGCCCCGTCCTCCCTCCCCCAGCCCTGATTTCAAATTGCACGGTACGGAAACAGGACGGAATGACAATGGTGCTCTTGGAATTATAGGCTGCTTGGCCAGAAGAGCTGGCAGGACAGCAAATGGAAATGTGGAGAAACACAAGCCAGTTCCAACTGGGAGCACTGAGATTCATTTTGCAGCTTGTTTGTACTGCATTAAAATCTTGAGATGTTGGCGTTGTCCGGCCCAAACCTCCCACGTCCTGGGGTGAGGATGGTGTCTTGTCTTTGACAATTCACTGTTGTTTGGGTTATTCTGAGAGCATTAAAAGCAGTTCAGTGTGGGGCCTCACCTGTTGGGTGGGTGTTGTTGAGAAGTGGAAGAAGGTGTTGCTCAGAATATGGCAGCCAAGCTCAGTGTCACTTTTTGGAGCAGCGTGTGTCCACTGGAAATTCCAGTGCGATGGACCACTCTGCTCTGTGCTGTAGCTCCAACCTAGCTGAGATGTTCTGCAGGACTCCAGCCCATCCTGTGAGCTGTTGTGGTGTTACCCATTGCACTGGGTCACCCTGCTGCTCCCACTCCCATTCCCCAAGGCAGCTCTGGCTTCTCCCAGCTGAGCTCGGAGCCGCTGTGGTCAGGCCGGGTCATGTGGAGAGCGCTGCTCCTCTCTTGGTCAGTCTGACTCACTCTTGGCCAGGCTCTTTGGGAGCTTTGCTTGTGCTGATCTGTTGTTTCTGCCTTATTCCAGATTTGGGAGGAATTTTGTTCATTTGGTGTTTGGATCAGAGGGTTCTGCAGGTCCTGGTTCCCTGATGGTGCAGTGCTCTAGGAGAGCTGGGACCTACAACCTTTTATCTGTGAGATTGTTTATCTCTTAAAACACCTTTAATGTTTAGAATTTTCTTCCTATGGATGCCAAGGAATGTTGCAATTGTGGAATAAAAAACAGCTTATCTGTTTCTTTGGGGATTGGACTGCCATGGAGCCAGTCTGGGAGAACTGGGGGTGTTCATCTGGAGAAGAAAAGGCTCCAGGGAAACCTTAGAGCCCCTTCCTGGGCCTAAAGGGGTTCCAGGAGAGCTGGAGAGGGACTTTGGACAAGGGACAACACCTTTAATGTTAGAAAAAGGTTCTCACTTGGTTGGTTGGGATTGCTGAGATCTGGTGGTGATTTGAGAATTTCATGAAGCTGTGCTGGGGAACAGCACTTTTTCTGTTCATAACCACCAACCTTTGCCCAAAAAAAAAAAAAAGAAAAGCCTCCAATGTATCTCAGGAATATGGTCTGGAAAACGTTGGCATGTAACCTTTGGGTGAGAGAGGAATCCAGCGGGCTGGGGCAGCAGCTCTGACCAGATTGCTACTTCCCTGTTAGCTCTGATAACAGAACTAGGTCAGTGCTGGGGAGAAGCATTTTCTCACTGGATTCCCTCTGCCGGAATCCTGGGAGAGCCTTGCACTCCTGCTTGTGTTTCCCTTGGGATCACAGCAAGGTCTGGAGCCCTGCTCTTCCCTGCTCCCCATGGGTGTCAGGAGCATCCCTGGGGCTGCTCTGGTGGCTCTGGTGCAGCTCCCAGGGCTGTTGTTCAGGATGTTGCTCTGTCTCTTGGCAGTGGATGGGATACAGCGTGCAAAGAAGCCTCTCTGGTGTTTACTCCAGTGGAAAAGAAAAGGAAGGATTTTTGCAGGGATGATGTGAAAGGCCACGACCTTCTGTGGTCGGCTGCTGGAACGGCGGCGGCGGAGGTGGGAGTGTGTGGGAGGCTTCCCTTTCCTTGTCCAGCAAAAAGCTTCTGTGGCGTCCAACCACCATGCAACTGCCTCTGCTGGCAGCAAAAGCAGAAGCTGAAATGCAGAGATCACAGAATCCCAGAATGGTTTGGGTTGGAAGGGACCTTAAAGCCTCATCTCCTTCCCCCACCTTCCATGAACGCACCGAGGCATCTGGAATGTTCAATCCCCGCTCTCTTATTTTGTGTGCTACTTGCCTTTATGAGATTTTGTCCTGAGTTTTAATCCTTTATTTTTAGCTCCACTTTGCTCTTCTTTTCATTTTAATACCCTTTTTTGTCCAGCCTGTGGTAACATCCCCCAGCACCTCTGTGGTGCCAGCTGCCAGAGGATGCTCTAAAAAATATAAACCCAAAAGAAGAGATTGTTTGGAGTGCAGCAGAACTCCCATTCCTGCTGGTGTCTCCCTTTGCTGGTTCCCCATCACTGTGGCTGCTGCTGAATTATTCTGTGTAATGATTTTTGTGTGCATTCATTGCTCTGCCTTTCTGGTAGATGACACAGATTAAATGAAGCCAGGCAACGCTCTCAGTTCAGGGTAATGACTTTAACTGCAGCGTCCTTTTGTCACTGCAAATGATGGTCAATGATGTAATGCTGCATGTGGAGATACAGTGACAGAGTGTGGGAGTGGTAAGATCATCCCAGAGGGGTTTGGCTTGCAAGGGAGATTCAAGCTCATCTCATTCCTCCTCCCTTCCACAAG